>NC_077228.1:141843067-142208067 GCF_027887165.1 Monodelphis domestica | reverse complement strand
AGAGAAAGAGAGAAGAAAGAGAGAGAGAAAGAGAGAGAGAAAGAGAGAGAGAAAGAGAGGAGAAGAGAGGACAGAGAGAGAGAAAGAGAGAGAGAAAGAGAGAGAGAAAGAGAGAGAGAAAGAGAGAGAGAGAAAGAGAAAGAAAGAAAGAAAGAAAGAAAGAAAGATAGATAGATAGATAGATAGATAGATAGATAGATAGATAGATAGATAGATAGATAAGGGAAATGTAGATATACAAGTGAAGGGAAAAGGAAAGAGGATAATAATCATGATTCATTTATATCATTTTAAGATTTACACAGTAATTTACTCATAGGAACCCAGTGAGGTGGATGGTACAAGTATTATTCCTACTTGCTATGATTATTAAGCTATAGAAATGAAGGTTCACAGAGGTAAGTGATTCACTTAAAATCACACAGGTAGTAATATCAATCAGTAAACAAGCATTGATTAATCCCAACTATGTGCCAGGGACTGGAAATACAGAAACAAAAAGGGAAACAGACTATGATCTTATGGATCTTATATTCTATTAAAGGAAAACAGTACATACGATTTATATATACATATATAAATATGTAAACATTTATGTTTTTGCAAAACATATGCACATGCCTTCTTTCTTTCTGAAATTCTCATTTTTTCTGTACATATTTTGGATATACATAATTATCTGAATGTTGTCTCCCCCCCACCCTCACACTCAGAAGAATATAAGTTTCTCAAAGTACATAATCAAAGCTTTTTGCCTTATTGACTACACGAAAATATTGATGTGGGAAGGAGGCATTAACTGTGAGAGGAATCCAAAAAGGTCTTGAAGGAGGTACCTGAGATGAACTTTGAATGTCATAGGGAACAACCTGGGCAAAGCCATGAAGATCATTGATAACCACCATGTGTGAAGACTAGCTAATTTGAGGCCAATTTGACTGCACCTTAAAGCATACCTTAAAGGTAATTTGTGTGTAATAAGGCTCGAAAGGAAGGTAAGAGTCAGGTTGCAGTGCCTAACAATGAAGTCTGTTTTCAATTCTAGGGGTAATAGGAAGCCTTAGAACTTCCTGAGCAGTGGAGTGACATGGTTCAATTGTATTTTATGAATATATGTGAAATATGAATTTGAAAGAGAAGACACTTGAGGAAGAGAGCTATTAGGAAGCTCTTATAATAATCCAGAAAAGAGATGATGAACACTTGAATAGGGTGGGTACCCTGAGAAGGGAATAGGTGTGAATGATACCATGGAGGTAACATTGAAAATACTTGGTAACTGAATAGATAGTTTGGGTGTAGACATGTGAGGAGACAAGAAAATGTAAGTGATGAGGAGGACAGGTTTAGGAAGAAAATGAAGTGTTGTTTGGGATATGTTGAGTATGAAATATCTACTAGACATCCAATTCAATATGTCCATTGTGTCCAATATGTCAACTTCAGGGTTACAAAGAGGCCAAGTGAAAAGAGAAGACAAACCACAACAGAGGTTTGCATTGAACCCACAATTAGGGAGAAGGATAGGCTTCATGGAGACTGAGAAGTAATAGTCAGTAAAATATGAGGAGAACCAAGAAAGTGGTATCACAGAAATCCAGAGAGGAAAGAGTATCAAGGGAGAAAGGACAGTTAACAGGGTCTAATGCAAGAGAGGCCAAGAATTGGTACTAAGAAAAGAAAAATGATTAAAAGATCACTGATAACTTTGGATAATAAAGTTTCAGTTGAGTGATGAGGGGCAGAAGCCAGACTGCAAAGCATTAACATCAAAGCTAAAATTTGAACCCAGGTTAAGCTCTATTTTGAATAAAGTCATAGAGTTGGAACAGATTACCATCAGCTCCACAAACCTTCTAACATCAAGCAGCAGACATTCTCCACCCTCCTCCTTGTTCATTAGGGAGATCACATGTTAATCTCCAGAATAATACTCCTGGAGAACCAAGAGTAGGAAGACTTAACATGCATGTCTCCCAAAGAATCAGAGGCAGGATTGTGTGAAGTAAAATACCTCCATCCCGAGGACACCCCAGTGGTGGGACACAGAAGTCAGAGTTATTGTGTCATGGAAGAAGAGCTTCTGCCTTTGAATGAATGGTCTCTGGAGTTTGTGCTCTGTCTCTCTGTCTCTCTCTCTCTGTCTCTCTGTCTCTGTCTCTGTCTCTCTCTGTCTCTCTGTCTCTCTCTGTCTCTCTCTCTCTCTCTCTCTCTGTCTGTCTCTCTCTCTCTTCCTCCTCTCCCTCCTACAGGCACTAGCTTATATATTTAGAAAGAGATCTCTCTACTAATGAATGCTTATAAGTCTGATAATAAGCCTCAAAATCACTTTAATTTATAACATCCCATTCCCCCAGGCTCACAACTTAGATGTTATCCTTGACTTCTCACCATCTCTTCCGGCTCTCACAACCCCATCCCAATCCAGACCCAATAGGCAGACGTATGGATTTCACTTTATAACATCTCTTGAAAACATCCACTTCTCTCCTCGGATACTGCTAACACCCTGATACAGGCCCTCATCACCTCCCACTTGGACAATTCTACTAGTGAGTCTGCCTGCCTCAAGCTTCTCCTCACTGCACTTCATCTTTATTCAGCTGCTGTAAAGATAATTTTAGGGTTGTGACTTGAAATCTAGAGTTAGTTGGTCACTGGGGAAAATCCCAAATAAAATACCCAAGTCAGTCTGGAAATGTATGGTAATTTAATTAATATAGAGGGAAGGAATTTAAGGAGAAGGGGGGGGAAAGGATATAGGATTTCTCCTGCCTGACCTGTGCCAGGGGGAGTTTTAAAATCCTTGCCTCTAGGTCTCTGAAGAAGATTAGAGACTTCTAAAAGGATAGTTGGAAAGTAAAGGAGGAAAACTCAGCCAGAAACTCACCACTGAACCAGATAATAGCTTGTAGCCATGCTAAGATGCTGAAAAGCTCAGCATGCTGCTATCAGCCAACTCTCCACCGCCAAAGGAACCGGAGAGAAGAAGTGATCCAAAATATAGACCTTTCACTCTTGTGTCTCCTCCTCAAAATGCCCATTCTTTTTAGTTCTCATCTTCTTTGATTAGATTATATCTTTAGAGTTACTTTAACCCTTTTTTTGTTAAGTTCACCTTTTGTGAGTTACTTAACCTTTTTGTGATTAATTTAACATTTATAGTTACTTAACACCTTTTTGTATTAAGATCTTAAAATAGACTTAACTTAAAGTTCTAGCTTCACTATAAGGTAAGAGTTCAGTACCTTCATTGTTCAATCAGGAGATTACAACTTTATCTTCCCCTAAAGAACAGTCTACGTAGGGTGGAGTAATTTAGAGTTCCCAAGACATTCTTGATTTTGTTACAAGTATCTTCATTGTTACAATCAGGAAATAGCTAAATCCAATCTTCACACTGTCCAACTATTTTCCTAAAGCACAGGTTCCCTCTCCAATAAGCTTCAGGATCAAATAGTTTTTCATAGCCTATCCTCCCCTTTCTACTACATACCCTTCAAAATAGGACAATATTGGACTCCTTGTTCCTTACACAAGACATTCCATCTCTTGGCTCAGAGTATTTTCATTGTCTTTTCCCTCATACCTACAATACTCTCCCTCCTCATCTCTGCTTCCTGGCTTCTCTGGCTCCCTTCAAGACCCAACTAAAATCTCATTTTCTACCATAAGCCTTTCCCATCCCCTCAATTCTAGTGCCTTCCCTCTTTTAATTATTTCCTTTTTATCAGATATGTAGCTTATTTGTACATGTTTTTTGCTTGTTAACTTCCATGTTCAACTGTAAGCTCCTTGAGGGCAAGAATTGTTTTTTGTTGTTTTTTTTTAACCTTTTATCTTAGAGTCAATACTGTGTATTGGTTCCAAGGCAGAAGAGCATGGTCAGGGCTACATAGTGGGGGTTAAGTGACTTGCCCAGGTTACACAGCTAGGAAGTGTGTGATGTCAGATATTTACCCAGGATCTATCATCTCTAGACCTGGCTCTCAATTCACTGAGCCACCCACCTTCCCCCTTTTGATTCTTTTTGTATCCAAAAACTGACATAATGCCTGGAACATAACAGGAGCTTCATAAAAATTTACTGACTTGACATAACATGTTGAATTTGAAAATATTGTAAAACATACTATTAGAGAGATAGCTAGGTGACTGAATGGATAGAGAGACAGGCCTATAGATGGGAGGTTCTGGGTTCAAATCTAGCCCCAGACATATCCTGGCTGTGTAAACCTGGGCAAGCCACAACCCATTTGCATAGCCCTTACCACACTTCTACCAAAGAACCAATACTCTGTCTCTGCTCTTAAGACAGAAGGTAAGAGTTTCAAAAAGAAAGAAGTAATATGAAAAAGTGGAGCTTGAGATAGAAATTGGTATTTGAATTTTAGTTTAGGAATCAATGTTACAAACGATCACAGAAACCAGAAGAAGAAGGTATGTTCTCTGTATTACCAAAGGTAGAAAGAGAGAAGACATCTAGAGATTGAGCCTTAGGAGGCACTAAGGAGGCAAAAGTGGGGAAAAGCAACAACATGAGAGGGACTGGTGCATTGTCACAGAATCTTAGTTTTAAAAGAATATTAAATACTGTTATGTTCAAAAGTGTGTTGTTCTGTAGTTCTAGGTTTTTCAAAGTAAAATGAATCATGTCCTCTGATCTCACCATTTAAATTATTTTATTACAGGCAGTTCATGTATTTGTTGGCTGCTTTCCACAGAGACATATTGTTGTCAAAGAGCAAGTATCTTTTAAATTGTTTGTGTTTGTCTCCCTCTGGATTTATAACTTACTGGTCAAATAAATTATAACTGGCAATATTGCTCTTTTTTTAAAACCCTTACCTTCTGTCTTAGAATCAATACTGCATCTTTGAGTTCAAACTGACCTGATGTCATTATTCAATTACTATTTCAATTAGTTTGTGTTTTGAAAGGGACTAAATATTAAACTCATGTTCATATTCAGCTAAATCTCCACTAAAAGGCCTACTCTGCTCTCTAGTAATGCTACAACATTCTCATTCTGTGATCTTGAAAACTGTGCCTATATAGGTTCTATCAGAAACTAGGAAGCTAGGGGAAAAACTTTTGAGAACACGGATCTGTTGTCAGACAATATATCTATCATTGAGGGACAAGATTAGTTGAGGTGTTGAGTTATTTGACCACAAAGACTCTCAAAGACCATTTTCTAAACCAGAGAAAGTGGGAACTATGTCAGTGGCAAGAATGGTGACAAGAAAAAAGTTACAGGTGCTTGACATATTGAGCTTCTAAGGTGACATATATGAGTTCAGTTTCCTTCTTAGTTAATCAAGACTTGTCTTCATTTCCTCTCTCTTAATGAAGCAAATTATCATTCACCTCCTATCTCTTTTATAGCATCATAATGCACAAGTCAACACGTCATGTCACTAATCATTTATTAAATGCTTTCTGTGAATTGGGCACTATGCCAAGCAAACAAACTGACTCCTTGCCCTACCATCCCTAGCCCCAGAGGGGTGGTGAGATAACCGTCTGTCTGTCCACAATTCTCTACTCAAAATTATGATCAGATATGATCAGAGTATCCCTTAGTTAAATTTTATGCTCACTGACTAGCAAAGTTATTTATTGTACCTCTTTTTAAAAATTTGTTACTATTATATCAATAACAATATTATATCCCTATGGAGGTCAAGGAGTGGGGAAAAGGGGGATGGGGAAACCAGTCCGAAAATGTATCTAAATAATATTAAATAAATATATCTTGGGGGACTTTTACCCTCTGAAAAATAAAACTGTCACTTATCGTGTTTGTAAAAGCACATTGTCTTATACAAAATTAAGTAAACATCAGTCCTTCTGAACTCTTTCTTGAACTCCTTTGGCATCTGGAGATCTTACATGGGTAGAGAAATCAGGAAAGCCTTTGAGATAGGCCTCAAAGTATGGGAAGAATTTTGATAAAACCTTCCCAACTCATTTCAGATTTCATAATCCCTAGAAACTCACCATTCTGATAAATGAATTCTTTACCTCTTTACCTCACACCTTCTCAGATCATTTCTCACCCTGGCTGCAAGACCTTCTCACCATCCTTTCTATTTTCCTACTACTTTTCCCTCATATCCCTCCTTTCAGGCTTTTCTTTATGTGTTGTCTTCCTCCATTAGTTTGTAAGCCCCTTGCCAGCAGGGACTGTCTTATGTTTTTCTTTACAACCCCAGATCTTAACACCATGCCTGGCATACAAGTCTGTACTTAATAAGTGTTTATTCTCACTTTGATAAAAGTGGGAGGGGGAACAGGCAGAGGAAACTGCCTAAATAAATACCAGGGGAGGAGAAACTTTGGGTTGTGTTTATTATATACTATCAAGTAGTTTGATTATTATAAATATAAAAATATATCTCTCTGCAATAATTGTTTTTATTGGTATTCTTTCTTTTTACATAGATATGATTATGATGAATGTAAAAAAGAAAACATTACTTACACCATTGAAAAGTAAGAAATATTTTTATAATATCAAAAGTAGCATAATTCTATAAGGATATAAAAAGATATCAATTATTCAATATCTGTGGTCAATCAACAAATATTCATTGTGAGGAAAGCACTAATTTTAACACCAAATTTCCTAAGTATCAAACATTCTAATTCATCCAAGAGCATGTATTCTGAACGACAGCATAGTATTGTAGCTAGAGAAGTAGTATACATCTAGGAACACCTTTAATCTGACATGATACTGGCCAGGGCAAGTCCCATAGTCTTAGTGGCCCAGCCAACTCTCTATCTGTAAGTTGCAGAAAAGGTTGCAATATGCATTGGTAGAGTGCTTTCCCTCTTGCAGGAGTTCTTGATGCCAATGAAATCACAGATATAATCCTTATCCCTACCATGTTCCAGGTGCTGGGCTAGGCACTAGGGATATAAACACAGAAATGAAACCAGTCCCTGCCCTCAGGAAAATTACAAGTACGGAGAGAAATAATATGCACACAAGGAAAGTAAATCCAAATATATATGAAGTAACTACAAGGTCATTTCCAGAAGCAGGCACTAGAAACGAACAGAATCTGGATAGACTTCCTGTAGGAGGTGATTCTGGAACTGTGCCTTGGTGGAGTGAAGAGGGGAAATTTAGGAGGGAGTGCATTGCATTGCATGGAACATCTTTTTTGCAAAAGGCACAGACACGGGAAATCAAATTCTTTCTATAAGAAACAATGTGAAATTCTGTCTATGAGAAGTGGGGAAAGGGTGAACATAGAGTGTATGAAAGAGAAACCATCATCTTTTTTATTTGACCAGTGGTATGATGGCATAATTGTGTAGGAACTCCCTTCATTGATAAAAATAACCTATAATTACAGCCTCAAAGAAGTTGTCTCAGGGCACTGACTGGCACTGAGAGATTGAGTGGCTTTCACTGGTATGTCAGAGGTAGTAGGACTTGGCTTCGCTTTAAGAAATGTTGTTTAAGTCAGTGATTCAAAATTATTCTATGCATGTGGCACTCTATTTTTGTTTCTTGAAGATTATTATCCTTGTCCACAAAAAAGGGTATGTATTTTTCATTAAATTAATTTTTTTTATTTACAAATATCCCTTAAGATTGTGAACTTGGGTTTTCAGTCCAAAGATTAATCAATCTCCTCCATCCTAAATACTAGTTAAAAGATGAGGTCCCTATTTGTTTACCTAGTGAAGTTATCAAAATTAAATTTGTCTTAGACCAGAAATGCATTATTTTTAATGTGTGAAACTTCAGTATTTTAAAATTTCTCCATTTTATTAGGGAATTTTTAAGGGGCAATGCAACTGAAAACAAGGTAAGAAAACTATGGATGTTTTTTAATTCTTTTGTCCATTAAGTCAAGCACATGAAAATAACAAAATCATTTTTTTCTTTTCTAGAATGTATCATTTGATACTCAAAAAAATGGCTGTCCTTTGAGAATTAGTATGAGGAGTAGCTTCCATCCCACTCTTCTATTGTAAGTAACATTCTAAACATTTTCTAATATATCTTGATTTTTTCTACATCATAGCTTTAATTGACCACCAAGGGTCAAAAATGGGTTTTCCCTGAGAAAATTCACTAAGTATATGTGTCAGATCATTACTCGTGATCATGATTGTTTTGCTTTAAATTGTTTTTCAGAGTCATTGTCAAAAGCCATCTTTCCTTGAGAATCTTGAGTCAAATCATAAAAGCACCAAAAACTTAGGGAACATGCTATTGATAAAGACAAGAGGTCCAAAATTGCACTAGTGGGCACTGTCTATCTAATAACACCAGGAGATTCCCAGCTTTTGGGATCATCCATTCTGACCTGAAAGATGATATCACAAAAATAGTTAAGGAACTTAGTAGTTGAGTTACAATGGGAAACTCAGGAGCTAACAATGTGACTATGCCATAGCAGTGGACCAGGAAATTCTATTTCTATTTCCTTGTTTCTATCTATATATTTAAACTACAAGGGTTGGTAAAACATTTGGGAAGTGCCCAATGAGACAAAGGGAGACAAGTATTGTGAAGTGCCCAATGAGACAAAGGGAGACAAGTATTTATTAAGTACCTATGTTGTGTAACGAATTTTCATGCCATTGGACCCAGGCTTCCAACGCCGAGAGAGTGGGACTGTCTCTGTACATCGACTTTTCCACTTAAATCTTCATGCAAAAGTGTCTTTGTGCACAAAAAACGCAAAAAGACAATCGTCTTCCTTGGTTACCAAGAGACAACGACGACAACGACAACGACGACTACTACTACTATTTCTACTGCTATTACTACTACTACTACTACTACTACTACTACTACTACTACTACTACTACTACTACTACTACTACTACTACTACTACTACTTTGTGCCAGATACTGTGCTAAGCACTTTATAGATAATATCTCATTTGATAGAGCACCTAATTCCTAAAAGTGGAAACTATAAAGTTACTTATCAGCACTAATGAGTAACATCTGAATTTTTAATCCAGAGTTTTCAGTACAGATCTTGGTCCCTTCTAATCATAAAATTCTATGATTAACACTAATGGAATAAATCATTTAATTCAATCTTTTATTTTTATAATGATATTTGTAATTTACTCTAAATTGTATTGCTATGAAGAAAAAATGTATTATTGTCTCTATAGTAATATTCATAATTTCAAACCATCCTGAAAGCCATTTTAAATCCAGAGGTCATGAGTTTACTTTTTCGTTAGATGATGCTTCCAGCAATTTATAGGTAATTTATATTCCTTCAAACAAGAGAGGTAAGAAGAGAGGAGTTTTGTAATAGATTTAGAAAGAATCAAAAAGGTGATCTGGTTCATCCTCATTTTATAGATAAAGAAATATTTCTCTATTTCTCTATTGAGAAAAGAAGTTATTTGCCCAATGTCATAGAGATTCTTTCTGCTAGAGATATCTACAATGTCTTAGCCATTTTAAACAATTAGTAAATAAATCACAAAACTATGCAACAAACTCTTAGAGATCCAAGTATCCAATAACCTTATGAAACAAGGTTATTGGATACTTGGATAATAGATACTCAAAATAGATAATAGATACTCAAAAAAATGGCTGTCCTTTGAGAATTAGTATGAGTAGCTTCCATCCCACTGTTCTATTGTAAGTAACATTCTAAACATTTTCTAATATATCTTGACTTTTTCTACATCATATTAGGAAATATTCTATGAAGAATATCATCCTAATTTACCCCATTCAATTTTCAGCAAGATGGCTGAAAGGATTGTAGCTTGAAATTATAATTTTAGAGCTAGAAGAGACCGTAGAAATCATTTAATTTGACTTTTCATTTTACATATCATTCAGTCTAAATTGGAAGGGATCATACAGTCCAGAATTCTCATTTTTAGTTGAGGAAGCTGAGGCCAAGAATCTTACCCAAAGTCATAGGATAATAAATGCTTGGTGGTGCAATATGTAGCATACTAGTCCAGGAGTGAAGAACATAGGAGTTTAATACCTGCTTCAGGTACTTTCTGGCTCTGTGACCCTGCCTAAATCATTTGACCTCCCTTATTTCATACAATAAAATCAGGATAATAAAAGCAGATTACTAAACCATTAAGTTATTATTATTATTATTTCTTTCAGATATGATGCTGATGTCTTTGTTGAAGAAGTTACAACAAATTTTATTGTCAGGGAAATACATGGAAGAATGGATTTCACTTTTAACTTAACGATGAAGGAAGTAATTTTTTTTTTCATTTGCATGGCATTTAATGATATCGTTTGACTAGGTCTTTCCCTTTTAAGTTGGTCATTTTCTGAACAGGGGTAGTAGCACATGCCCATAATCCCTGCTCCCCAAAAGGTTGAGATTGGTAGATCATGTGAGCTCAAGGGTTCTGAGGTACAGTGAGTGGAGCAAATCAGGGGCTGGCTCCAAGTCTGGCATTATTATGGAGAGCCTCTAGGAGCAAGGAGCCATTAGGTTGCATGAGGGGCAAAAAGTCCTTTGATAATCAGCAGAAAAGCAGAACTAAGCAATCTGAGAGTAAAGAGAACCAGATTTTCCTACAGCAAAGTTTCAGCTATAAGGAAAAAGAAAGATTTTTAATAGATTTTTCAGTCTATTGATGAAACCTGTTAGTTCACAAATAATAGTGAAATCTTGACTCTGCCATCAGAGACTTCTGAGTTTTAGAGTGTTTATTGGATAGGATTGTTTTGACTATTATCTTGGACAAACAAGCAGTGATACCATCTGAATTCTCACCTAATATGACAAAGTTTTAGAACTGCTTTAAATTTCCATTTGTTTTGTTTCTGCTTTGGCACAATATTTGACAAATTGTTTCTGCTCTCTCACTGCCAAAATGTCCAATGAACTATATCTGATAGATCATGTTTAAAACTTATTAATTAACAGTTGCCAGATTTCTGTTTGGCATTATGTAAGTTGCTTGGGGAAGAAGGGGATCAGGCTAGAATATATGAACTTTTAATGATAAGCAAACCCATTGACTAATTCACACTTATTCACATCTACCAGATGCAAAATGAGGAAACAGTTTTCACTTCCCTTTATCTCCCTTGTGATACTACTTCCTTCCCATAGGAATCCATTGGTGCTTCCTTATTGGGATCACATGCAGGGCTGCCTTCTAAGGATTGTAATAATAAAAATAAATGTAATATAGAATAATTAAAATGCTACATGTAATATTTAGAAATTGGTTTTGTTAAATAATATTAGTAAAAAATGTTGTGGTTGCCATTTATAAATTAACTCTTGAGTCATGAGGATGATAGTATCTTTTAACAATTTAATTTAATATAAATATAGTATAAGAAAGAAAAAAGGAAAGAAGGAAGTAGAAAATTATTTCCTAGACTACCATTCCAAAGTCTGATCCATAGAATTTCAGCTTGCTCCCCAACAAGATTCTGATATCCATGTGGAAGTCCAGTAGTCTCTTTGGGACAAGAGTCTTATCAGCCCACTAGGGTATCTCCTGCCCAAGCCACCAACACTGAACGGAATAGAAGAATCAATCCCTGAAAACTCACCCCAAAGACCTTGATCTCCTCTATGGTCTCATCTTTTGTAGCCCTTTCCTCCACATCACTTCCTGTCTCTACAAGCTGGTCAATCACATCTCAGGAACCAATCAAAGTCTCTCTGACCCAGACTCATAACCTTTAGTTCCTGGTCATGTTCGTAGGGGTCTTAACCTGTGACCTCTGTTTGGAGTGTTCCAGCCATGTTAATGGGATTGGTCAGATGAGAAAAAAGTTCATGACCCTGGGAGGAAGGGGTTCCCTTTCCACAGGATATGTATTCTACACACAAATGGTCTATTAATTCCTTGATTGAGGACCATGTTTTTACTTCATTTAATCTTCCATAGAATCTAAGATAGGAATAATATCTTAAACCTTCCTCCTATACAGATTAGTCTGGTTTTCTCTTAAAAGACATTGAGATAATCTCAGGCTTAAGATAAGAATTTCTGTAAGAACTTTTATTTATTTATTTTTAAACCCTCACCTTCCATCTTGGAATCAATACTATGTATTGACTTCAAGGCAGAAGAGTGGTAAGGGCTAGGCAATGGGGGTTAACTGACTTTCCCAGGGTCATATAGCTAGGAAGTATCTGAGGCCAGATTTGAACCTAGAACCTCCCATGTCTAGGTCTGACTTTCAATCCACTGAGCTGCCCCCTGGAAGAACTTTTAAAAGGACTTTTTAAAAAACCAAATTAGAGAAGTTGAGGAAATTTTAGGAAAAAAAATAAGAGTAATTCAAGAAACTCAAGAAAATTATAAAAGAAAAGTTAACCAACTAGAAAAAGAAATCCAAAAACTCGCTAAAGAAAATAACTCATTACAAATTAGAACTGAGCAAGGGGAAACTAATGACTTCTAAAGTAGTCCCAAGGAACTACATGGCATGGATGACATGAGGATGTCATGTCATAATGATGACAAACTTGGAGGAGGGAGGCAGAATGGATTGGAAGTTTGATTAATGGATCACGAAGGTTAACAGATAAAGGAGAGGAAACTGTCTTCAGTGCCTATCTTTGAATATCTTTTTGCAGTGGCTAAGTAGCTCTCCTTTTGTTCACTTTTTAATGACCTAGAAGTGTCTCATTTCATCTCTCTCCAATATCAGACCTTAAACTAGGAGGGGACTGACCCAACCAAAAACATCATCAGTAGTTCACCTTTAATATTGCTTAAGGTGAAAACTTTATTACACTGTATGTGACAGCTAGCTAAAAGCAATCTAGTAACCTACTCCATACTTAGGTGTTAAAATGCCAATAACATTTATATAGCTTTTTAAAATTTATACAACACTTTAATAAATATTTTAAACTCACAACAACTCTGAGAGGTGGTTGCTATTATCATCACCTCCATTTTATAGATAAGAAAAAAGGCAGTTGGAGGTCAAGTGACTTGCCCAGGGCTACACAGCTAGTAATTGTCTAACTTGAGTTTTTGACTCCACATCATCCTGGCTCTACTACCTAGATGCCCTTAGTTAAAGCAACAAAGTTTGGTTATTGATTAGGAATTGTTATTGATTGATAAGCACAATTATGAAGATGGAATTTATTTATTGATTTAGTTATGTAGTAAGAGATATATTAATAGGCTTAATAGCTGAGTTAAGTCCTTCTTTCCCTCCTTTATTTACAACAAACTGGCCAGGGAGATGGAGAATTCTTGCTCTACCTTGATATCCAGTTATTAAAACTCCCTTTCAAAGCAAAACAACCACAGGATAGACATGTGCTCTAATCCAATCCAATGTTAAGATTGTCTGTAGCCCCACCTTAGACACACCTCAGTCCCTTCTGGATGCCATTCTCAGTTTGCTTTGTGGTTTTGATATAATACTCCAGTTTTATTCCTCTTTTTCCCCTATAAAAATCATATTGATGCTAATGCATGGACTCTAAGCCTAAACTAAGCAGTTCTGTTGACTTTGTATACCTTTGGAAGTTTTGTTCTCCCAGTATTTTTCTTTGCACCACCACAACAAAATGATGAATCTCACACAAATATTTACATTTGAAAAGGGAATTCTTAAATATATAATACTTTAACACAAATGACTGGTGAGGTTTCATTCACCATGGCATGCTAGAAATGGAGGAAACTGGTCAAATCCCACTACTCATCTACAAATAAGGCTGTCCTAGCTCAGTAGGAACTATCACAATTACTTAGTATGTTCTTTCCCTCAATCTAAGCTTAGTTAAATTGCACAGGACTAAGTCTCCAGGGGGTTCTTGAGAAGGAGCTTCCTACAATCTTATTTCATTCTATCAGAAAATGGGGGTGGTAGGAAAGAACAGATGATTGTTTTATTAAGCTATTTTTCAGTTGTGTCTGACTCTTCATGATCCCATTTGAGGTTTTCTTGGCAAAGATTCTAGAGTGGTTTGCCACTTCTTTCTACAGCTCTATTTACATATAAAGAAACTAAGACAAACAGGATTAAGTGACTTTCCCAGGGTCACACAACTAGTAAGTGTTGTGGGCCACATTTGAACTCCAGATCCAACACTCTATCCACTGCATCACCTGGAATGGTTGCAACTCTGTCCAGATGTGAGCCTTGATGTTCAGACTAAACTGTCCTCTTTTCAAGATGTTAAGTCATAGCTAAAAAGTCAATTCAATCAGCTATTTCTTTTGTTCATAATCATACGAATACTAGTATGGCTTCTTTTCACTGAATTGGCTTTTTGAACTGGAACTGATATAACCTCACCCAACATTCATCTAAATATATTATAATAATGACTTCTGGCACTTCAGTCTGTTGGCTGAATTATTTAATTTAACTCATCTTTCCCATTTAATTTTTGGAATGACAAATAGCGGAAAATAGCTTTTTTTAAAAAATGTGTTAGGGGATGATGATTCTGAAGGTATTCTTTTCTTCATTCAAAAGGCAAGGCTGTTGTTTCATATTAGTTTGAGAACAATGAGTGAAACATTCCTCCCTCCAAATTGTGCAATCACTGTTACCATAGACTAGAGCAAAGAACCTTGGGGAAAATAAATATATAAATCTTTTTGACTTTGCAAATTCTTTTTATCAGAGTGGTTGTGTGAATGAGGCACAAACATGGGATTCAATGTTGGAAAAGAATAAATACCTCCCTATAGAAGAGGTCTGGGGACCTCAGGTAAGAAAATTTTTACTTGTACATTATTCATTCAGTTTTCTTTTATTTTTTTCCCCAATTTTTGACACTTTCTTTGAGTACCAAATTCTCTCCCTCACTGGGACAGCAAGCAATCTAATATGTATTTTACATGGACAAAACTGAATTACTTCAGATTAGAGGATTATGAAATTTCTATGAGATTTGAAGTTTGAAAAATAGAGGCATAAATATTTTTGAAGCTATAGGCAGATTCTTTTAAATGCTTTGCTACTCCATAGATTATAGGGCCATGTTCAGGAGTAACATGAGGAAAAATTAATGTTGTATTATGTTATTTATTAGCCATATTGATATGAATCCATTCATTCCCTCAAACTCCAGCCTCTGAAAGGCAGTTTCTAAAGGGCCTGCCATCCTTTAAGATTCATTTCCCAGTCTTCCCAGGGTTTGTGCCTTCTCTTTTAAGGCTCTCTTTTATCTACTCTATATGTACCTGTTTATGTATATCTTCTCTCCCCCATTAGAATGTAAATTCCTTGATGGCAAGGACTATATTTGCCTTTTCATTTCTAGAACTCACTACAGTTCTCGGTACATAGTAGGTACTTAACACATTTGCTGACTGATTGATCTGTCAAGCCCCTTCTAACTCTAAGGTTCTGGGACTCTCTGCTTTGTGGAACTCTGCAATATTTCCGGGAACCCAGAACATTTTTGAAAACACTGAGAAATTATTCCCTGATGTGGTAATTCACAGAAAGCAGTTTATAGCACTTCATAGTAGGTCGTCACCATGAAGTAAATGGAGCACTATTGTTCTATACGTGTGGGGACAGAAGTCCTTCCCCATTCCTAGCTCTGCTTTACAAAATAATAAGACATCTTTTTAAATGTCAAACCTTATTATGATCTGGCATTTCATCATTTCAAATGATCGCAGATCTAGAGCTATGAGAAATTTCAGAGGCTGTCTAGCTCAACTGCCCCATTTAATAGATCGTAGCAACTCTCCCAACTCCCACTTGAACAGCTGAAAGCTGAGCTACAGGACCAGTCAGAGGCAGCTAGGTGGACTGGTGACTAGAGGGCTGGGTCTAAAGACCTGAGTTCAAGTGTAGCCTCAAACACTTCCTAGCTGTGTGACCCTGGGCAAAGTAAAATTAAGTTAATAATACCTACCTTCCAGTATTTTTGTGAGGATCAAATGAGTTAATATCTATAAAGTGCCTAGCATAATGTCTGATACCCAAGTATGCATTAAGTAAATGTTTATTTCCTTCCTTCCTTCCTTTCCTCAGAGGCTAGAGGTAGCCCTGAGGGATTGGGAATGGTTTTTCTAGCTTTTTTTTCCTAGTAATAAAGTTCATGAGCCCCAGCTGGCATGCTTCCCACAACTGTTATCCATTAATGTCAATTAGTCAGCTAAATTTACTAAGCTTTTGGAAAGAGATATTGATACAAGTGGTGTAGTTGGTACAAAATATCCCCCTTAAAGATCTGTGACACAATCTCCTACCCATACATAAAGGGTTCAGAGGAAAGAAGACTTAATCTTAGAACAGTTAAGAGAGATAACTCAAAGCTCCCGAAGTCTTTTTTGCTCTAGTCCTCAAGATTTTGCCCTCAGTTATGGTACAACTTTTCTTTTGCATTCTAAAGCTTCTTCAGAGGGGAGAGAAGCTTTAAGGTAGGAAGATAGAGACAGGATAGAAGTTTTAGATACCACGAGGGGGATGACGGAGTCAAATTAGAGATATGAGGTGGCAGGAATGAGTCTTTATTAATTTTCCATGAGCCACAGCTAAGCTCTGATCAAAGGACCCTTCCGAAGGCTTTTACCAGTCCAGAGATCCACATTTAATACCACACAGGTCGGAGAGATGAAAGAGAGATAGAGAAGGTTTAAAGATGGAGCTTGGCCAGAGGCCAAGCTCCTGCCAGGACAGCCATCAGCTAGCCTGAAAGAGAGAGAGAGAGAGGCGGAGCTTGCTGGGCTAAATATAGTCTTTGATATGCAAATATAGACAGTACATAGGGATGATTCTCATTGGTTAATGACAAGGTATAGGTGTGGTTTCTCTTAACCAGGTGAGCACAAAGAAACCTGTGTTCCTGCCTAACCTGGGGGAAGCTGGGGTCAAGGGTTAGAGGCTTTCCCAGCCATGTGCAATCCTGAGCATGCTCAAGACTGAGCATGCTCTCTTCTAAGGCAATCTGTACATACCAACTGTTTCCCTTGCCCATAGCTAGGGGTGGACTGCTACACATTCTTTGTAAAAACTTGCATCTGTTTTCCTCATCTAATCCAGTCTGTCCTTGACTACACGTTTAGCTGTTCCAAGAATACTACTAGGGGGCCATTGGGAAATCCAAAATCCTCAGACTCTGAAGTTCACAAAGGCTCCTCTGGCCAGTGAGGTGTGGGTGAGAGGGGATATAAAGAAGGAAAAGGTTGAATCCAAAACTGAGTTTTTCGGCTTATTGTTCACTCTAATCTCCAATCTTGCTATCTCCTTAGCTTTCTTCAGACTCCATAGAACATTACTATAAATCCCTTGACCCTCTAGGGTCACCTAAGGAGTTGTCTAAGCCTTATTCCTACCAGAAAACTAGTATTAGTTCTCACATAATAAATATATATATGAGCAACTCTTTCTTTCTGTGAGTTGAAATAATTGAACTATTTATTAAATCAGCTTCTACTCCCTTACCCTTTACAAAGATAAGGAAAATGCTCAAGATCACATCAATAGTAAGATAAGAGGTGAAACTTGAACCCAGATACTCTGATTCCAGAGTCACTGCTCTTTCTACCTCACCACAATGCCCTCTCAAGATAACTCCTCAGGTGTTGACTGTGAATTAACTTGAATCAGCTTGTAAGAGCCAATTCTTAAATCACCAGTATGAGCATTTACACCTTGAAAATTGGCACAAGCTAATGATAAATATAGCAAAAATGTTACAAAGCAGGGCTATATTTATTATTTTGTTGATCCACTAGACTTGATAAAGTGATGGAGAAAATATTAATAATGCAAATTATACTTAAAAATTTGCCATTTATTCCTTTTTCCCCAGAGATTTCGACTTTTAAACATTTACCAAAACACTCCCCTTCACATAGAGTGTTTGTTCACCAGACTCAGCAAATGACCTTGATATTTTTATTTCTTATCTATTTAGAATTATAAAGACTGTTTCACATATTCTGTTGGAAAACCCGGAGACCTATCAAAACCATATGAGATTTTGAATATGAGTAATAAAAATTTTATAATTTTTAACAATCCTCATCTTGGCATGTATGTGTTCGAAATTAAGATCCTTGATCCAAACTACAGGTATGTGGAATGTGTTTATGTTAAAATAATTTGATAGTTAAATGCTTTGTAGTGATAATAATAATAATGTCAAATAATCAGTTTTAAAAGGCAAACCAAGAAAATAATAATTTTGCTTTAGTATCACTTAGTTGTCCAAAGCAAGAAAGAAAATAAGATCAACAAGTTGAAGCAAGTGTTTTTAAAATGAGCAAAGCTGTGAATGGCAGAGAACAAGGTGATGGAAGAGGCAGGGAAAAAATGGGATCCAGAGTACAAGCAGAAGGGTTTGCTTCATAAGTGAAGAATACATTCTCTTTCTCTCTCTGTCTCTGTTTCTGTCTGTCTGTCTGTCTGTCTGTCTGTCTATCTGTCTGTCTGTCTGTCTGTCTCTCTCTCTCTCTCTCTCTCTCTCTCTCTCTCTCTCTCTCTCTAAGGCTTATAAGGATGTATGAAAAGAAAATTGAGAGTCAGGATGGAGAAAAAAATAAAGTGTGCAAGTTTTCTATTAAATCTCTACACTTAATTCTACCACTGAATTCTATGGCTGTTTTTCCTATCACTGTTCATGCCTTACTTTCAAGTCAGGGACTCTTTTGTATCTTTATCTTTGAATCCCTAGCACACAGCCCCCAAGTACAAGATAGGAACTAAATTAATGCTTGTTGGATTAAATTAAGGGTGGTGATAAGAATATATGCTGGAACACTTCCCCACACACATACTCTCAAAGAAAGAGCCTCAACTCTCCATGAAATAGAGGACAAAATGATGAAGATAATGTTCAAATGAGTTGAGTAGATAAGAATTACATATAATTAAAATATGCTATGGATTGGCTCTAGTTTACAAATTCTAGCACTACCAACCCCAAAGCAAAATTTTTTTGCCTTATTATCATTAGGAATTTAGGGAAAAGAGTTATCACTTTAGCCTTCTAAATTTATTTCTCCAATCCTCATTTCTCCTGAGCTTCAAATCCACACCTCCAACTACATAAAGAACATCTCTTACCTGGATCACCCATCAACTCTTCAAACTCAAAGTTAGGTTCAAAACTCAACTTATGATCTTTCCTTAAAAACTCTACTCTTCTTTCTAACTTTATTATTTTGATCAATAGCACCACTCAGTTTCCACCATGAGAAATTGTGATGTTTTTACCCCATCCACTCAGTAACCCAGGTCCATTACCTCAGAATCAGAATCCAACCCTTTCCCATCCTTCACCCCACAAAGCCAATTAGTTGCCAAATCCAGTCACTCCCCTGAAATATCTCTAGTATCTGTCTCTTTCTCTCCATTCTCAGTGCAACTACCTTAGTCCAAATCTTAATCTCTTCTTACCTTTGCATCCAGAGAATGTCTCTATGACATATTATTAATACTCTAATATTAATGACTCTGGATAACTACTAGAACAAATTCTACTAGGCAGCTTATATACAACATAGAGAAATTAATTAGGTCTTCTCTGGCTCTTTTTTTCCCCATAAAAAAATGGGACTTATAAGTGAGTTATGCCTTACAATAAATTGATTGTATTCATGTAGATTCTATGTAAATTGAATGTTTAAGCATGTTTTTCTTTGATTAATTTTAATATTTGTTTTTTTATTTGTAGTTTCTGTAACCTAAAGGCCATCTTTGCGATTGAGACATTTGGAGAAACTCCCAAGTAAGAAAAGGTTACAATGGGGATTAATTAAGCAAATTATTAAATCATGGTACTCTCTTCCTGAGTATCAGGGGAAAGGAAGAGGGGGGAAGAATCTATTTTTTAAAATTCTGCCCTTTAATCCTTATTATCAAAAATATAATTGACTATATTGGACAATAAAAAATGAATAGAGAAAAATAAGTGAATAGAAAACAGTGAAAAATAAGTAGAGGGAAAAACCATTTGTGATTTTTTTATATCAGTAAATACATTCTTTTTCTGAATCAAAAATAGCTGATTTGGAGGACTAGGTTAGGCTAGGGGAGAGAGACTGCCTGAAAAAAAACTTATCTTTTTCCCACTGCCATGCACTGAAACCCTGCTACTCTTCTCTCACTACCCTGGAATCTTTATATTCTGTATATGTAGCAGTCTTCACTGCTGTACCATGCTGGCATTGCCTGCTGGTAAAACCAAGGAAAACACTTAGTTCAAGACTTTTAGCTGATGCTTTAGCCCAAACTCATGATCACAGAGTCAGCGGAGTCCTAATACATAAAGAGTGCCCAGAGCTATGAATTTAAATACAGTAAATAGCTCTCCTTTGTCCATACTAATGTGGAAAGAACACCATATTTCTACGATCTCATGAGGGTGTTATAGATTCATGGGGTGATATCTTCCATTTAAGGCCTTCTCTGTTAGGAAAGGTCAGTGACAATGGTATTGCCCAATGGAAGACAACATTCAAAAAGCTATGTCACAAGACTATCTCTTTACCATGTGCGACTCAAGATCTGGATAAGGTGGAGGATTCCAATGTATCATTTAGCCATAGACCTATTCAGATGAAATATTTATAAATCTTCAATCAAAGAATTTTCAAATGGGAAAGATAAACTATTTCACATGAAAAACTGAGGCAAAGAGATGTTGAGCAAATTGTCAAAGATCACACAGCTACTGCTTTATTTACCTGATAACATAATCCTCTCACCTAAAGTTATCACTTTTTCTGGTTTAAATTTTCCATTCCCTCAGACTGTGTGCCTGTATTTTAAGTACATTGCCACAAGATGGGGATATTGTTCATTTCAGTAGCTCAAACTATATTCTACTTTGGCAAGGTAGGTTTTGAATTCAGAGGAACTGACTTTTTCCTAAAGTCAGTCTCTAATGAGACAGTCCAAACTCACATTATCAAGATGCAACAACAATTGAACTTGGAGAGCAAGTCATTTCTTTATAGAAAGAACAGAAAATGAGATCTATATGCAACGGGTGCCCTCAGCTGTCTATTTTCAATGATTCATTTCAGCAAGCATTCATTCAAAGTTGGAGATGGAAGAAAATCAAACAATCCTTGTCCTCAGAGAGTTTACATTCTAGGGATGAAGGGATGGGGTCGGGGGAGACAACACCCAACATGAACATAGAATATGAAATATAAAATATATACAAAGGAATTTCTGGGAAGAGAATACTGGCAACTAAGGGGATAAGCATAGGTTTTCTATTGCAAGTGGTCCACAGAGCAGATTTTTGAGGAAAATAAGAGATCCCATGAGGTGGAGGTGAGGAGAAAGTACATTCAATGTATGGGGAACATTCTGTGCAATCTGGGAGAAAGGAGAACAGCAGGAAACCTGGTTTAGCTAAAACATAAAGCTTTGTGCAATTTATCCTGAAAACTGTACCATGTAACTAGCTTAATCGATGACGGAGTCAGAATCCCCCCTGCTCAAAACCAAAATCTCATTAGCTAGACTTTTTTATTAAATCTAACAAGATGAAATTTAATAGAAATTAATGTCAAGCCCTATACAAATCCATTCTAAAGGATGAGGTAAAGATGGTCATTCAGTGAAGGAAAATGTGTGGGGTTTAAATATGCTGAATATAAGTCTGCAGTGTAATGTGGCTGCCTAAAGTCATTGAGGCATAAAATTGCACAATGCAATTTTAGGCTAAATTGATAGGAGTACTATATTCAGAACAAAGGGGACAATCATCATCCCTGTGCTGAATAGGCCATACCTGAATTGCTGGGTTCAGTTCCAGGTGCCATATTTTTAGATGGAAAAGCTGGAGTGGATTCAGAGGAGGACTCAAAATAATGTCATTTGATAATACAGTTAAGGAACTAGAAATTATTAGCCTGGAAAGAAAAGGTAGGAAAGTGGCTTTCATATATATGAAGAACTATGGGAAAGGGAATAAACTCATTCAGACTGGTTCCAGAATGCTGAGTTGGTACCAATGAATAGAAGGTTACAGAGGGACATATAAAAATGAATTTGCTAACAATTAGGGCTAACCAAAAATGGAATAAGCTGCTTGTGGAGTAGAGAGCCTCATCACTGGAATTGTTCAAACAGAAGCCAGATAGCCATTTGTGAGGGATGTTATAGAGTAAATTCAAGTTTTCACACCCTGTTTAGCTCCTCTGATGAAGGGATTTTTATATCCCAGCTGCATTTAGCTCATGTTGCCAATTTTTTTTAAAGGGTAGACACAGTTCAAAACTCATTGAAACAATTTCCCACAACCATTTGTCCTGCTTCATTTGCTATAAGCAGATGCTCAATATCTAGCTATTTGAACTTTGGCTATAGATAAGACTTCATCTCTGACTGTCTCTGACTCCTTCCTTCCTTCCTTCCTTCCTTCCTTCCTTTTCTTTTCTCCTTTGAGACTTGGCCTCCCTATCTCACCAGTGTGGAAATGTAATATCCACTCACAGGCTCAATCGTACAAGTGAGTGTCATTGGAACACTGGCCTGGGCCCGGGCCTGTTTTGACCCTCTTTGGGTAGCCTGGTGGATCCCTACTTCCAGGAGCTCATCAATTTGGTGTAGGACTTAGTATGTATATCCAATTGACTTCATCCCTACTATTTGAGCTCAGAGCTCTAGAGCTCAAGTCAGCCACCAGCCTGACACTCTGATATCAGAGATTGCAGCCACCACACCTGGCTCTGACTTTCATCTCCAAGTTTGTACTTGAAATTCTTAGATGAATGACTCAGGTCTTTCCTGCATGACCCAACTTGCTTTTCTTTTCCCTGGAGTCTTCTTTTTGGTATTATACTACTTTTTTAAAATTTTTTTTAATTTTTTTAATTTTAATTTTATTTATTTATTTTATTTTTATTCCACTGGATAATATCCTATTCTCTTGTTTGGCTTATACAAATTTTATTTAGTCTAGAGCAGGTGAGTAGGAGAGGATCTGATAGCCTCCATCCTCTTCCCATTATTCTGTTGATTAATGTGATTCTGATCATGTATATAGACTCTTTTATAGAACTCTCTAGGCTCCCAATACTACAGCATCCTATTTGTGATTGCAGTTCTATTGCCTAAGACAACCCACATATTCCCCTGTTGTCAAGATAATGGTACATATTAACACCTAGATGCAGAGAAGTCCACCAATGCTGCCTTTCACAATCCAAAGGAAAGCTCCCTCTCTGGTCCACACTGCTATGGGAGCAGCTGATGGAGGAAGTAGAACAAGTGTCATGAATACAAGTTATACATTGTATACCCAGTAGGTTAGGTATTGGATACAGAAACTCTAGAATATAGCAAACGAGCTAGAGCAAACCAAGATATTCATACCATACATCAGAAAGAGGCAAGAATAGTTCAAAACTTGTTTTAAAAGATATGCCTTCAGGGAAGTTAGGTGGCTCAGTGGCTAGAGAGCCAGACCTGAAATGAAAGGTCCTGAGTTGAAAATTTGGTCTCAGGCACTTCCTAGCTATGTGATCCTGGGCAAATCACTCAACCCCCATTGCCTAGTCCTTACCACTCTTCTGTCTTGGAACAGATATATATTGATTTTAAGATGGAATTTTTAATTGGAAAAAATTGTTAAAGCTTTGCCATGATCCCTGCCCCACTTAATTGCCTATAATGTGACTCTCCTATTTCAAATATTTGAGCCTTGACTTGTCCTCATCCCTAGCTATCCCTGACCCTGGATTTTCTATACCCCCAAATAATTGTCTATTTCTGGCTTGACCTTCCATATCAAAGATCAATGAACCATGAGTATCCTGTTTCCTTTATGAAGGAAGCTCATTCTATTGACTGTCTCAAGTCCTCACAACCTCAATTATTATGTTCAAGTTGTGTTACTTCAATGAGTTCCTCTGGATTCTGTCCCCATCCTTTGATTTGGGGAAACAATTATATTGTCTGTGATTCCTCTAGATACAAGTAGCAAAACCTAACTTTGACATAACAGAAAAAGCCCTGGATTTATGGTCAGAAGATCGGTTTTTGAATCCCAACTCTCCAACTTAACTATTTTTTAATGGTTGAATGAATATTTATTAATCACTTCCTATATACAAAATGATGAAGATACAAATATAAAAGCAAGACTGCATGCTCTCAAAGAGTTCCTATTGTTTCTAATGTGAGAGATCGCAAGTAAGAGCTTTCAGCAGTGAGTCAGATAGAAAGATCCCATGGTCCTTAGAAGCAACAGCAGCAAAAGAAATGTTAAAGCTCCTTCTGGAATGTGGTGTACACTGGCTATATCTTTCTGATTTTGAACAGCCTGACACTACCCAGGGTAATAATATTAAGAACTTTCTTTCTTTGCCTGACCTCTAATGGCTATAGTGGTTGAAAAGGCCCTTTATCATGCACTCGCAGTGATCTTATCTTAATATACAGTGTGAGATATTGGTCTATACCTAGTTTCTGGCAAAATTTTTTCTAGTTTTCCCAGTACTTTTTGTCAAATAATGAGTTCCACATTCCCCCCCCCCCCAAAGCTTGGGTCTTTGGGTTTATCAAACACAAGATTACTACAGTCATTTACTACTGTATATTTTGCACCTAATCTATTCCATTGCTCCATTACTCATTTTTTTAGCCAGTGATTATGACTGCCACTTTGTAATACAGTTTGAGATCTGGTGCTGTGAGGTTCACTTTATTCATATTTTTTCCAATTATTCTCTTCATATTCTTTTTCTTTTACTATTTTATTTTCCCAATTACATGTAATCACAATTTTTAACATCCATTTTCTGAAATTATAGGATCTAAATTGTCTTTTCTCCCTCCTTCCTTAAATGGTAAGCAATTTGGCCTGCATTATACACATATGATCATGTAAAATATAGTTCTACATTGGTCACTTTGTAAGAGAATATTAATATGAAACCAAAATGCAAAAATAAAACACACACAATTAAAAATAAGCAAAAAATAGCACTCTTTGCTCCACATTCAGGTTCCATCAGTTCTTTCTTTGTATGTGGATAGCATTCTTTGCCATAAGTCCTTCAGAATTGTTTTGGGTCGCTGTATTGCTGAGAAGAGCTATCTTTCATAGTTAATCATCATAAAATATTATTGTTATTGTGTACAATGTTTTCTTGGTTCTACTTAATTCACCCTACCTCAATTCATATAAGTCTTTGCAGAATCATCTTATTCATTATGTTTATGGTGCAATAGTATTCCATCACCATCACATACCATAATTTGTTCAGCTACTCCCCAACTGATGGACATGCCTTCAATTTCCAGTTCTTTGCCCCCAAAAAACAGCTGCTATAAATATTTTCGTATATATAGGTCCTTTTCCCTTTTTATTATCTCTTTGGAACATAGACCCAGTAGTGACATTACTGGATCAAGGGATATGAACAGTTTTATTGCTCTTTGGACATAGTTCCAAATTGCTCTGCAGAATGGTTTGATCAGTTCACAACTCCTACAACAGTACATTAGTGCCCAATTTTGCCACATACCCTCTAACATTTATCACTTTACTGTCATAGTAACCAATCTGATAGGTGTAAAGTGGTACCTCAGAGTTGTTTTCATTTGCATTTCTCTTAATATTGATTTAGAACATTTTTCATATTATAGATAGCTTTGATTTCTTCATCTGAAAACTGCTTGTTCATATGCTTTCACTATATGTCAGTTGGAAAATGACTTATATTCTTATACATTTGACTCAGTTCTCTATATATTTGAGAAATAAGGCCTTTATCAGAAAAATTTACCATAAAAATTTTTTCCAGTTTATCATTTCTCTTCTATGCTTGGTTGTATTGGTTTTGTTTGTACAAAAACTCTTAAATTTAATATAATCAAAATTATTCATTTTAAATCTTACTTTCCCTATCTTTTGTTTGATCATAAATTCTTCTATTATCTATAGATATGATAGGTAAACTAATTTGCTTATGGTATCACCTTTTATGTCTAAATCATATAACCATTTTGACCTAATATTGGTATAGGGTGTGAGTATTGGTCTAAATCTAATTTCTGCCATACTGTTTTCCAGTTTTTTCCAGGAGTTTTGTCAAATTTTGAGTTCTTATGCCAAAAGTTGTGATCTTTGGGTTTATCAAACAAAAATTACATGGTCATTTACAACAAAATATTGTATACCTAACCTATTCTATTAATACACAATTCTATTTCTTCTCCGGTACCAGACTGTTTTGATGGTTACTGCTTTATAACACATTCTGCCTTCCTTCATTTTTTTTCATCAATTCCCTTGATACTATGGAAAATTAATACTGAATTGTGATTTTTCGCCCCCTTAGTTCCTCCCATCCCCAAGGAAAGACTGAAATAGTCTGATTCTAAGCTGAAGCTATACCCAGTTTTCCCCATAGGCTATGAAAATGGGTCAGGATTTTTTTGTCTTTGTTAACAATAAAAGGATTAAAGGCAGAGTTGACCTGACCCAGTTGAAAGATTAAGAATGAGATAAACAGCCATGTTGTACATTAACCTCAAGGCAGAATGCTATGGCCTCTTCCAGTGTCAAGCAAGGATAACTCCCCTTCTCCCCTATGAAGTGATAATGTTGGAGTTGAGGTCTCTAAGTCAGTGACTATTTACTGATCTAAGATGTCTTGGGATACCCAGGGAGGAGCCTGAGTGGTGAGCTCACACATGGTATATAAGGACCTACACCAGAGAAGAGAACCAATTTTTTTCCCTTGGGATCATGGAGAGAGACAACTGACCAGATTAAGATGTCTTGAGTGATCAATTAATAACTCAATTTAAAATTTAAAAATACTGCCTCTCAAGAATTTCACTCATTACAATATTCTTAACCTTTTGTTCATCCAGATGAATTTTATTATTTTTCTAACTCTATAAAATATTTTTGATATTTGATTAGAATGTCACTGAAAAAAGTAAATTTAGATTAAATTGTCATTCTAAATTATATTGGTTCAGCCTACCCATGAGCAATTAATATTTCTCCAACTATTTAGATCTAATTTTATTTGTGTGAAAAATATTTTATAATCCTGCGTGTATCTGGCTTTATCTTAGCAGGTAGACTCCCATGTAGCTTGCTATTATTATTATTTTATTTTATCTATAGTTATTTCAAATGAAATTGGTCATTCTATCTCCTGCTCCTAAACTTTGTTGGTAATATAGAAAATGCTGATGATTTGTGTGCATGTATATGCTGCAACTATGCTAAAGTTATTTACTGTTTCAACTAGTCTTTTAATTGATTCTCTAGGATTCTCTAAGTATATAATATAGTATACTACATGGAATGATAGTTTGATTTCCTCATTGCCTATTCTAATTCCTTCCATTTCTTTTCTTTTTACTATAGCTAGTATTTCTAGCTTAATGTAATAACAGGCATCCTTCCTTCAAGCCCAATCTTATTGAGAAAGCTTCCAGCTTATTCCAACTTCATATAATACTTGCTATTGGTTTTAGTATTAGTAGTTTAGTATTTAGTAGTATTGGTCATACTACTTATCATTTTAAGAAAAAATCCATTTATTATTATGCTTGTGTTTTTAATAGAAATGAGTGTTGGATTTTTTAAAAAGATTTTTCTGTATCTGTTGAGATAATCATATGATTTCTCTCAGTTTTGTTATTGATATGCTGATACCTTTACTAATACTGAACCAGTCTGCATTCCTGGTATAAATTATATTTGGCCACAATGTATAATATTCATGATATATTGCTATCATCTCCTTGCTAATTTAAAAATTTTCCACCAATATTCATTAGGGAAATTGGTCTATGGTTTTCTTTTTCTGTTTTTGCTCCTCCTGGCTTAGATATCAGCACCATTTTTGTCATGTAAAATGAAAATATTGGGACTTTCCCAAATAATTTATATACTAATGGAATTAATTATTCTTTAAATACTTAATAAAATTCACATCTAATTCTGGTGATTTTTTTTCCATGGAGCTCATTGACGATTTGTTCAACTTACTATTTTTCTAGGATGAGGTTATTTAAGTATTCCATTTCCTCTTCTGTTAATTTAGACAATTTGTGTTTTTTATTAAATATTCAGTCATTTTCCTTAGATTGGTAAATTTATTGGCATGTAATTTCTTTAATTTTATCTTCAGTGGTGGCAAATCAACTTTTTCATTTTTGACAGTGGTCATTTAGGATTTTTTTAATTAACCAGTGGTTTATTTTACTGGGGATTTTTCCCCCCATAAAGTCAGCTCTCATTATTATTAGTCATTCATTAGTTCAATGGCTTTTTTACTTTCAATTTTACCAATTTCTTTTTTGATTTTCAGGTTTTCTGATTTGGTCTTGAAGTGGAGATTTTTAATTTGTTTTTCTAATTTTTAAAAAATTTATGCTCAATTCATTGATTTGTTCTTCCTCTTCTTTATTTGTGTAGTCATTTAAAGATTTGAATTTTCCCCTAAGTATTGTTTTGGCTGCATCCCATAAATTTTGATATGTTGTCTCATTGTTGTCATGCCCTTTAATGAAATCATTTTTTCTATGATTTGTTCTTTAGCCTACACATTTTAGGGGATTGTAGATTATTTCGTTTCTAATTAATTCTTAGTCTATATCCTTTACTGAATACAATTTTTATCATAGTATGATGTGAAAAAAGTTACATTTAATATTCTGCTTTTATGCCTTTGGTTGTATGGTTTTTATAATGGTCAATTTTTATGAAGGTGCTTTTTACAATTGAAAAAAAAAGTATACTCCTTTTTGTTCCCATTCAATTTTCTCCAAAGGTTTGTCAATTTTTCTAAAATTTTTTTTATCCCCTTAACTTATTTCTTATTTGTTTTCTGATTAGATTTATCTAGTTCAGAGAGAGAAAACTTAAGGCCCCTCACTAGTATAGTTTTATTATATATTTCCTCCTGTAACTCACTTAACTTTTTCTTTAATAATTTGGATGCTATACCATTTAGTGCATATATGTTTAGTACTGATATTACTTTATTGTCTTTGGTACCTTTTGGCAAAATGCAATTTCCTTGCTCATCTCTTTTTAATTAGATCTATCTTTGCTTTTGCTTTGTCTGAGATCATGATTGCTACCGTGATCATTCTACCTCAATTAAAGCATAATAGATTCTGTTCCAAACTTTTTTTTATTCTGTGTGTGTGTGTGTGTGTGTGTGTGTGTGTATTTCAAGTGTTGTTTCTTATAAAGAAAATCTTTTGGATTCTGGTTTTTAATACATTCTGCTATCCACTTCCATTTTATGGGTAAGCTCATTCCATCTACATTCACAGTTATGATTACTGACTATGTATCCTCCCCCTTTTATTTTTCCCCCTGTTTCTTCTTCTTTCTCTCCCTTTTTACCCTGTCCATCTTCAAAAGTCTGTTTTACTTCTAATCACTGCTGCCCTTAATCCACCCTTCCTTTTTTGAGTCCCTTCTCTTGCTCCTTTACTCTCCTATTTCTCTGTAGGATAAGATAGATACATTTAGCCAACTGAGTGTCTATATTATTTCCTCTTTGAATCAATTCTGATGATAGTGAGATTCAAGCATTTCCCACCAACTCCTCCCTTCCTTTTATTGCCTCATTTATGTGAGATAATTTTCCCTGTTCTTATCCCTTCCCTCTTCTCCCAGTACATCCCTCTTTCTTATAGGTTAATTTTTTAAAATAATTCTGGTGAGATTGCCTCATTCTCCAAATTTCCCCGCAATCAAAAAAAAAAGCAAAAAACCTCAGGGTCAACTCTTAAGCATCAGAAATAAATAAGAATCAGGAGTGAAGCAGAGCATCCAAGTACAACTAGAGAGGAAAGTCTCTGACCACCCTGAGCTCTGGTCTCACCTGACTAAAGTGCAAATAACACCCATCCCCAATAAATAGCTTAGAATTGACAAGCAGCAAATCCTGGGGGAAGCTGTGCAGGCAGGCAAGAAACCTTATTTTGTCAGCTTAACTTGAGAGCTTATACTTCAGTAGCAAATACCATCAAGAGTTTACTGCAAGCCCTAGGAGCAGCTGTTTGGGTGGCAGGCTCAGCTCTGGAGATTCCCATCCACCCAGTTGGAGGGTTGCTAGCTGACAGGGAGAAGACTGCAAGGAGCTCATGCCTGATGATCAGACACCACTCTGGATTCAGGAGTGGAGGAATGGAGGACAGAGCACACCTTGTTGAATACTGAGAGGGGTCTGCTGGTTGTGTTCACTCCTAGGAAAGTAGAGTTCCTAGTTGCAGTTACAGTACAGGAAAGCTTGTAGTTATTGCTTGCAGACACCTGGGGGGACAGGGAATAAAACAGTCTGCTTGCAGTGGGGGTCCTGGTCAGAGCACATGAAGTCAATCACAAACTAGGGTATTAGCTGGGAGAAACAGGGACCACACTTGGTCCTGATTATATAAATTGGAAGAACTAGATAGGGCTCAAAAAATAACAGTACAAAAAATCTGAAACTTGAGACATCAGTCCCCACACCCTGTGAACAGAGTTTGACTCTACCATATAGCTAACAGTTAAGCCTATTGATCACTAATTTTTAATGTGCAAGCAAAAGAGAAAGACCCCAGTGAAAGATGTGGGGTCAGAGAAGTCCAGGATTCGAATTCACACGCTAGTAAAGTTAAAAACCTATTTCTAAAATGATCAGAAGTCCAAAAAGAGTTTTTGTAAGAGCTTAAAAAAGACAAATTAGATAAGTTGAGGAAAATTTAGGAAAAAATAAGAGCAATGCAAGAAAATTATGGAAAGGTTAACCAATTGGGAAAATAAACCCAAAAACTCACTAATAAAAATAGTTCATTAAAAATTAGAATTGGACAGGGGAAGCTAATGACTTTTTAAGACAACAAGAAATAAAGTAAAATCAAAAGAATGAAAACATAGAAGAGATTATGAAACATCTTATTACGAAAACAATTGACCTGGAAAACAAATTAAAGAGAGACAGTATAAGAATTGTCAGAATCCTGGAAAGTTATGATCCCAAAATGAGTTTATAGTATTTGCCAAGAAATTTTGCTTAAAGAGCTTAAGGAAAATTGCTCAAAAGTTTTAGAACTAGAGAGCAAAATAGAAATTGAAAAAAATTCACTGCTCCCCATCAGAAAGTGACTCCAAGATCAAAATTCACATAAGCATCATTGCTAAGTTCTGTAGCTCCTAGGTTAAAGTGAAAATACTTTCAAACAATCAGAAAAAAATGAAATACTGTGAAGCCACAGTCATGATAACACAAGACTTAGCAGCTTCAGCATTAAAAGAATAAAGGGAAATGAACACAGTACTTTGAAGAACAAAGAAGGTGGTTTTACAATCAAAAATAACACACCCAGCAAAATAAGTAAAATCATACAAGAGAAAAATATGGATATTTAACAAACTACAAGGCTTTCAACTATTCTTAGGAAAAGACCAGAGCTGAGTAGAAAATTTGTTCTACAAGAATAATAAAAGGTAAATATGAAACTTCAATTATAAGGGATTCAATAAGGTGAAACCATTTTATTCCCTAGTCCCTAGAAATTTTGGACATCAGCAATAACCACATTAAAGAGCTTTATATTTCCACAAATACTATGCCAATGAACCTACCAGATGCGTCCATTTCCCCTATTTTGTGGCAATGAACATCAGTTCAACACAGTGTATACCTTCTCTAAGGCACAACTCAAATCCATTTAGACAATGGAAACCTTGGCAGAAGGGAACAACGACTTCATTTGCTCTTGTTCACAATGAGCAAGCCCTACTGACCAAAATCCTGACACATTGGCTAGAAAGCTACCTCTGTGATACTCCATTCCAGGTGAGGGGCCAATGAGTTCAAGACATTAGACTTGACTTCTCTGAATGCTACCAAGCAGAGCTGGTGGCTGCAATTCTCTTCTCTTTTCTAGCTTGCCTTGCTGGCCAGAACTCGGTGCTACCAGTTTCATGGCATCTGGTACATGAAAATGATGTGGGCCTGGCTCCAGGCCAACAGAAAGCCCAGGAGAAACCCGGACCAGGTGTATAAAACTATATCCCTTTGTTTCCTACAGTGAAGGGGGGACTCTCAGTGAGTCAAGAGTTTCATGGGTCAGGAACAAGAAAACTCTGACCCTCCCCTTCGGATTATGTCTCCACCAGAAGGGCTTTGTGCCTGGCAAATGGATCATGGACAGCACCATGGACTTCACTGACAGGGTTACAAGACATGCTTTGTGCTTTCAAAAAGCTTTGTCAAGGGTGAGTAGTGTACGTATGAGCTACTTTTGCCTCTTTGTTGAGAACCAGGAGAGTTATTCTGATCCTCCCAGGTCTCATCGAGAAGACAACCATTCCCCTGAGGTTCTGCAAGCTTCAGAAGAACATGAACATCAAGATCTACCTGAAGTAACCCAGGGATGAAGGTCTTGCAGAAGAAGTTTTGGTTCCATTTGAGAGCTGCCATAAAATCATAGACTTACTTCTGTGTCTCTTCCTCCTTTGCAAGAACAATTTATTCCAAACCCTTTAGGTAGGGGGTGTGTGGGTACAAATCAGACTCAGAATTAAGGAAAATTGTCACCTATGTTTGTTTATGAGGGGTGAGGAAAAAATATCAAAACCCATTGTAGTGGCACCTGCTTTTCTCAGTGCCATTCAGGAATCAGTAAGGGAAGCAGGGAAATGTTTTTACTGTAGGAAGAAAAGGCACAATGCTTGAAATTGTTAAGAAAGAAAGAGAAAGAAAAAGAAAGAAGAAAGAAAGAAAGGAAGGAAGGAAGGAAGGAGAAAGAAAGAAAGGAGAAAGAAAGAAGAAAGGAAGGAAGGAAGGAAGGAAGGAAGGAAGAAGGAAGGAAGGAAGGAAGGAAGGAAGGAAGGAAGGAAGGAAGGAAGGAAGGAAGGAAGGAAGGAAGGAAGGAAGGAAGGAAGGAAGGAAGGAAGGAAGGAAGGAAGGAAGGAAGGAAGGAAGGAAGGAAGGAAGGAAGGAGGAAGGAAGGAAGGAAGGAAGGAAGGAAGGAAGGAAGGAAGGAAGGAAGAAAGGAAGGAAGGAAGGAAGGAAGGAAGGAAGGAAGGAAGGAAGGAAGGAAGGAAGGAAGGAAGGAAGGAAGGAAGGAAGGAAGGAAGGAAGGAAGGAAGGAAGGAAGGAAAGAAAAAGAAAGAGAAAGAAAGAAAAAGAGAGAGAAAGAAAGAAAGAAAGAAAGAAAGAAAGAAAGAAAGAAAGAAAGAAAGAAAGAAAGAAAGAAAGAAAGAAAGAAAGAAAGAAAGAAAGAAAGAAAGAAAGAAAGAAAGAAAGAAAGAAAGAAAGAAAGAAAGAAAGAAAGAAAGAAAGAAAGAAAAAGAAGAAAGAAAGAAAGAAGAAAGGAATTCTACAGAATTGGATTTAGGAAAAATAGGAATAAAACCTTTTGAAAGTTACATGGAAACAGGCCTAAACCTGGAGAGTAGCAGATTGTTTTAGTGCAAGAGGGAAAGATGATTTCACTGATTAGAGAAAGAAAATTGAAGCTACTTCAAAAGTAATGTCAGGGAAGCTTCAAAGTGAAGAGAGGGAAATTGATTTACAATTTGCTATTTAGATTTATTTTGTACTACCTACCTACTAACCCTTTTCTAGAAATTTGCTTAAATCAGAAAGCAAGTAAGAAATTTTAATTTGGAAGAATGTTTTGTGTTGTCACTATATTTTCTTCTGTTAATGTTAATTCAATTGCTTAGGTAAACTAGAATCAAAGTCACCAAAAAGTTTCAAAACAAATCATGCATTTGTAAATTTTTTAAAAATCCTTACTTTCCATCTTAGAATCAATTTTGAGTATTGGTTCCAAGGCAAAAGAGTAATAAGGCAATTGGGGTTGTGACTTGCCTAAGGTCACACAGCTATGAAGTGTCAGAATCCAGATTTGAACCTAAGACCACAAGGCCTAGCTACTGAGCCACCTAACTGCCCCTATCTGTAAACTTTTAAGAATCCAAAGGCAACAATATTGATTGAATCATAAAAGTCTGTATTAAATTGTAAAGAAAAATTCAATGTGGTGAATTAGTTCTATAATAATCTGAAATATGATAGGGAAATAAATACTGGAGGAATTAAGCAATATGAAAAGGAAATAAAACATTTTGAAAGGCTTTAACCAAAAGTTACTGAAGGACATATAAAGAAATTAAGAGAGAAAGTTTAAGCAAATAGGGATGAGAAAATAATGAGTTAGCCTGGATATAGTGTAAATAGAGAGTTTGAAAGTTAAGGAAAGAGGCTTGAGGGAAGTTTTTATCTCATTGAAATAAAAATCATATGAGAAAAGTTAAGTGGTTATTCTTGGTTATGGAAACTGTAGTAATAAATTTGCAGATAAAAAAAGCACCTACCTCCCAGAGTTATAAGGATCACATGATTGTAAAGTGCCTGGTTAGTAAATATAAGTATTACAAATATAATATTGGTCTTGAATACAATCAGCCTAAAATACCAAATGGGATAAAATAAATGGTTTTCTAGGTAAGATAAATTTGGAGGTGTATTTGGTTGAACTGATATGACCTAATAAATTTTGTTTCATCCATATATATGATAGTTATATTACATATTATTATTGTGTTTAAATTATTTTTCTTATATTGTGAAATTTGGAAAGCCATTGTGTCAAAAATTCTGTCGGAAAAGTATTATCTCTTTTAATCTGGATGTTGTTGGATTGTGAATTGAGCTGTTAAAAGAATGTGGTTAAAATATTGGAAATTGTTAAAAATATTGGGTATATTTGCTTTAAAATGAATAATAATAATTTGCTGTTGAGAGAAAAATAGTAAAGAGTTATCCTTAAAAATCAAGTTAAAATTAAAATAAGATAAATTTTAAAATGAATTTTTAAAAATGAAAAAAATTTAATCAGATGAAAAAATACTCCAAATTACTATTAATTTGATAAATGCAAATTAAAACAAGTTAAGTACTATCTCACATCTATCAGACTGACTAACAAGAAAAAATGGGAAATTTTGGAGGAAATGTGGAAAAATTGGGGAAAAAAACCCCTAATATATTGTTGGTGAAGCTATGAACTGATACAACCATTCTAGAGAATAATTTGAAGTCATGCTCAAGGGGCCATAAAACCATGAACCCAACTATACAACTACTAAATCTATATCCCAAAGAAATAAAAAGAACAAGGGACAAGGACCTACATGTACAAAAACATAGCAGCTCTTTTTATGGTGGCAAAGAACTGGAATCTGAAGGGATGGTCATCAGTTGAGAAATGGTAGAACAAGTTGTGGTATATGATTGTAATGAAATATTATTGCACCATAAGAAATAATGAACAAGATGATCACAAAAAACCCTGCAAAGACTTATATGAAATGATGCAAAATGAAGTGAGCAGAACCAGGAGAACATCATACACAGTAACAACAATAATGAATAAATAAATAAACTGTAAATGACAGCTATTATCAATGAGGCAAGATCCAAGACTCCAAGATCCAAGGGACTCATGATGGCAAAGGTTACCCCCACCACAGAAGGGACTACATAACATTCTTCACTTTATTTCCTCCATGATTTTTTTCCTAGTGTACATAATGTGTCTTGTTTTACAACAAAAAAATGGAAATATGTATGAGAACATATGTATAACCTATAATCAGATTACCTGCCTTCTTGAGGAGAGGAGAAGAGCAGGAGGGAAGAATAGAACATGGATTGTAAAATGTCAGAAGAGGATAGAACATGGATTGTAGAAGTCCAAAAACAATTATTAAAATTTATATTGAAGGGGCAGCTGGATTCAGTGGATTAAGAGCTAAACCCAGAGATGGGAGGTCCTGGGTTCAAATATGACCTCAGACACTTCCTAGCTATGTGACCCAGGGCAAGTCATTAACCCCCATTGCCTAGCCCTCACCACTCTTCTGTCGTGGAACCAATACATGTATTGGTTCCAAGACAGAAGGTAAGGGTTTAAAGAAAAAGAACTAAAAAAAAGTTATATTGACATGTAATCTGAAATGCATCTAACACTATGCTTTAATCAGAGAATGCTACTCGTTGACTTAAATATGGTGTGCACTTTCTAGGCTCCCATGGCTTTGGTTCCCATTTTCTATACAGGAAACAATCTTTTCCCCTTGTCCTCTATATCCCCTTCTATTGTGTAGCCTGTAGAATTGCCATCTGTCCTCCCAAATGGCCCTGAATTTCTTAATTATCTGTTACATAGTAATATTCCTTGATACTGAAATGCCAAATTCATCCATTGCCCAATCAATGGACATCCAATTCCCTTGCTATTCTTAGCTATTAGAACAATTGTTACTTTTCATATTTTTGTACTTGTGGAATTTTGCTATATTAAAAATATAGCCTCTTTGGGGCATTTACCTCGTAGTGGTATTAATGAGCCAACTGATGGACAGTTTAATGATGTTTTTAGTATAATACAGAGTGGTTTTCCATATTATTTAGACCAATACAGGGATTAATCAAGAATGTTCTCTGCACATCAAGGAGAACATCCTTGATGAATTGATTTCTACTCTCCGCTTTAAGACTTCTAAGAGCACATTTAATATACTCAGAAAACGGATTTGTTTTGGATAGGTCTAATTATTTCTTTATATTTGGTGAATCTATGAGTTTTCAGGAACTATCAGTTTATATTCATTGTTGTTGTGAGATTTGAAGAAAACAGGTTTGGAGGAGGATCCCTTCAATAGCCAGGGAAAAAGACGTCCACAAAATCTATATGTGCATTTTATCTTTTATCCCTGTCTATATGTAGCCTAAATACTGAAGATGGTTAATTCATTAATGAGAAATTCCATTCCTTTTGGTCAATATCTGGTGCCAGTATTGAGTAGAAAGAAATTAGCCTTGTATTACCAATTTTTCTATTATTATTTCTTGAGTTTCCCATTGTGGACCCCATGATTTGTGAACAATTTAAAAAAAGTTATGCTTAATAGTTACCAAATTAAAAACCCACAATTCCTTTATGGGAAAACATTATCTATAACCCCTAAAAATGATATCACTACTTGGGTAGTTTGAAAGAGCATATAGGGATAGAAAGCTTCAAGTTCAAGTTTAATATAATGGAATAAGCCAAATAAAAATAAAATAGTATAGGAAGAGAGAAAATAGAACAATTCTCTAATACAAAAGATGCATTAGTGGAAGAAACGCCACAGTGAAGAGGAGAAAGAGGTAGAGGGCTAGTAGTACTCGAACCTTATTCTCATCAAATTTGGGTTAAAGGGGCAGCTGGGTAGCTCAGTGGATTGAGAGCCAGGTCTAGAGATAGGAGGTCCTGGGTTCAAATCTGACCTCAGACACTTCCTAGCTGTGTGACCCTGGGCAAGTCAACTTGACCCCTATTGCCTAGCCCTTACCACTCTTCTTCCTTGGAGCCAATACACAGTATTGACTCCAAGATGGAAGGTAAGATTTAAAAAAAAATTGGGGTTGAAGAGGAAACAACAAACTGTCTTTCTAAAGGTTCCTTCCTTATCCCTTCCCCCTTTGCCTCCTAGTTCTTACTATAGCCATTCTTCCAGGAATTCCTCCCATATCACCCACTCTGCTCTAATTCTTGATATGAACACCTTTCTAAGAACTTCTCTTATCTTCTTGCCCTCTTTTCTCTTAATCTACACACCCTGAACCTATCCCCTCACCCTCCTGTTGTACCTTTCTAGTTATATATGTTGTTTCTTCTTTAACCCAAATCTGAGATTACTGGGCTGCCCCAGAAATAGTGGTGACCAAAACATGAGAATCACTGATGAGGGGTAAAATGGTGTGATGGAAAAGAGATTTTAGATTTGGTGCTGCCATTTGCTAGCTATGCGAACTCAACCATGTCACTCTATTTCTCTGGGCTTTGGAGTTAATCTATGATCATGATGGCACCAAAAGGATAGAGGCTTTGACCTCGTAGAAGCTTAGTCTGGTGAGCTTAGATTTGTTAGCAATGAGTTGAAAAATAAGGGAGTCAGATTAGATGAAATTAAAATCCTCTTCCTGATCTGTGATGTTTTCCTATGATGTGAGCTATTCATTATCTGTATCCTGAACCAAAAGCAGGGAAATTTGTTTCTTTTTCCTCTTTCCTTTTCTTCTTTTTCTCTCATTCTTTCCATTCTCCCTTTAATCATTGCCTCTCTCTTTCTCTTGACATTAATGTGGTCCTCCCTTTTCTATTTATTGCATTATCTAAGAAACATATTATACTCACTATTAGCCACACATATAGATGTGTCAATCCATCTCAACTCTGAGGATCATTTTTTTCCTTTAGCATTAGTCCTAGAAACATGCACACCCACAAATTATGTGCCCGGCTTCTGTTGTCAAAGTCTGTACGTATGCCAAATTTGTGCTTAATTTTCCTCATTATATTGCACATAATTTCTTGCATTTTATGTGACTGTCTTTTCATCAATCTGTTTAGAACAGTGTGTGCTGTACTATTTAGTTTGGGTTGTGCTTGCTAACATTTGTTACAGGTGTGTGTTCTGAGGGAATGATTAGATTCACTTGCCATAAATCAGATATTAACGAGTAATATTCATAATTACCTAAATTAATATTACCTTAGGTTTATTTTTAATACCTTCCCTAATAAATCTAAGGCAAAGGAAAAATTCTAGCCATGGAATTAATGAATAATTCATTAAATATAGACCTGGTTTAAAATGAAGAAAACAAAAAGATTTACTAGTAGCAAAAAATGTCCACTAAAATCACTAGACAAAAGTGAAAGATGGTTTTAGTTTGTTTTTTTGTGATACTTTAGTTGTAATCTTGAATTTATGATTATTTTTGTGTTCAACAATATTGTAACTAATGAAAATTATGAGCATTCATTTAAGGTTCAAATTTGCATTTAAAGATGTCTTGGGCGGGATGTTTTAATATTACTTGTATCTTTATTTTTAACTTTACCATTTAATAGAAGCTAATAAAGGAGAGCCTGAATAGAGGAAAACAGAACAGAAAAGAAAATGAACATAGAGAGAGAGATAGGACTGGTGTGAGGCAGGGGCTCTCCAAGTAGGAAATTAAAACTCAGCAATAGTTCTTGAAGTAAATCTTTGCATAGGTTATTATCAGGAAATCCTTTATCCTTTTCCATCCTCATCTACTCTCTATGCATTTGCTGGATTGTCCAGTGGGGGAGAAATTCCACAAACCTACTGCCCCTACTTCATTCTAGGATTTTATTGACAATATTCCCCATCTCTCACTGTATGGGTTTAGGGGGAAATAATGAAAAAAGCTAGGAACTTCTATTGTGGGTTATTCATATGATGTCTTAAGATCCAAATGATGTGGTAAAAATAAGGATAATTTAAATGGCAGTGTTTTAGATTGGTGTATAGTAACAGGAGCTATTATTAGTTGAGACAGACACTACAGAAATACTCTGTTTGGAATTAGATAACCCATGTAGCTTTTGTTAGAAGGTTAAGATTCTTCATATTCTTAAGTAAAAAGTTCAGTTGAATGAGTCCCCTTTACTATCCTGAAAATTATTTATATGGGGAAAATAAGGATTTAATTATACTATAATTTTTCAAGTTTTATCCCAAGACACATCTTCACAGAGTCAGACAAATTCTACTCAATTTTAAATGAATTGGCATTACATATATTAAACTCACCCAAAAGAAATGCTTTGTTAATCATTTAATATGATCTATTTATCTTTGAGAGAGACATCTTATTCAAACTATTTTCTAATAGAATCCCCTCCAAAGTCATCTACAGACACATATTTATCACATATACTTGAACATATCATCTAATAATCACATAAAGCTTTTTCTCCCCCTTTTACCAGGCTTCTCATGTTCATATATCTAACATGGTATTTGTTTTTTGCTTGTATAGCATGTTCAAAGTAAGTATTAAACTATACTTTTTGGGGAAAAAAGAAAAACATTTATGTTTTTATTTAACCAATTTTCCTAGGAAATTTTTCTATGCTCTGCACTTTTTCTTATAAAGATAGTTGTTCTTATTATTATTAGCAGTAGTAGTAATGGCGGTAGAGGTGATATGGTAGTAGTAATATCAGCAGTAGTAGTTTGAATATGACCTGAGTTATATTTATATATATATATGTAATTCAGTAATTTCCCTTGTCATCAGTTCTTTTTAATTATGATTATACACTTAGTAATCATCAACAAAAGTATTTAAATAAACAAAATTTTAAAACTGAATACAAAACCACAAATTCCACACTGTTTATAATTTGCTTAAAAATATGTGAATTAGGGAGCAGCTAGGTAGCTCAGTGGATTGCAAAATGGGTAAAGAGATAATAAAGCTCTTTTTACAGACATGATTGTATACATAGGAAAAAAAGATTATTAAATAACCAAAATAAAAGGTAATTGGAATAATCAATTTTAATAAAGTATCAGATTATAAAATAAACCCATATAAATCATTGGCATTTTTATAAATTACTAACAGTCTTGCAAATCCATTTAAAATAACCAAAGATAGAATAAAATACTTGGGAATATACCTGCTAAAAACAAACCCAAGAACTACACAAACATAACTAAAAAACTCTTTTTACACAAAGTCAGATCTTAATAATTGGAGAAATATGAATTGTTCAATTGGTGGGCAGAGCCAATATAAATTGAAAATCCTACCTAAACAAATTTACTTATTTGATGCTAACCATATAAAGTTACTAAAAAAATTATTTTATTGAGCTAGAAAACATAATAATTCATTTGGAAGAACAAAAGATAAAAAATAACAAAAGAGTTAATGAAAAATATAAAGGAAGGCGGTTTAGCAGTACCAGATTTTAAACTATATTATAAAACAGTAATTATCAAAACTATCTGATACTGGCTAAGAAATAGAAAAAGTAGATCAATTGAATAGAGCAAGCATACAACAAATAAAAGATTATAATAGCCTTGGGTTTGACAAAAATGTAGATCCAGGTTGTAGGGATACAAACTCACTGTTTGGTAAAAATTGATGAGACAATTGAAAAGTTGTTAGGCAGAAACTACATATAGACCAAAATCTCACATCATTTACTAAGGGAAGATCAAAATGGATACATGACTGAGATAAAAAGGGAGATCTTGTAAGCAGTTTAGAAGATCAGGGCACATATTATCTATCAGATTTATGGCTAGGAGAGGAATTAATACCTTAAAAAGATTGAGCATTGTGAGATGTAAAGTGGATAATTTTGACTACATCAAATTAAAAGGGCTTTGTACAAATAAAACAAATGTAGCCAAGTCTAAAAGAAAAATAGAAAATGGGTAGGGGGGAGTTTATAGACAGTTTCTCAAATAGATCTCAAATCTAAAATATATAAAGAACTTTGTCTAATTTATAAGAATAAGAGTCATTGCCCAGTTAATAAATGGGCAAAAGATATGAACAGATAGTTTTTGAATAAAGAAATAAAAAAAACATATATAGGTCCATGAAAAAAATGCTCTCTATCACTACTGATGAGGGAAATGCCAACCAAAACAAATTCTGAGGTATCATCTCACAACCATCAGATTGGCTAAAATGTCAAAAGGACAAAAGGACAAATGTTGGTAGGAATGTAGAAAAGTAGGGAAATTAAATACACTGTCAGTGGAACTGTGAATTGATCCAACTGTTTTGGAGAGCAATTTGGAATTTCCCCCATAGAATTATAAAACTGTGTAGACCCTTAGACCCAACAGTATCACTGGAAAAAAAAAAAGAAAAGAACCTATACCTTCCAAAATATGTTATAGCAACTCTCTTTGTGGTGGAAAAAGGAAAGTCAATTGGGGAATGACTGAAGTTGTGATATATGACTGTGATGGAATACTACTGCTCCACAGGAAATGGTGAGCAGGTTAATTAAAAAAAAAAAACTTGGAAAAACTTAAATGAAATTATGAAGAGTTAAACAAGAAGAACAAAGCTACAGAATTAATAACTGAAAAAATAATTTGTGGATGCCCACCTGCAGAGAAAGAATTGATAAATAGAAATACAAAAAGCATAATGTATACACATAATTTTTGTTGAGTAATGCCTTCTATGGTACAGAGAGGGGAGGAAGTCGGTGAGATACCTAGGAATTTTAACATAACCAACAAATAAAGAAAACAAAACAAATCATCCCAACTTAATCAACTCATACCCATTCTGTCCTTCTAATCGCCTTAATAATGATAAATTTCTCAGGATCTATATCATCTTTCCATAAAGGGAATGTATACAGTTTAATTTTATTGTGCCCCTTATTTCTTTTTATGCTTCTCATGTTGGGCATTTATTTGAAAGCCAAATTCTGTATCCAGCTGTATGTTTTCATTAGGAATACTTGAAAATTCTTTATTTTGTTAAATATTCATTTTCCCCCTGAAGCATTATATTCAGTTTTGCTAGGTAGATTGCCTTTGCCTTCTCCAATGTCATTTGATCCTTTAACATAGAAGCTACTAAATCTTGTGTTATCTAGACTGTGCTTCCGTGATTTTTTAATTGTTTCTTTCTGACTGCTTGCAATATTTTTTCCTTGATGTGTGGGAGCTCTGGAATTTGACTATAATATTCCTGAAATTTTTCAATTGGAAATCTTTTTCAAGAGATTATTAAATTCCATTTTTTACCCTCTGGTTTGAAGATATCAGTAATTTTCTTTGATAATTTCTTTAAATATGATGTCTAGGATTTTTTTTTTTATCATGACTTTCAGGAAGCTCAGTAGTTCTATAATTATCTCTCCTCAATTTGTTTTCCAGTTCATTTGTTTTTTCCAATGATATATTTCACATTTTCTTCCATTATTTTATTCATTTGACTTTGTTTTATTGTTTCCCAATGTCTCATGGAGTCATTCACTTCCTCGTTCTAAATTCTAATTTTTAAGGAATATTTTCCTCAATGAGCTTTTGTATCTCCTTTTCCATTTGGCCAATTCTGCTTCTTAAGAACTTCTTTTCAGTATTATTTTGTGCTTCTTTCCAAAATGTTGAATCTTTTCTTAGATCACTCTCATTTTCTTCTCCCAGTTTTTCTTCTATGTCTCATTTGTTTTTTTGTTTGTTTGTTTGTTTGTTTGTTTATCTTTTTTGAGCTCTTCCTGGACTTTTATCAAATCCATTTTTTTCCCCTCTGAGGCTTTGCTTGTAGTTGTTTTGACACCATTGTCTTCTTCTGAGCTGATCTTCCCTGTCACCAGAGTAGCATTTTATGGTCTTGGGGTTTTTGTGCTCATTTCTCTAGCCTAGTTCTTGACTTTTAATTTATATTAAAGTTGGACTCTTCTCCTGGGGTAGAGAAGGCACTGTCCCAAGCTTCAGGTTTTTTTATTCTGCTATTTTCAAAGCTAGGTCTTGGGGTCTATAAGCTTTTGGTGCTCTCAAGGTGATATGATTTAAGGAAAGGTACGGTTGCATTCTTAGAAGAGATCTTATTCCCCTTTAGCTGCCTTTCCGTCTTGTATCTGTGATCAAGGCCCCTTCTTTGCTGTGGTCACAAATATTAGCTTTCCTCTTTACCCTGGAACTATGACCCAGAACTGCATATTGGCAATATCAGAGGGTCCTGAACCCCCTGCCACCAAAGGGTCTTCTGTAATCTCTTTCCCACCACTGGTCCAACCCCCTTACCAACTGTGTGCTAAGAACTTCCAAAGCTTCTGCTTCTGAGACCTGTGCTGTGTTCCAGGCTGACACCCCCCCCCTGCCCCCCAGTACCAAAAATCTCTCCTGTTAACCTCAGAAATTGCACTAGACTGGAAAATTACTTCACCCAGACATTGTTGGTGCTGCTGCTCCAGAATCCTACTTGAGGTGTTATTTTGTGGTTTGGAGGGGAATTTAAGAGAGTTCAAGTGTCTTTCTGCTTCTACTCTGCCATCTTGCCTCTCATCTACTTAATACTTATATAACCTAGAAATATCCAAAATTAACTAATTTAATTAAAAAAAAATTTTAATACTTATGTAACCTAGAACAAGTCACTTAATCTCTTTAAACCTCAGTTCCCACTTCTATCAAATAAAAAGCCTGAACAAGGTGATCTGGCTTTTTAGCACTAAATTTATCTAGTTCAACCAACCATTTAGCTCCTGGGCTATTCTTGGCTCTCTGCTGCCCTCTGCTGACCACATAGACACATAGCCTGTTACTTAATTCTTTGATTGCTGGAGGAGAGAGTAGAAATGTGGAAACTCCTTTACTGATTTTAGATCAGAGGACCGGTTTCTAACTTATGTCCTTAGAGAATTTCTCGAGTCACAGAGAGATTCTATAACTTCCCCACCATCACACAGTTAAGTATAAATCAAAAGCAGAGCTACGTTCACTGCTATCCACTATATCATTTTATTTCTTATGTTTTATTTATTTTTCACTCTTCTTACACAAAGGCTAGTGTTGGAGTCATGAAAACCTAGATTGGAGGTTTGCCATTGACACATGGCAGGTTTGTGCCTATAGGAAAGGCTTTGTGTTCAATTCAACTTTCCGAAGTTATGGAGAAGAAATTGCCAATTCCAAAAATGCATTTATGCATCCATAGTTATCTCCAGTAACGTTACTCAAGATCAAATCTATGCATCCTTTCCTTGTCCATTCTAGAATTACCTATTCCTGAGAGTAATCACCTACCTTATCTAAAAACCTTAGTACATTTAGCATCCTCGTGAAATATTGTGCCTGTGTTACCAGCATGATCTAATATAATATCCCCAGTAAAATGGAAGATCCTTGAGAACAGGACTGTCTTCTGCTTTGTGTGTGTTTTATACACACACACAGACGCACGCATCAAGCACAGTAATATGCAGTTCTAATCCCTAATCGGTGCAATTTGAGTCGGTTTGAACCAGAATTTATTTGGCCATTTCCTCCATTTTTGTGCAGCAGTAACATTTTTACACATGTCCCAAACAAGATAATCACAAAAGGACATCACAGTGGTTTTCACATCGTAGGATTAAGATTTTTGAAACATAAACTAAACAAAGCACTAAGTTAATCTTTACAAAAATAAAGAACCAATAAGAATAAACTCAAATATAACAATAATTCTTTGTCATTTTGCTTTTCTTTTTCAGAACAGATACCTTACTGGTTGTTTTGTTCCTGGGGATTCTCATATTTGTGTTCTTTGCTTGCCTGATAGGGAGCTACTTCCAGTATTTAAAGATTTTTCGAAAATTTATTTATGAACCACATTTAGGAGCTAAAAGAGAATATTAAAAGCAAGAAGAATAATTTTATCAAGACTAAATGATAGAGATTTTTTAATTCTGTGTTTTTTCATCATAAGGGAGAATTAAAAAAAACATCTTGCCCATAGTCAATAAGTATAGTTAGAAGTCAAATTTAGCATATGAAAAATGTTCTCCAAGTTACCCCTAGACTTAAAGTTCTTCCTGTTTTTGTGTGCTATGTTTCCTTAAATAGTATCTAATGTTAAAAGTTTTTGAATATTCATGGGCTACATTTCAAATAGAGCTGGACTTGGCTAGAATAGTTCTATGAAAACAATATGAGTCCTAAAGTCGTTGATGCTCCCAATAGGAGTATATGCTGTAACAGGTTGACTGATCAGATAAGACTGGTATGAGTCTTACTTAATAGCACATATATTTACGAAACCTGTCATCTGAACTAGTCGAAATCTGATAAACTGTTAGGATGACAAATTCACATTTGAAATTTTTTCTTTGATAAAGTTTGGGGTTGGTCTGTATTGTTTTTATTTTGTTTTGTTTCATTTGTTTCATTGATTTCATTCGTGTTTGTTTCATTGAAAGGCAGCAGCTATTTGTTTTGTACAATTTTCAAAAAATATGTTTTAAGGTATAAATCATTATATTAAAGATAAGTGCACTTTAACACTTGAAACAAAAATTGTGTTTTCTCATTGATCTGAACATTTAATGATAATAAACCCATCTTAGCTTAGTATTTTCCAGGAGTACTTTGCTGGTAGCAATGCCAACAAGCCAGGACACTGCTGAAGGACTTACGGGAAAGAATGCCAGCCACGTTGAGAGAAAGAACTATGGGAGTAGAAATGCAAAAGCAAAACATATGACCTCACATCACATGTATATATTATATATATAAAAATGACTCTGTAGCAAAAATGAATAATATGGAAATAGGTGAGAGTGATAACATTTATACAACCCAGTGGAATTGCTTGTAGGCTCTGGGAGAAGGGAGTGAAGAGGGGAGGGAAAGAAAATGAATCATAGAAACATGGGAAAAAAATTTAAGTATTTTCTAGGAGTTTTGGCAGAACTAAAATACTGTTTCTCTTATGCCTTTGTTGCTCCAAGAACTATATTTGCATTTGACAAGTGGAATTTAGAAATCTGGAGAAATTTTCTATGAAACAATTATCTTTTTAATCTTCTTATTAAATCTTATTATCATATAATTGATGGAAGATTTTAATGGATTAAAAAATTTTCATTTAGTTCACTTTATATTCTTGGATTCCTATAAACAGAAAGTGTCTTTTGAGTCCTACATGGGAATATCTCCTATCCCTGAATAGACCCTCCATGACCTTTGCATAGGTTTCCTATCTTTCTGCCTTACTGAAGTCACTCTGTGATTTAGACTCCTGACTACTTACTCTGGGTGTTCTTCTGCCATTTCACTTGATTGGTTTGGTTTTCTTTCTAATAACTATCACCCAGAAATTACTTTTTCCATTTTGGGGTGGTTTTTTTCCTAGCCATAAAGGGCCTCACCACACCAGTTGAAGTTTTAATAAAAATATTCTGCCTCTAAATATCATTCTGGACATGCAGCACCTGGAGTGGAATCTTTATTAATTTAGTTTCCCTAAAATATTAGTATGACTATCTTGATAGAAGGAAAAGGACAAAAACTGTACCACAAAGTCAAAGTATGACTAGAAGTACAAAATGGTTAAAGCCCAAGACTTCCATTCACTTCCTATTTTTAATCTCTGGGCATTCATAACCTTATTTTTATCCCAATTCCTGCTTTCACAGATAAGTCAGATCCATGAACAAGGTCACTTCTTCCCCTTAGGATTTTAGAATTACCCCCCTGACAGATCAAGGCACTCCTCAAATGCTATTAGCTCACACAGCCTTTGAAATCTATTTTCCCAACATCCAGCACCATTATTTAGTGTACTGGTTTCATTTAGTCAACTAACAATAATTAGCTTTAACAAATGATGTTTATTTGGGATAACAGCAATAACAGAAGTTACAAAGCATTACCTCCAATATTTAGTGAAACAGTCTCCCTATAGCTCTTTAATCCATCTGGAGAATGGGTTCAACATTTAACCTAGCCTACTACAATGAATTTGACCAACCAAGTTAGCATCTAAATTTAGCATAGCTAATGGACAGTCATTCCTTATTTCTTGGATTCAAAGATTAATCCGTGGGTCCCAAGTCTGTACTAGAACTCCAACTGTCAGCCTTCTGTCACTCAGGACTCCAACTTTTCAAAGTTCTTAAAATAATAGCAGTTTCCGAAACCCCTTCACCTAAAAGCAGGAAGGAGCAGAACAGAAACCCAAATTATTCATAGGCCACATAGCAGCTTCAGGTAGGAGAGGCAGCAAGATCTCCCAGTTTATCTCTCGTTTGAATACAACCAGGCAGAAAAGTAAAAATACTTTGGTCAGTTATTATTTTCAGTCCTAAGTCAGAAGTCATCCCCCCCCCAAAAAAAAAACTGTCCTGTTTCACATGATTAGAGATCCAGAAACAGAATTACTCCAAATGTTCTAATATAGCGAGCAGGATCTTTACAAGTCATCACATCTTTCTGGAAGAAAGTGGTATAGGGGTAAGTATGCCTCTAGGTGTTGAAGGTTGGGTTTTTTTTTAATAACTTTATAACTTCTGTTATTGCTATATCTTCCCAGTAAATATCTATTTGCTAAAATTATTAATTGATTAAACAGACACTAGTCACCATTTATAGGTAAAGTATGTTTCACATTACTGTTGCAACGGAATAAGAGTAGACTGAGGCAACAAAGACCAAAGCACAATCAATTTATTAGCTAGGCTAACATTAACCAATATATATATATATATATATATGTATATCCTAAATGAGTAAGGGTCAACAAAGCAAAATCTCAAGCAATATAGGCCGATCTACTTATTAGCCAGAAAGTTTAAAAAAAATCTTCTGTCTTCAGTTGTTTGGATTTCCCCTTCTAGAACTCCCTTAATCACACACAAAAAAGACATGTGATTCAGGTCATAAGGCAAAGGTAAAATAATCTTGATTGGTAGATATTTCAATGAGAAGGTGAGATAAGTATCTATTACAACATTCATGGAAGGTGAGACCAGTTCTTTGGTGATGGAATTGGTCTGTAGACCATGAAAGTTTCTACAACATTAAATTAATACAACTGACCTTTTAGGCAAGTTTCTCCAGAATGAGCATGGTGAGTGAAGTTATGAGAATAGAGCTATATATAAATCACAAGGAATAGAATCATGGCCCAAGTGACCCAAGATATGGGATTTAGATTCACACAGGGAAAGAGAATATAAAATCTATGCTGGATTAAGTCTTAACAAATAAAATTAAAAATCAGTTTTCAGTTTCACACTATAAATGCTATATGAATATATTAATATCAATTGATTATTAATCTGTTATTAATTATTAATCCATACAAAATTAATGTCTTCCTTCTCTGGACCCCTCCCACTTTTGTGCCATGTGCTTGGTTGAAAAAGCATTTGGGCATTAATCCACACACTAAATTGCTCACCCCTCCTGTTCCTCTAAGAGAAGCTAAGGGAAAAATGAGTTGAGTTCTGTCTCAATTACATCAGGGGAGAAACTCACCCCTCCACACCCAAGGGAGTAAGGAAACTGTAGTGGTGAAACTACAGAGCAGCTGCTAAGCAATTTAGGGGCTAATGACTTCCAATAACTCTTAACCAGCTGCTTAAGAAGCTTTGCCTCTTAGCAGGTTTTACCAACTGGCCTCATCTTTATTTTGCCTTGATTCACCAAGAGAATAAATAATCTCCAGGCTATCATTTCTAGCTTAGAAGAATGAAGTGGGATGGAAAAATCTTATCTCTTTGTGAAATTACTACTAAACTCAAGGGGGAAAAAAATATATATATATATAGGGAGAGAGAGAAATTAGGCTTTTAAAAAGAATGCTTAAAAAGTGAAATAAGTAAAGAAGGTTAGCATTGCATAGTAAGATACTATACTTATATGAGAAAATCTAGGAAGTAGAAAGGGGGATCCATATCATTGAAGTACACTAACATACCTCTAGGACAGGAAGAAGAAATGGGGGAGAAATTTGGAGAACAAACTGTCACAAACTGCCACAAGCAAAGTCCAGTGTCATTCGCAACTCCAAGGGTTCCCAATAGGTGGCAAACAATCAGTCAAAATAACAAAAGGAAGACAGCTGTATATTTTATGGCCATGGGCATACTTTGCACCTGATAGCTGCTCCGCCATCCCCAGGCCTGATGTTTATTTTTAGACCCATTTTTTGGGCACACAGATACATAGATACCTAACACACATTTCTAAATAGAGATAATTGGAAAAGTGATACATTAACTTTTAAGAAATTACTTGATTAACATTCTATATTCTTATATAGTAATTATAGATTCTTGACAGAATAAAGGTTTCACATAAGATAAATGATTTTGTCACAGGTGGATTAATTTTCTCATTACCCTGTAAGGAGTTTGGAGCTACAATCAAGGAAATTTACTTATTTTAATAAAAAGAAATAATCAGAAGTTCTTAAAGACAATTCAACAATCATATCATATTAAGGTTGAGAGGTACTGAGAACACAATTCAAATTTAATATTAGACTGATCATTTTTCAGGATTTACTAGAGAGTTTGACTGGTGAGTTACTGGTTTGTGAAATCAAGTCACTGAGGCATGTTGAAGCTTGGTGTACCTACATGTTTTATATGGGCCTTTATGATCGATTTGTATGCTGGCTTCATGAGAATAAGTTTCTGTAAGTGGGAAAGTTCTGGGCTTGGCTTGTATCTGCAGTTTTACTGGAAATTATGTACCTAAGTAAAAGTTAACCCATGATAGTCTTTTGGGTTTGAGTTTGAGGGTCTGATCTTTTGGGGATGTTTTAGAGAATTAGAGTACAGGTATTTTGCTCTTGCATTATTCCTTCTGAGACTAGGGGGAATAGTAATCATGTCAATTCCATAGGTATGGGATGTTAATGAGAGAGGTTATGCAAAGGGGACTGAGTGGGCCATCACATCTTGCCAAGGGCCACTCTGTGGCCTCCTTAGCTACTACAAGTGACTTTGTCAAGGCATTGTGGCCTGATGGCTCCCAGCAACAAACATAATATAGTAGTGATGACAGTTATTTGAACATCTGCTGGAGCTCTCTCCCACCAACCCCCATTCTCACTCTCTCTCTTATTCTCTCTGCCAAAAGCTGAGTAGCTAATAACTGTTTGACTTGGCTTAATGATAATTTTATTCCTCAAAAGATGTAGGGTTCAACAAGGGGAACTTCTCTTCTGGCTCTAATACTCCCTAATTAAGAGGAATTAGTTGCTAAGGTAGAAATGGTGAGAACCTTAGAATGAAGTGATATGACCATTCTTTGCTAATTTGTGATAGGAAGCAGAAAACTGGAAATCATCTGACAACACAATTTGAGGAAAGCAAATTTCAAAGGGTTCTGAGGAAGGATAACTAGAATCCCAGAGACTAGACCATTGATGGCAAACCTTTTAGGGGGTGGATGATGTGAGAAATGTCCTCAGGCACCCCTGGAGAGGGGAAGGAAAGCAGCACAGCCCCATGTCCCACTGACTTTCTAGTAATGAATTCTGGTGAATTTTGTGCTGAAGTGACAATGCACATGCCCACAGAGAAGTCTCTAAGTTCCCCCTCTGGCACACACACCATAGTTTGCCAACACAGGACTAGACTATAAGGAAAAGGGATGGGAAGCTGTCAAGAATGAAAGGACAAACAGTTCCAAAGAAGGAGCATAAAGTTGGTCTGTATATAAAGTTTGTCTAAGTACAGTGCCCAAATATAATGTATACAGAGACAGGCTCCTACATATAAAGAATATATGAGGAAGCAAGGGAAATATACCCCAGTGTCACATTTTAACAAGAGAGAGAACTCCCAGTAGCAGTTTCCTCGTCTATATAATAGGGATAATAGCACTTACAGGGTTGTTGTAAGGACAAAATTAAGGTTAAGTGACTTGCCCAGGGTCACACAGTTAAGAATCTGAGGCCAGATTTGAACCCAGGACCTTTCACCTCCAGGTCTGGCCTTTCTATCCACAAAGCCACCTAGCTACCCCAACCTCATTCCTATGGCAATTTTCTCTGGCTTGTGTGAAGAGAGAATTGAACTCTTTGTTTATTTTTAATGTAATCAATCAGCAACCTTTAATTTAGTCAATCAAGAATTTGAAGTGCCCCTATTTGGCATTTGGTAGGTCACTAAGCAAGAGAGTTCACAAGTCACTTACTAAAAAGACCACAAGCACTGCTAGGCAAACTGGGAGGCTTGGTTCCCAAGAAGTGTGAGAGAGATGGGAAGAGATGTGGAAAAAGGACTATAAAAGGCAAAACTCGGAAGCATTCAGACCTTCCTTCCTTGGATCTTTGATGAGGACTCTTTCTGTTGGTACTTCTTAAGTGTGAGCTCTGGTGAGATTCTTGGCAGTCTTAACCTCAGGTGCACTGAAGATTTTTGGCAAACTTTTCACTGTCTCCTGGCTCTTCAGATTTCAGCTTCCTATGTTGCAAGATGTAGTTCAAAAACTAAAAGCTTATAGACTACACAAAAACTTCAAACCTATATGTATGACTACTTTCTTGTGTAACAGGTAAAATTAAAATTGAGACTGAAAAATATCTAAATTTAAATGGTCGCCTAGGGAAATCCCAAATAATAAAATACCCAAGTCAGCTGCCAAATTTTTATGGTGATTTAATTACAACAGGAGGAAGAAAATATTGGAGAGAGAAAGATGGAGAGAAGGAAAGAGGGAGAGAAGGAAAGAGGGAGTGAAGGAAAGGAGTTTAACTCAGAACCACTCTGGCTCAGGTTGAGCCAACGTGGGCATTAAGACCTTGGAGAGCCAAGGCAGGGAAAGGGGTCAGTCCTTATCACTCACATGACCAATTTGAAGGAAAGCAGTCTGCAGGGCTCCTCCAACCTCAAGCTCCAGGCTTGAACTGAACTCTACCCCTCCTCACAGGAAGTCCCGAGAACTCCAGAGGCTGATCTCTACATCACTTCCTGCATCTCACATGTGCCAATGGTGGCTCAAGCTTGACATAGGACCGCCCAGAGGTCTGTCCTTTTTTTGCACATGTCTGTTGAAGGCCATTTTCTCAAATAATTAAATCTTTAGTTTGATGCAGCCCTTCCTAATCTTGTTACACTGAGTAGGGTGGAGAATATGGGTTTCCAAGACCTGATTCTGTTATTCCAAGTATATTGTTATTGATCAGGAAATAGCTAAATCAGATCTTCTAAAGAATGGTATGATAAGGGTGGAATAGTTTTGAAATTCACACTTGGAGAAGAAAGTTGGCATCCACTGGGCTTGAACTGTCCTTATGGCTATGAAAGATTATGCAAGGCTAGGGAGGCACTTCTTACAACAATGAGAGGGCACTTGGAGAGACCTGAAACATGGAACAAATTTGAAAAATTGAAGCAGGGAATAGGAAAGAATCCATTGAAATTTATGGACAGACTTATAGAATTAGGGGAAAGATACATTGATTTAGACATCAAAAAGAGAGAGACATCAGATACCTCAGGAGAGGACTATTTTAAAATCAAATTGTCCAAATGGATAAACATGGACTTGGATGAATTGCGGAGAGTATCTATGAACATTTGTAATGGACATAATGAGAAAAAAGATGAAGATGATAGTGAATTAGAATAGGAATTAAGAAAGGAGATAAAAAGAATTTAAAGGGAAAATTAATAAGTTTGAAAAAGGAGAGACTAGTTTGGGGTTAGCTACTGTTCAGAAATATACAAATCAAAGACAATACACAAACCAAGGACCAACATGTTATCTCTGTGGAAAAAGGGGACATCTAATGATCAACTGCAGATGCTAGAGTCAAATATTTAGTCATTTTAGAAATCATGGGGGCAACTTTAGGAGCAATTATGCTAGGAACAATAACTTTAGATAAAAAAATAAAAGCACAGGAAATTTTAGAAATGGAAACTATGGAAACAATAACCAAAATAGTAACCAAAATGAAGCAAATGAATTATTACAATATATCATAAATGGGGCACATTCAGGCAATAACCAAAACCAAAATGTAAATACATCTCAACAAGAGGAATCTCGGAGAGCAGCACAAGGTTCTTTCTGAAGGTTTAATGGGAGAAAAGACTATGGAATCAAATATTGAAACATTTGAATTTCCAGATACAGATGTAATATCAACACTAATCCCAGTTCATTCTCCCCCAGATAGCACCAAACCACATGTAACTCTCAAAGTAGGAAATACACTATATGATTGTCTGCTGGATACTGGAGCATCGAGATCTATTTTAATGAGTACACCTAATTCTAATTGTAATTCAATTGGCTCTATTAGTGTTGTCGAAATTTCTGGAACTCCTTTAGAAGTCCAAAAGCTTTCACCACAAATGGTGTCTATAGGACCTTTATCTGTGGAGCATTCATTCCAGCTAATGCCTAACTCCCCTATGAATCTATTAGGGAAAGATTTGTTGTGCAAATTAAGAGCCACAATACTATGTATCCAAGATGGTGATATTACATTAGAACTACCAGAAGAATCTTTGAATTTGTTTACAGTACTCTTTTTAGATAATCAAGAAATAAACAAAACTCAAGTTTTCATAATACCAACAGACACCCAAAACTCTCTGGGCTACATATTCCACTGATGTAGGTTAGCTAAAATCAGCTGTTCTAGTCCAAATTACAATAAAGGGTGGTCCTCCTCCGTGAAGATTCCCAAAAGATTGTGAACCTTAAAAATCCCCAGACCCTACTTCATAAGATTGGATTAAGACCATTCCCCATTTGGGCAGTGAACTCTACTTAGATCAGGAATGTGAGAACTCACCTACTTAAGTCTGCCCTAGGGGAAGATAAAGTTGTAAACTCTTTTCTGAACAATGAAAAGTACTTAAACCCATACTTAAGCCATGCCTATTTTAGGTCTAATACAAAAAGGGTGCTAAGTACCTATAAAGGTCAAGCAACTTGTGAACTTACAAGGAGCAAAGAGGTGAAAACTTACTCAGAGATTCTAGTCTACTCAGGTGTGAATTACTCAAAAGATTAGTCTACTCAGGTGTCAACTAAGAATGGTCTGTCCTTTGAAAAACATCTACTGTGATTGGTAGATGTAAGCACTTAGGGGAGGTGACATAGGAGAAAATGCCCTTTAAATAGGAGCTCAGATAGGAGCTCAAGGGACATTCTGAAACATTCACATTGAGGATTGAGCTGGTGGAGGCAGCTGAGATGATGCTGGTCTGGTATCACTAGAATCCTTGTTTGGACAGATCTTGTGGTGAGTGATTAAGGACTGACTGATCTTTCTCTTAAGGGTTTAGGCCTGGGTTGGCCAGGGCTGCCCTGGGCTGGCCTATCCTTTTCTCATTATTCCCCTTTTTCTCTCTTTCTCTCCTTTTCTTTAATTCCTCATTGTATTAATTAATTAAAATCTCTATAAAACCCAGTTGACTTGGGTATATTTCATAATTGGGAATATTTCCCTGGTGACCACCTTATATTTGATTTAAAACAAGACACTGTAGTGAAAACATATTTTCTGCAGTCACAATTTACTCATCCACTCTTATATCTACTACAATTTAAGTCTTCCACTATTTTAATCACTACAATTTATAGCAACCAACTATTTTAACTCTTACAGTTTATGGCCACAACCATTTTAATCATTACAAGATATTTGCATTTACTTGGAAAGGGTCTAAATATATGTGGTGCCATTTGCCTCAAAGTTATATAGAAAGTCTAACTTTGTTTTCCCAAATTTTGACACAAGATCTAGCAAATATCAAATTTAAGGAGAGCCAATTAATACCTTTTGTGGATGATTTACTCTTGGCCTCACTAAATGCAATAGCATGCCCAGAAGACAGTAAACATCTATTAGAATTATATAAAAGAGGACACAAAATCTTAAAATCAAAAGTTTAGTGGTGTCTCCCAAAAGTGGAGTATTTAGGATATGTTTTAGCTGAAGGTGTGTGTTTCATTTCTCAAAAACTTATTGAAGATATCAAAAAATTGAGTGCTCCAACAACAAAAAGATGAGCAATTTTGAGAACCATGGGATTTTGCAGGTAATGAATTACATGCTATGGGGAAATCACCAAAACCCTTATAGCATTGACAAAAGATATAGTCATGGAAACATTGAAATTAAATGCAGAATACCTAACAGCACTTAATAAACTGAAACAAGCTATTCTGTTAATTCCAGCTTTAGGCACCAAGACTATAAGAAACTGTTTACTCTGCATGTTCATAAAAGAAAAGGTAGCTTCTGATGTATTAACACAAGCTTTAGGACCAGTACAGCATCCAATTTTTTATTACTTAGCTCAATTAGACCCAATAGCTGCACCACTATGTCTCAGGGGTATAGTTGCTATAGCTCTGCTAGTAACAAAAGCTGCAGACTTAGTGTCGGGATGTCCACTAACAATAATATGCCCAATGAGGTTGAAGTTTTACTATTAAGACATAGAAAACAGGCATTCTCAGACCAAAGGCTTACATGATATGAAATAACTTTACTACCCAATGAAAATATCATGTTAAAATGCTGCACAACACTAACTCCAGCTACACTGCTTCCTGATTTACCTGTCACTAGAGAACCACTTCATAATTGCGAATCAGTAGTAGCAAAGGCAGAGAAACCATGTGAAAATCTATTAGACACTCCATTAGAAAATGCAGATCTTGTTTTGTTTACAGATGGGTCTTCATTTATGAAAAATACAGGAGCAGCTGTAGTGACAGAATTTGAAACTCTTTGATCAGCATCACTTCCATTGAATCTAAGTGCACAAGATACAGAATTTATCAATTCATTAAAACATTAAAACATTCAAACAAGCCTGTGTGGTTGCAAGAAATAAAAGAGCTACAATCTATACTGATTCAAAATACACCTTTGGAATATGTCACACTGTGCATTTTATGAACAAATTTATCAAGCAATACATTAAAATGGTCATTTTAGAACACGAGGCATCCTTTGGCTGCAAAGAGGTTTCTTAATATTATCTGGAATAATGATCACTAATGTATAAATTATTAAATTCATAATTTAATATAATGTATAAATTATAAATCAAGTTCTATCAGCTCTCCAATTACCTAAAATGCTAGCGATAGTACATTGCTCTGCATACATAGGTAGAATAGGCTGTGTTTCAAGAGGAAATCACCAAGCAGATGTTGCTTCCAAAAATTGCAGTTATAGAAGGCCCTGAATTGATTTTTAATTTAATAATCATCAATGAAGCAGATTTATCCCTAGCATATAATGAAAAAGAAATCAAGAAACAGAAACAAAAGCTTAAATCCAAACAAATTAATTTATGGATGGCATAAGAAGGTAAACCAATACTTCCAAGAACATTTTATGAACAAATTTGTCAAGCAATACATTAAAATGGTCATTCTAAGGATAAACTATGGGAGTGGAAACACCAAGGAAAAGCAACTGCCTGAATACAGCGGTTGAGGGGACATGACAGAGGAGAGACTCTAAATGAACACTCTAATGCAAATATTATCAACAAAGCAATGGGTTCAAATCAAGAAAACATGTAATGCCCAGTGGATTTACGTGTCGGCTATGGGTGGGGGGGGGGGAGGAAAAGAAAATGATCTATGTCTTTAACGAATAATGCTTGGAAATGATCAAATAAAATATATTTTTTAAAAATGGTCATTCTAGAACACGAGGCATTGTCAATTCGGTAAAGTAAGTCTTTACTAAAGTAAGAATAGTACCTGCCATAACAAGCATCGCTTCAAAAGTCTGTGCAGATTGTGCATCTTGCCAAGCATACAATCAGCATATATTTCAAGGGAAGGCATTTGGTGGACATCCATTGGCATATACACCTTTTGAAAATCTCCAAATTGATTTTATAACTGCTGAATGCTGAAATGCTGAAAGGTGGACATTACAGATTCTGTTTAGTGATAGTAGATCAGTTAATAAGATGGCCAGAAGCTTTTCCAACAAACAGAAACAAAGTGGCATTCATAGCCAAAATATTATTAAAAGAAATCATACCTAGTTTTGGTTTACCAGCAAGAATTGATTCAGATAGGGGAACACATTTTACAGATTCATTTTTACAACAAATATATTCATGCTTAGGTATTACACCAAAATTCCATGTGCCGTACCCCCCACAGAGCTCAGGAAAAGTAGAAAGACTAGAGAATTAAAGGCAATGATTGGCAAATTATATACTGAAATATATTTAAAATGACCTGATGCCTTACCCCATTAGCTTTGTTTTGTTTTATCAGTGAAGTAGATCAAGAGGAGACCTGCCCATTTCACCATTTGAGATGTTATTTGGTCATCCACCTATGCATGCAAAGCCATTCAATCCAGTATACACATCATTCTTGGGAGGTTATATAACAATTGCTATATACAGTAGAGCTCTACAAATTAAGATTAAGGAACTACATGAATCAGGAGCCACAGCTCAAGCTGAATAGATAGTCTATTTTCTACATGATTTATATCCCAGAAATACTGTTTATATTAAGAATTTTCAGCACACTGGAAGAATTCAATCAGCCTGGAAAGGTCCATTCTAAGTAATCTTAACAATCTCTAGAGCAATCAAGATAGGAGAAAAAATCATCATGGATTCGTTGTTCGCATGTAAAAAGAGTATCTTCTGTTGAAGTTAATAATCAAGAATGAGACAATTTTCAAGGACATTGGATTAGTGTGTAATTGAAAATCTGTTACCCTAAAAAACTACATTTCCCAGCAGCCCATTGACTTCCTGTTGTTACTTCCTGTAGAATGGGGATATTAAGCAGTGTTGTGGAGGGTCCCAGCCTCTTTGGAACAAGCATGGTGGTGGTAAGTATAGGGTTCTGAACAGGCTAATTTAGCCATGGGCACATGGTTTTTATTTTGTTACCTTTTGATTCTTTTATTTCTAATGATCATTAATAAATCTCCTAAAATATAACATTTTTATATTTGAGATTAATTTTAATTTTTACATTGATAGCAACCACAACAGGACAGAAGGAATTCTCAGTTTTTTTAAGATAGCCTAGATAAATTTTTTTAAGCCACGTTTCTCCTGCCAAGGCTTTTCACACACCCTCCCTCTCAAACTCCAAGAGAATTCCAAACTCTCTTCAGAGCCTTACTTCTGCTTTCCCTACTTTTTGCCTGGTTTCCCTCCCTGCCAGCCCAGCTGTTTTAGTTTGAGGGACTTGACAAAGAAGGGATAAACCACTTCTCTTGCCCATCTGCTTGAGCCAGCATTCCTCGCTGCTGCCTCGCTTCAGAGCTGCTGCCAATCCTGCTTCTGTTTCTGATACTGCCTGCTCTTGCTCCTGCTTCTCCTCCTGATCTCCTGCTTCCCCAGCCCTGACCCTGACCCCAACCTCTGTGTTCAGAACTCACAAACTTGGAGTCCTTGGAGCCACTCTCTATGCAGCTGGTAAAAACTGGGGTGTGTCTTCCTTAGGCAACAATTAGCCTCCAAACTCCCTGTCCACATGGCAGAGGAAAAAAACTGATCCCTAGCATTTTAGCCCAGGGGGAAGGGGAAGAAGGTTACTCTTTGAAACAAGAAGTAAAATTACAAGCAAGGCTCACTCTATGAAAGAGCAGTACCTTGCCTATTTCAAATAGCTTTCAGTTTTAGGATTTTTTTCTTTCTCCCATTCCTGGATGATTGGTCATTTCAATTATCTTGCCTGAGATTCAGGGGAGAAATTCATCTCCCTACAACTCCTTCCTGTTTGGATCTGCCCAGTCTCCAAGATTCATCCAGTTTGGGATTCCTCAAAACCATGTTCTCCCTCACTATGGGAGGTCCCAGAGCTCTGACAAAAGTAATCTGAATGGATAGAGAAAGGAACTTTAAAAAGTCTGGAGGTGAAATTTTTAAGCCTTTTCAGACTCCATTGTTTTATGAATAGCTCTGTATCTTACGGTATTTTACTGACAATCTGCTTTAAGATTTAATTTATTGTTTTAAGTTCATATATTAATGTATTCAATATCTCTCTTTTATACTGAATCATTTTAATCTACTGTGGTTTTAACTATTAAGTATATTATGTTACCTTTCCCCTATAACTACTGAACAAAATACTGTAAAATATTGTATAAAGCCCATAAACAGTCTTTTCTTCCATTTTGCCTTGTTAAATTATCACATAGATGATGGATGGATGCCTTCAACCTGAACAACCTTTGGAAAATTTATGAGCTAAATATCTCAAATTGATTTTAAGGGGTCTTCAGACATGATTTTTAGATTTTTTTCAATAACTTTGACAGATCATCTTGCCTGCCTCTTAGTTATTTGTAATAAAAAGTAGAGTCCATTTTAGTAGCTGAAGTGAAGGGCAATTATATCCCCACCTCTGCATTTGTAAAAATGTAAATAGATAGGACACCACAGTCTTATACCAGAGGAGCTGGGAAGTTGTTCCTAGGACGTGGATGGCTCCTAAGAAGGAACATCTTTCATTTGTAACTCTTCAGCTTACTCTACCCATCCACCAGAATGATCTTGATTCTTGGTGATGTTTTTAGACCCAACATCAGAGGTTTGGTTTTTTCTAGACTCCTCTGCCACATTTTTATAATTATGGCAATAATAGATTAAAAAATATATTTATATATATCTCAGCCAAGGTTGAAAGATTGCTACACCTGAAAAACTTGTGACAAGTATCCATTAGCTTCTATGGTTTTTTAAATGTCCTACAGTAGACTCATGTGAATCCTAATGATAGAGGGTTTGTTTGTTATTGTCATTAAATGGGCTATAATAACTTTGGGGGTTTTGATACTTCTTGTATGTGCATTACCTATTGTACTATTGTTCTTTGTAAAAAAAAACTTACTTTGTAAAAAAAAATCATTTGCACTCACACAGTGGATCATGGCCAAGTGTGAAAATGAAATGGATCTTATTTTTGGTGAGAATCCTTTGTATTCTACATTTCCTTAGCTGACATGGTGTGTCAATGATTGTACGCCTTATTTTTTAAACTTTTTTATTATTGTTTTTGCTTTCATGTGCAATATACTATTTTAGTTTTATTTTTTATCTCCTTTTTGTATTTGAAGCACATGTCACCAGTATTGAGAAGATTTTCTTTAACTTTTTTGATTTTTCAGTAATATAAGTTTAAATACATTTCCCTAATGTCAATGCATACCCCCAAAAGCTTTAGACTATAAAAATTATGCCATTGATTGTTTAAAAAAATTATGGGACTTTGCTTAATGATTCTGTCTGATTACAGGAGAAGGAAATACAAAAACAGCCATTGCAAAGTGTCAAAAAAGCACAAAGATGCTTGCATAATGCCAATTGAGCACAAGGTCAAAGAGGCCAAACCAGTCCTATGTGAATTGATAACATTCTGAACAAATAACACAAGAACTTGATCATGTGTGAGACTCGATGTTGCAACTGTTTAACATATATTAAATGCAGGTCTTCTTTGTACTACACACTATATCAAATACATAACATTAGTTATTCTGGCTCCATCCTGGCTCCCATTTGCTCCTATGATCTAGTCCCTATTCTGTCTTTCATAGTGTGACAAACTTTCTTTAGTCCTGCCTACTAATTGGGAAAATGCATAATTGCTTCAAATCACTTTAATTGGGCCTTCATTCAAGGATCTGCTATAGGCTTATTTTCCTTTATTTAGAATTTTTATACATAAGACTTTAATAGTCTATATTTCATCCAGAAGTTATCTTTTCTCTTTTATTTGGATTTTTTATGTTTTTTTTTTATTTCTCATAATTCAGTCATGCATCCCTAATTGATCCCTGTGTTTTTTAACATCCTCTTCAGGGGGGGAATGTATTATTATTCTAAAATGCAAAGTTTAAATTCTTTTTGAGAGTAATTTTAGGATAAGAAGCATGCTAACTTTCCAAATCCATAAAGTGTTTGGAGAAGGCACCATGAAGATGACTACACAGACAACATGCTGAACCAGAAGATCCAGAGTAAATTTTGGGATGTGGTGATTTAAACTGTATGGGGTTAAATGCATTTGTTTTTGTATGTATACTCTTATGCCAAAGGGGACTACCCTCTAACTGGCTTTTTGTCAATATGTCTAACAATCATGCATTTGTTCTTTTCCCTTTTGTCCCAAAATTACTGTAATTTAAAAGTTGATTATGTTAAATGATCAAATTGGGGATACAAGTCCCCGAAATTATCATTGTGGGGGAATGTGTAATTGAAAATCTGTTACCCTAAAAAACTACATTTCCCAATGTGTTGAGGGGATTTCATCCCCTCCCCCCTCCTGAGTTGCTGACCAGTTTGTCAACATTCTTCACATACCAGAGTTGCATCCATGAACATCCACAAACGTCTGTGAATGTCAATAAAAGAGAGTGGGTGGGGCCCACCTGGGTCTTTTGGCACAGAGGAGGAGAGAGGTGAGGGAGAGAGGGGGAGATGCCTATAGGATATGTTACATGTGGTCAGAACTTAGAGTAAGGAAGAGATTTTAACTCTATGCTCATCTACCTTTTCTATCTCAAGTGATTATTAATAAACTTTATGGAAAATAATAACTGGTAGATATATTAGTTTTAAATATAACACTGGAAGCCCACTGACTTCCTGTTGTTATGTACTTCCTGTAGACAGGGGATATTCTGCAGTGACATGGAGGGTCCTGGCCTCTTTGGCTTGATGTTGCAAGCATGGTGGTGGTAAGCACAGGGTTTTGAACAGGCTAATTTGGCCCTGGGCATGTGGTTTTTATTTTGTTATCTTTTTATTTCTTTATTTCTAATGATCATTAATAAATCTCCTAAAATATAATATTTTTATATTTGAGATTAATTTTAATTTTTAAACTAGTACAATTGGATATTATTTTAAGGACATTGAACTTTACATTTCAATAAAATATTTCTTATACATAAAGGTTTGAAATAGAATGTATTTGCAAGTGTATATGTTATGGTATAGGATGATAAAGAGTTGCAAAGGGAGATAAACTTGCAACATCCACCTTGGGGGATTTTAAATCCACCTTAAGGAAACCTCAGGGAGAATTTTATATCCACCTCAGGGGGGGTGTAATGTGTATATAATGTGTCTCTAATGTTCTTGTATGTTTTGGATTTAGTGAATTTGGATTAATGTTTTTAGGGTTTTTTTTTTCCTATAGAGTATATTTAGAATTGCGTTATCCTGTAGCTGTAAATATTTGGAATTTTATGTAATGTGTGACTTCCATTTTGCAAGATTTGTTTTGCTTTCTTTCTCGCTTTCTTTCTCCCTGTTTTTAATATAGAATATAGAATAGTTTAGTTAGGTTAAATGATTCACTGGGAAGACTAGTCTCCCAAAGAATCACAGGGGAGATATGTTATAAGGAAATTCTTAATTTCACTCAACTTAGGAGCAGAGTTTCTAGACTAGAGGAAGTTAAGTAATATCACTCTATCTCTTTAAGAGCAGAAGTCTTCTCAGTCCCTCTGTCTCTTTACAAGTCAGTAGCAGATAGATTTGACCTCCATCTTTTTAAGAGACAAACTATAAAAAAGGGAAAGAGTCAGTGAAGAGAACTCCATTTACTGTCTTCCTAGGGAGCAGGGTTCTATGGATTTTGGTGTCATTCTCTCAGTCACAAAGTTAGTTACTTTTGAGAGTAGGGGATATAGATAGCAATTGAGAAAGAGGGGCTTTCCTTCTCAGTACTCTGAGGGGTTTTCTTCTCAGCACTTGAGGATGCATGAGGACTGTCTGTGTCACTGTGATAGGCAGTTTTGACCACTGACAGTTTGAATTTCTGATATTGCTGCCTATTGCTCCATAGAGTCACTTGGCTTGGGTTTGGCCCCACCTGGCAGGGATTGTCATTTACCTTAGGGTCCATTATTCAAACTGAAACTGCTAGCCTGAGATTCCCTTCAGGTGGATTCTAACGGGAACAGGGAACAAGGATGCACTTTGGGGTCTCCAAATTACAAGCTAATACTAAAATTTGGTGTTGATCAGATCTTACTAGGCTACAAATTTGGGGTTTCTAGATTCCATGTTGACACAGGGAATACTATCCACCTCTAGAGAAAGAACTGTTGGAATGGTCTTTCACATCAGTGTATTTAGGGTTTTATTTTGGGGTTTTGGTTATGGAGGAGTTTGTTCTTACAACAATAACCAATATGGAAGTGTGCTTTGCATGCCAATAAAAATAATTTTTTTTAAAAGAAAGAAAGAAAAATCTAGCCATCTGGGCATTGATGAGAATCCTTAAATGATAAGCAGGCACCTTTACTAGATCATTAAGAACTCAGGGGGAAAAAAGTCTATCATTTAGCATGGTATTCATCATCTTTTATTCCCTTGCTTAAGCCAGGAATACATACCTTTGAATACACTGGACATAGCAAATATTGTATCTATTTCCATTTGGGACAAGTACCTAGGAAAAGACCTTGATACTGTCAAGATTGGATTTGGCTTTCCCATGATTGTAACAATGAAAGTACTTCGCTCTTCCTTGATTGTGAAGATTAAATTGTAATATCCTGTCTATTTTTAGATTTTAATCCCCAAAAGCTTAAGCATAGTACTTAAAGTTGAGTATAGAGAACTGCCCTTTTTGATTTAATCAAAAAAGGTACAAACACCCATCTCACACACTGAGTGGGAGGTCTGTGACTTATGAGTGAAAGAGTGGGTATCAATTCAGAATCAACTGACTGCCTTCTGGGCAGTCCTAGAGTGGAGCATTGGCTGTGATTGGTAGATGTAAAGATTAAGGGAAGTGACACAAGAAAAATGGTCTTTAAAAGAAAGTAACAAGGGCCTGAACTCAGTTCTTCTGGAAGTTCAACTTGGACTTCCACTTCTGCTGGAGTTCTACCAGCAGTTCTACTTGAATGGAGAATAATTCTTCAGAACAGTGCTGACTGAACTTGTTTTCCTGGTAACCCTGTTCTTTTGAACTGACATGTGATGAGTGTAAAGGTTGACTCCCTTTCCCTTGGCCTTTCTGGAGGCACCAGTTCTGGAGAGGCCCATCATTTTGAGACTCCTTTCCCTTGGCTGGGGCCTCTGAACTCCTGCCTGGCTGAGAGGAGTCCAGAGCAGCTATCTCTCTCTTTTTCTTCTCTTTCCCTCTTCCTTCATATCTTCCCTCTTTACTGTAAAACAATCTACCATAAATTCCATTCTGACTTTAGTAATTCATTTGAGGATTTAGTAATTAAATCCCTGGCAATCAACTAAAATATTAGTCAGTCTAACCATAAGTTTAACAATACAAAGGGGAAAATTTCTAAGACTAAAAGGGTATTTAGCATATACTTAGGTCAGCTAGCCCCACCTAATCTGGGATACTCAAGTACTTTAAGGTCTATTATTCAGTCTGATACCTTCCTCAAGACAAATTCTCCGGGGAACAGGGACAAAATTTGGGGTACCCAGATTCCAACTTGACACCTAACACAATTATAATACATGCTAAGTAAATGCTTCTCTGTTGCTTTCTCTGTTGACTGATTTTTTCCACATCTTATTTCATTTTTAAAAATATAATTTAATTAGAATTTATATAGAAATAGAATTTAAATAGAATCAACCCCTCCTCTACCCTCCCACCCCCAACCCCGCAGAAGGCAACACTTGACAAAAAAAGATATGTATATATAAATTATATCTGTTATGTTATTTATCAGTTATTTCTTTGTAGTTGAGCATTCACAAATAATTCTTCAAATACTGATTCTATAGGAATATATTGTGTTTTCTTGGTTCCACCTGTTTTACTCTTCATTATTTTGAGTAGGTCTTCCCAAGAGTGACAAGGAAATCACTTTAAAAGACTGATATATATTAATATAAGGTCGCCAAGGAATTCAGCTATGTAATTCCTAAATGAAAACTCAAGTCAGCAGTCAACCTTTTATAGAGTTTAATTACAAACAGGAGGAAGAAAGGAATTAGAGAGAGAGAGAGAGGGAGAGAGAAAGGGGAGAGAAGGGAATAGGGCTTAAATACCCCTTCTGTTTAGGCTGGGCCAAAAGGCCCAAGCCCTTAGATAGCTGAGGCAAAGAAAGGAGATCAGTCCCTATTACTCACGTGACCAAAATGGAGAAACAGTCTCAGGGGCCTCCACCTCCAGCTTCCTTCAGAGCCAAATCTCAAAGCACCACCTCTCAGACCAAAAACCTCTCCAACCAACCCCCCTCAGTCCTCAGACCCCTCTATCTTTAAGGAAACCATCCAAGTTCCCTCCCCTCAGTTCTCATATCTACCAATCACTGTCCATGTCTTCCCTGTGCCAATGGTGGCTCTAGCTTAACCCAGGACCGCCCAGAGGTCTGTGGCTTTGCACATGTCTGTTGAAGGTCATATTCTCAATAATTAAATCTTGATCCTTTGCTGCAGCCCTTCCTAAATCCTGTTAGGACTGAGTGGGGTGGAAATTGTATTTTCCAAGACCTGGTTCTGTCATTCCAAGTATCTCTATTGTATCAATTCTAAAATCAATCATGACTCAAAGAACTTCCTGTTCTATGCTTAAGCATAGGTCAAAGCCCTTTCCATTGTTCAGCAAAAGGTTTCTGTCCTAAAGTAATCTTAAGAAGGGAGGAGGAGGAACCTCCCTTGCCAATGGGGTTCACATTCCAATAGAGTTCCCACTATCAATAGGAAATTTTTCAAGTATGAAATTTCCCAATGGTGAAATTTCCAACATTTATAAGTCTAAGAAATTTTAAGGTTTACACAAGTCTGTTGGGTTTTTTAAAATAAATCTACTCTTCCTATCTACTTAACCGTAGTATCCCATCACAATCATAGATCACAATTTGTTTAGCTACTCCCCAAGATGGAAATCCTCTTGATTTCCAGTTCTTTGACACCACAAAGAAAGCTGCTACAAATATTTTGGAAAATATCATTTCTTTTTCCTTTTTCCCTAATCTTCTTGGGAAACAGATCCAGCAATACTATTGCTGAGTCTAAGGGCATACCTAGATTTATAATTCTTTGACCATAATTCAAAGTTGTTCTCCAGAATGGTTGGATCAGTTTGCAGTTCCACTAACTTTTTTTTAAGACAACCTTACCTTCCATCTTGGAATCAATACTGTGTATTGGTTCTAAGGCAGAAGAGCAGTAAGGACTAAGCAGTGGGGTTTAAGTGACTTGACCTCTGTAAACCTTAAAATTTCTTAGACTTATAAATGTTGGAAATGATTTCCTTGTCACATTGTGGCTGACCACATGGGAGTCTAAAGAATTCTCTCAATAAACTTCTGAAATTCCTTGCCTTTTTACTCTACCGTCTCACCACTTAGTCCCTTTGTGGTCACCACAATGTGACAAGGAAATCACTTAAAAAGACTGATATATATTAATTTAAGGTTGCCAAGGAATTCAGCTATGTAATTCCTATGAAACTCAAGTCAGCAGTCAACCTTTTATGGAGTTTTTAATTACAAACAGGAGGAAGAAAGGTATTAGAGAGAGAGAAAGAGAGAGAGAGAGAGAGAGAGAGAGAGAGAGAGAGAGAGAGAGAGAGAGAGAGAGAGAGAGAGAGAGAGAGAGAAAGGGGAGAGAAGGGAATAGGGCTTAAATACCCCCTCTGTTTAGGCTGGGCCAAAAGGCCCAAGCCCTTAGATAGCTGAGGCAAAGAAAAGAGATCAGTCCCTATCACTCACATGACCAAAATGGAGAAACAGTCTCAGGGGCCTCCACCTCCAGCTTCCTTCAGAGCAAGCTTCTCAGAGCACCACCTCTCAGAGCAAAACCTCTCCAACCACCCTAATCCTCAGACCCCGCTATCTTTAAGGAAACCATCCAAGTTCCCTCCCCTCAGTTCTCACATCTACCAATCACTGTCCATGTCTTCCCTGTGCCAATGGTGGCTCTAGCTTAACCCAGGACGGCCCAGAGGTCTTCCCCTTTGCACATGTCTGTTGAAGGTCATATTCTCAAATAATTAAATCTTGATCCTTTGCTGCAGCCCTTCCTAAATCCTGTTACCCTAAGTAGGGTGGAGATTGGAAGTTCCAAGACCTGGTTCTGTCATTCCAAGTATCTCTATTGTATCAATTCTAAAATCAATCATGACTCAAAGAACTTCCTGTTCTATGCTTAAGCATAGGTCAAAGCCCTTTCCATTGTTCAGCAAAAGGTTTCTGTCCTAAAGTAATCTTAAGTAGGAAGGAGAAGGACCCTCCCATGCCAAGGGGGGGTTCACATTCCAATAGACTATCAGTAGGAAATTTTTCAAGTATGAAATTTCCCAATGGTGAAATTTCCAACATTTATAAGTCTAAGAAATTTTAAGGTTTACACCTCCTGTCTCTCAATCCACTGAGCCACCCAGCTTCCCCCCACTAACATTTTTTGATTGATTGATTGATCATTTCTCATAGCCCAGATATTCAAAGTTATCATGGAAGACTTTCATCATCATGAATCAATGGCTTTGATCATTTAGAAGGTCAATATCTGCTTTTGCATATCTCTTCTAGGAATAGGTCTAGTCTAATACAGGACTCCATGACTCCCATTTCTACCACTCAATTTTTTGTAGAGTTTTACGCAATAGTAGGATTTGCCTGCAGTTATCTGAGCAAGAAAGATTAGTTCAAAGTTACAAAATTTAATTTCATCATTGATATTTTCTCTGAAGAAAATCTTAAATTCAAGACTATGCCTTTCTGCTGTTAGAAACCTTACCTCCTATGTGTCACAGATCTTTCTTTATTCCCTCCATGGAAATGATCTTTTCTTAGATGTGTGACGCTTACAGGACAGGACATTCACATCAATGTTGGTTCTCCCTGACCACTACACTAAACTCATAATTGGCCAGAAGCTGCTATTATTTGGCTAGTGGCATCTATTCATACATAAAATCAAGTTCTATACACAGTCTCAACACTTTTTAGCAACAGCCCATTTTAAAGCTAAGAACTGTGGCTTGCATATGATATGACAACTTTCACTTATAGTGAAACCCTATTGGCAAATGCTTACTGGTCATCACTTTACTGGTAAAAAATTGTCTGAAGGTATCTAGGTTGACCTTAACACAGATGGTTTATATGGTCCTTCAGAAAACTTCTTTGGTTTTAGGAATCTAGCCTTAATTACAAAGGAATCTCATACTAAACCCTTTCTTCTTGTCCATTATCACTTCCTTGTGCCCAAATTTTCCATTTTAGAATCTTCTATGCCCAGAAACTTCCATGCTGGAACATTTTACAGCAATGATCTTCTAGTCCAATGATGGAGAACCTATGGATGGGTACCAAAAATGGCATGCAGAGCCTTCTCTGTGGGCAGGCATGACACCCTTGTCCCCCAAACCCCCCAGAGTTCTTCACTAGAAAGAGGGACTCAGACAGAGCTGCTCCCCTCCTCCTCTCTATACTCTCTGATGACATTCCTCACTTCATCCACCCTTCCACCCAGCAGCTCAATGAGAATACTTTCTCCCTCCCCTTTGTGGCATTTAAAAGAGTGGGAGCCATAAACTGTGATAACTAAAATAGTTGAAGCCATAAACTGTAAGAGTTAAAATAGTTAGTTGTCATAAACTATAGTGATTAAGTAGTGGAAGACTTAAATTGTAGTAGATATAAGAGTGGATGAGTAAGTTGTGACTGCAGGAAATATGTTTTCACTACAGTGTCTTGTTTTAAAATCAAATATAAGGTAGTCGCCAGGGAAATATTCCCAATTATTCAAATATACCCAAGTCAGCTGGGTTTTATAGAGAATTTAATTAATACAAAATGAGGAATTAAAGAAAGAGAGAAAGAGAGAAAAAGAGGGAATAATGAGAAAAGGATAGGCCAGCCCAGGCCAGCCCTGGCCAACCCAGGCCTAAGCCCTTAAGAGAAAAGATCAGTCAGTCCTTAATCACTCACCACAAGATCTGTCCAAGCAAGGATTCTAATGACACCAGGCCAGCTCCATCTCAGCTGCCTTCACCAGCTCAATCCTCAATCTGAAATGTCCCCGAGAGAGTCTTGAGAGAGACCCTTCAAGGCAGCCTTTCCCAGCTGACTCTCTCAAGAGAGAGCTTTTTGTCTCCTTTTAAAGGGCATTTTCTCCTTTGTCACTTCCCCTAAATTCTTACATCTGCCAATCACAGTAGACGTTTTTCAAAGGACAGACCATTCTTAGTTCACACCAATCTTATGAAGTAGGGTCTGGGAATTTTTAAGGTTCACACCTTTGTGGGGTAAAGGTGGGGAAGGATACACCCGGCACTCATTGGGTTGGAGGGGCATGGCACTTGGCCTCTGAGATGGGACGGGGCATGGCACACAGTCTCTAAAAGGTTTGCCATCACTGTCCTAGTCCATCTCTATTAATTTCAAAACTGTGACATCTATGATGGTGTAATAATTGTAATGGGTTTGACAAATATAAGAATTTTTAAAAATTATTACTGTGGTCTCCATTTATAAAAAATAATTAACTTCTTAAGTCAAAATAACTGTTAGCAGTTTGTATTTACAGCAAGGTAGAGATATTAAAATGAGAACTTTAGTAGAGGTAGGAAAAAAATCACCTAGCTACAAATACCCTAAGTCCTAATCCTAATGCCTCCAGACCAGATATGTGAATCTGAAAGTGAATCTCACTACTGAAGCAGAGAGAGAGAGAGAGAGAGAGACTGAGAGACTACAGGATGCAGGAAGGAAACCATTCTTCTCCTTGGTCCCTCCTTTTATAGTCCTTTTTTCATATCACTTCCTGTCTCTCTCCCACTTTACAGGAACCAATCACAGTCCCCCAATTTGCCTAGCATTGCCAGAGGTGGGGGTAGTGCTTGTGGCCTTTGGGAGTGTGAACTTTTTTTTTTCTAGTAAGTGACATGTGAACTCTCTTACTTAGTGGCTTGCTAAGTGTTAAGTAGGGATACTTTTAGTTCTTGATTGATTAACTCAAAATAAACAAAGGAAATTTTAAGAAATCCTTTCAATGGGAAATAATCAGATACACAAGAGCTAGAAACCACTAGATATCCAAAAAGCTCATGAATATGCCCTATTTCTTGGCTGACCACCTGTGGGTTGTCCTTAGTATGCGAAACTATGGCATATCACTCTCTGCCCTAGTTTCACAGTGTTCTCTGATGGCCCCAGTATTGGGAATGTCAGGTTCCCATGTGGAGGAGTTGGTATGATGGTGGATAAAATGGGAACTCATCTTTTAGTCAAACCTATTAGGACAAACAACTGGAAAGAAGAAGCTAGAAACAACAAGACAAAGGAACAAGCTTCTCTGTAGGCCCTCACTGAAATCCCTTTATCCCAAACTACTGCCCAGATGCCACTACATTTCAGGCAGGAATTGTTCTGGTTGTATCCTTTCCTTATTGCCTCTTCCTCTCAATTTTTTTCTCCCTCCTGTGGAGGTAGTCCTTTAAAACTTGAATTTTTCATTGTTTAATTGAAAATATTCCAATAAAGATCTTTAGTCAGTTTGAATTTTGCAAAAGGTTTCTAAGTCCTAAAAACTACTGCAAAGAACCATAATAGTTTCCTAGATTAGCAAAAGCCAATAAGCATGTGGGAAGCTACTCAGAAAGTCCTAAATCTATCATCCCATTTCCTACCTAGCAAGGCTAATTTATAATTTACAAATAGATCAACCAAGACAACAATTTCTAAAATGTCCTGGGACCAAGATAGATTACCCTTTCTGTCCTTCTGTTGATGAGCAGGAGAGATTTTTTGAGAAGATTTACAATATTAAAGTTTTTCACAAATATCAGATAATAACCACCAGACCCCAGAAACATCTTCAGATCTCAGAAACTCTTTAAATGTGTCCAGGTGACAAATGCTTTTAACTTTTCAAGACAGAAGCTCGGCAAAACCATACTGGCCTATCAATTGAGCGCTTTATCAGAACCAATCATTTCCTCTTCCTCTTCCAACATCTTCCCAGATACAAGGAGATCATCTTGATAAAACCTTTGATCCATCTCTTTTCCTCAAATGAGTGCTAGTTGGCCCAAAGGTAAGAATGGGGCGTTGGCGGTTGAGAGGAAAAGGATCCTTGAAATTTCCTATAGGAAATAGAACAGTAGAGAGAAATATGCTTGAGGATACTAAAGCAATTTGCTTCTCAAGTGGATGACTCAGGTCCCTCCATGCCAAGCCTCTTTTTCTCCAACACCAGCATTTGTGAGAATTTAACACTAATCTATACCCCTTTTCTTTCTTTTGGTACCCTAAGATCTGCCTTGAATTTTAAAGGGAAAATTTTCAGATTGAGTTTGAAAATAGTCCATTTTCTGATTGAATTAGGTTGAAATTCAATACCACTTTGGTTGAATTAAGAACATTTATTGTCCTAGGTTCAATCTGGCCTCAGACACTTCCTAGCTGTGTGACCCTGGGCAAGTCACTTAACCCCCATTGCCTGGCCCTTACCACTCTTTTGCCTTGGAACTAATATTGGTTCTAAGGCAGAAGGTAAGGGTTAAAAAAAAAAGAAGAAGAATATTTATTTATCTGTCAAAAATTACTTAAGATAGGGGGCAGCTGGGTGGCTCAGTGGATTGAGAGCCAGGCCTAGAGACGGGAAGTCCTAGGTTCAAATTTGACCTCAGACACTTCCAAGCTGTGTGACCCTGGGCAAGTCTTATCACTCTTCTGCCTTGGAACCAATACACAGTAGTGATTCCAAGACAGAAGGTAAGGGTTTAAAAAAATTACTTAAGATAAAGGGGGATTTATTCACTCTGGGGGAGTATATCAGAGGCCTTGTGGCTTCCTGGTTCTTGGAAGATATTTGCCTCTTGTTCCACTGACTCCTGGTATAAGACTTGCCTCTGATCTGGGCTAAGGTCCACCAAATCAGAGGCACTCAAAAAAGTGACATCACAAGGAGCATAAAATTAGCCTGGGGAAAGGAAGTAGGTCTCTTTTGCCTTGGAATCACAGTGAGGGAAGGTGGCTTTGTGAGCACTGGTGCTCCCATAGTATGACCCAGCAGCTGGCTTGGGGAAAGTGGAGGGGAGGGAGGGGAAGATGGGGGAGGCAAATGGGGGGGGGGGGGGGAGAGGGAGGCAGGAGAGCATTGGCTGGGGAAGAGGCTTGCTTGCAAAGGGAATAACCAGTCACATGTGACTGGGGCCTTTTCTTTCCCTGACCTGCCTTTTTAATTATTTGATAAATAATTATAAATCAAGATACAGGCTCCAGAGAATTCTAATCTTAACACATTATTAACTCATTCTTTGCTCAAGGAAATCCATGACTAGTACAGATTCATTTTTTAATCTCTGCTTTTTAGGGAGTTTAAGAATAATCTCTCAAAAAAAGGAAAATCTTTGTGATTTGTGATTCAAACCCTCAACCAGACATCCTGAGGAAATGGAAAATAACCCTCTCATCCTTCCCCAATATTTCTTTCTCTGACTGTCTCCCTGCCTTTGTTACTCTGTCTCTGTTTCTGTCTATCTCTTCATCTCTATCTATCTATCTGTATCTCTGCATCCTGTCTCTTAGTCTCTGTCTCTAGTTTCATGAAACTTGGGCAAATATGAACAAGTTGCTATGAGAAAACCAGGAATGGGAAAAAGAAACTATAGTGGTTCAAGAGGAATTTATTACTGTCTCTTTATAGAGCATAGCAAGAGAGAATGAAAGTTTTAAATGTCATTCGGATAAATACTTCTCCCTATGAAGTCAGAGAGAGAATGTTTTGGGTTTTCTTTTGCTTTTTAACTTTGATTTATCATGAATTTGTACAGAAGACAAGGAGAACAAAGGCTAGCAGAACTGATATTTTAGGGGAGAAACATTATAAGGAGAATTTTATGAAGTGAGTCTAGAAGTACTATTGAGGTATAGTGTAGGTGCAGCTAGATGGTTCAGTGGATCGAAAACCAAGCCTAGAGATGAAAAGTCATGGGTCCAAATCTGACCTCAGATACTTCCTAACTGTGTGACCCTAGGCAAGTCATTTTATCCCTATTGCCTAACCTTTATAGCTCTTCTGTATTGGAAACAATACACATTTACTGATACTAAAAACAGAAAGTAAGAGTTTAAAAATAAAAAGAGGGGGAAGCTGGGTAGCTCAGTGGATTGAGAGCCAAGCCTGGAGATGGGAGGTCCTGAGTTCAAATCTGGCCTCAGCCACTTCCCAGCTGTGTGACCCTGGGCAAGTCACTTGACCCCCATTGCCTAGCCCTTACTACTCTTCTGCCTTGGAGCCAATACACAGTATTGGCTCCAAGACAGAAGGTAAGGGTTTAAAAAAAAATAAAATAATAAAATAAAATAAGAAGAGGGGGAAGCTGGGTAGCTCAGTGGATTGAGAGCCAAGCCTGGAGATGGGAGGTCCTGGGTTCAAATCTGGCCTCAGCCACTTCCCAGCTGTGTGATCCTGGGCAAGTCACTTAACCCCCATTGCCTAGCCCTTACCATTCTTCTGCCTTGGAACCAATACACAGTATTGATTCCAAGACAGAAGGTAAGGGTTTAAGAAAAATAAAATAAAAAGAGTTCTAGTTTAAGAGAAGCCCAGGAGTTTTGTCATAGCTGCAGAAAAGCTGGATAGTGAAGGAAGAGGATAGTGAAGCTTTCTTTCTTGATAGAATTATTTTAACCTTTATTCTGCAAGAAGGATACCAAGTATTTCTGTAAAGAGGCTTTACTTATTCTGAATGTATTCTCAAAAGGAAAGAAAAATCATTTGCTATTTCTTTATTGCTAAAATTTCATAAATAATTGTTTTATTTCTTATTGATTTGATTATTAATAAATCATGTATTTAGTTGTTTTTATTCACAACTAGGAGATTGATAGACAGTACATAGAGAAATATTAGAAATTATGTTCAAGAAAGGATGTTTTCCATTTTGCTAAATAAATAATATTTGATGAATAGGCTCTGCGCCTAGCTGGTTGAGAAATATATTGAAGTTTTATTAATTAATGAGGCAATATACAGACATACCCCTTTACCTAAATGGGGAAATGCCAACACATGATTTCGCCAGCCAAATGGGTCAAAGTTTAACATGGCTCACCAGTCCTGCCTTCAATGCCTTTAATCCTGTCAAGGTCTTCACAAAAGATAAAAGGTCTCAGCCTAGTCTCATAGTTTAGTGCCTAGGAACTTTAGCTTGGTCACTCTGACCTTTGAGGGCTAAGGGAAAAGTGATTTCACCTAGAAATATTACTAATAAATAATCCAATTCAATATTAATTTTCCTTTCCTCCCTACACCAAGATCTCTAGTCTGCCTTTATTGTCACCCACACTTTGCATTTGCAAATATATATCCAAGGCCAAAGATTTTACAATTGTCCCTGCCTTAGATATTGTCTGCTATAGTTTCTGCTCTTCTCCACAGATATTTTTCTTACACTGATGTACCTGCTTCTCTCTGCAGCACCTGGCTGAGTAAACATTTGTTTTGGGCCTGTGCTTCGAGATAAGGAAGAGCAATTGAAGCTCCAATTTCTTTGGTTTAGGGAAGTTGTAAGTGAGAAAACCTTCTACAAATGCAGGTAGCCAACTTCTCTGCAACTTAGAGTGTTCAAGAGATTCTCAGAGCACTGACAGGTTACGTGATGACTAGCTCAGGATCAAACAGCCAAGCACCCAAAACCAAATCTTCCTGGGTCAGTGGCCAGCTCTCTAACCATCATGCCTCTCACTGCTGCTTATTGCCAAAGATATACAAGGCAAAAAAGAACCCCCAAACCTTTTGAACCAAGACTGTCACTGGAACAGCAAAGTAATTGGTTAACTCAGTGGGAAAATCAGTCCCAATCCTTGTTTGGTCATAAGGGTTTGGAGAAGCAATAAGTTATAATCAATAGCATGTTGCACTTGGAATTAAGATGAACTGATTCAAAATCATGTTCTATAAGAACTGATAATTGAGTATGCCCACCCCACCTCCCAGCCGTTTAGGTAGAAAAGTAGGGACCTGCAGATGTAAAATGTGGTATTATTCTGTGTCACATACAAGGACAATCAACTGGTTTTGTTTAAACATTTTGCTTCTTTACACGTCTGAAAAGCAAGTATAGGTGGTTCAACTTCCCAGTCACACAGGACTAGGTTCAAACAATGCTCAATTTCCACACTCACTGCCTTCATTAGAGTCTGAGCAGAAAAGAGCAAGACTTGACCTAAAGTTACCTCGGGGTATTTAACGTATCATCAGCATCCCAGTTACATGATGGTTTTCTCCCTCTCACCTACCCATAGCACAAAGACCAAAGTGGACTATGAGTAAAGTGACTTCAATTCCCTGGAGACACAGGGCAACAACTGGCCAAACAAATGGCCTCTTCCTTAATAATTAATCTAGATAAAAGGCATTCCTGAAAACCCCTAAACATCTTTTACGCTTACTCTTATCTTTACTCACCATAACCTCCTTATCTTACCTTAATTACTCATTTACTAGACTAGCTCCTCTTTTACTATATTCTCTTACAGTAAAGTTTGTTTTCTGAAAATGGAATCAATCTGAGTCATCAATCAATTCTTTGGATGAAACCCAAGTAGCATTAACCACATCACTGCCTCTGGAGAATTTCAATAGTTACAATAATCCCTAGAGCACCCACCTCCAAAGGTGGTCATGAGTCTCAAATGAGATAATACTTTACAAGTGCTTTGCAAACATTAAAGAGCTACGTAAATGTCAGTTTGTAGTATTATATATATTAGGCACACATCTGATTATTGGGAATAAATTCTTTCTCTGCCTTGAGAATTATTAACACTGAGATTGAGGCCGGGATGAATACTCCTGAAATAGTCAATGGAACTGGAAGATAGCATATGGGAGTGTGGAAATAACTTGCAATGGGTCTTTTGTAAACCATTGAGAGGTTTAGTACAGAGCCTACTAATCAGAAAGTCTTTCTTCATTGCAATTTATCTCTGGACGAACCCACAAAGATTCATTCATTCAAGAAATATTTATTAAGTACTACGTGCATAGCATTTTGCCAAGCAGTGGAAGACATATACAGATTAATGTCATGGTCCCTCCCTCAGGAGGGTTACTTTCTAGTTGGCAGGATAAGACAAGTACAGAAATAACTATAATACAAATTAGAATATGCTAAGTGCTTAAGACAGAATGGGCTTGTCTAAGGATGATGCATGATTACTTCTATAGTATGTGTATCTTGGGGGGAGGGGAGCAAGAGAGGAAGGAAGATTGGGAAAATTTCATATAGGTAGTGATGGCATGGGAGCTGAGCCTTGAAGAGAAGAGTAGGACTTCGGGAGAACAGAGATGAAGACAAGAGCACTGAATCTCTAGGAAATAATGATTAATAGCACTAACGTTGGGAAACTCTGGGATATGCTCACCAGTAAATGACTGTAGGAGCCGCCTTCAGTTCCTACACAACTCACTTGTGGGTGGTGACCTGAGAAGGAGAATGGAGACTGAAGGAAAATGGATGTATAGATAATAGAGATAGAGGGAGAAACGCAGGAAAAGAGACTCAGAAACAAGAAGTTAAAACACGTGGCATGCAGCAAGCTCCGGTAATACTTCTCATGAGCAAGAGGAGTAATGAGAAGTATGAGAGGCAACAGCCTTGCAAGAAACTAGAGGGCATGAGGAGCAAGAGAAGCTAGAGCAGCAAGAGGATCAAGAGGGAGACTCGCACGTGTTCCCCAACTTTTATTGGAGATTTTAGGAATGTGGAGCGGGAGGTGATTAGTGAATACATGACATGGCATAGGTTTTAACATTGGTTGAACTGACAATCACAAAATCAAAGAGGAAGACATTAATCCAACATGCGCCTAGGAAAGAAATGTGGTCTGACAAGGCGTGAGCTAGGACACTGTGGCTGGTAATGGAATTCTCTTGTCCTTTGGACTGCAGATGCATCCATACAATGATAAATAAGTAACCTGACCATGAGTCTGGTAAATGAATATATGATACAATATCAATACATCAATAATACTTCCAACATGCTAAAATATGCCTGGTATGCTACAATGACAAATAGTACAATTTAGCTAGAAAGTAAAATATGTGAAGGGAGCAGGTATGAAAAAATATTGGAAAGGTAGATTTGAGCCAGGCTATGGAGAGTCTTGAGTTGAGGCTCAGGAATTGATATTATTCGGGTCAAGGCAGAATAGTATGACAAAAAGAATATTGGACTGGGAGATGGAAGAACTTATTTCAAATTCTGGCTCTCCTGTTTTCTGGTTATCTGACTCTAGGCAAAACATTTTATTTCCCTAGTCATTATCTTCTTCATCTATGAAATGAAAAACTAAACTAAGATCACAATGGTGGATAGGCCACATGATCAAAAATCCATGCATGAGAATTCAGTGAACTTTAACTACTCTGTATTTAACTACTTTATATACATTTGCTTTGTATTTATAAACTTTATATTTGTGTATTTATGTATATTTTATATATATTGATCTCTCCCACTGGGATATTAATTAAGTTCATTGCAAGTAGGGATTGTTTCATTCTTTCCACTTGTATTCCAAGTATTGGTATGGTGGCTGGCACATTGTAGGTAATTAAAAAATAATTGATGGTTGCTTTTTTTTTAAATTTAATTAGATGATTTAGAATAATTTTCCATGGTTACAAGACTCATGTTCCTCCCCTCTCCTCTCCCCACCCCCTTCCAGTATCTGATGTATAATTCCACTGGGTTTAGCATGTGCCATCAATCAAGACCCATTTCCTTATTTATTAATATTTGCACTAGGGTGATCTTTTAGAGTTTACTTTCCCAGCCATAGCCCCATTGACCCATGTAATCAAGCAGTTGTTTTTCTTCTGCGTTTCTTTTCCCACAGTTCTTTCTCTGGATGTGGATAGTGTTCTTTATCATAAGTCCCTCTGAATAGTTCTGGATCACTGCATTGCCACTAATGGAGAAGTCCATTACATTGGATTTTACCACAGTTTATCAGTCTCTGTGTACAAGGTTCTGCTCCTCTCACTCTGCTTCAAATCCTGGAGGTCGTTCCAGTTCACATGGGATTCCTCCACTTTATTATTCCTTTGAGCACAATAGTATTCCATCACCAACATATACCACAATTTGTTCAGCCATTCCCCAATTGAAGGGCATCCCCTCATTTTCCAATTTTTTGCCACCACAAAGAGTGCAGCTATGAATATTCTTGTACAAGTCTTTTTCCTTATTATCTCTTTGGGGTACAAACCCAGCAGTGCTATGGCTGGATCAAAGGGCAGACAGTCTTTTAGCGCCCTTTGGGCATAGTTCCAAATTGCCCTCCAGAATGGTTGGATCAATTCACAACTCCACCAGCAATGAATTAATGTCCCCACTTTGCCACATCCCCTCCAGCATTCTTTACTTTCCATAGCTGTCATGTTAGCCAATCTGCTAGGTGTGAGGTGATACCTCAGAGTTGTTTTGATTTGCATCTCTCTGATTATAAGAGATGTAGAGCACTTCTTCATGTGCTTATTAATAGTTTTGATTTCTTTATCTGAAAATTGCTTATCCATTTCCCTTACTCATTTATCAACTGGGGAATAGCTTTGATGACAGTTGCTTTTTTGATAACAGTGTAGTATGTTTGTTTTGTTTTTTTAAATCTGGCCCTTTTTTTAGCACTAGTAAGAAAACAATCCCAACAAACATAATCATGTATATAGATTTATGCTTAGACTGCACTACTCTCCCCCTGTGCTACATATGCTTAGGATAAAGGTGTAACTCCATATCAGCTAAGCATATCAAGCTGAGCATGGTGCTGTGTACCTACACAGGGGACTAACCTTCATAGACACTTTCTGGAAAATATGGAAAGGACAGAACTCCGAGGATAAGTGGAGAAAGGTTTTTGAATGGAGAACTGGAACCCTGAGAGCCTCAGATATACATGTGGGAGACTGCCAGAGATATACCAGATACAGCTCAAACTGGCTCTCAAGCGCCAATTTTTCAGTTTTCAATATGCCTATTTACATCTTGGAAATCAGGAAATGCTATTATCCGGGCTTGATTTATTGTTTTGTTGATTGTCTAGACTTAAGGAAGTGTTGAAGAAAATGCTAACCATGCAGATTAAACTTAAAAGTGTGTTATGTTAGAGTGGGGAAGACTAAACACTAGGCACACCAAGGGATCCAACCCTATCATGTTGACACCCAGGGACTTTAGTTCTAGGGGACTACTGAGGGAAGATATCTCTGGGTTAGAACCTTTTCTTTCTCCAGGCTGGAGCTAATATCTTATCTTTCTCCCAGATAATGTATTCATTTGCTCGTATATGTTCTTCAGTATATTCTAATAGGGAGAACTCTAATTTCTGTTTGTTGTTCTGCTTACCTTGCAAGCACCTACCTTTCTCCTAGGATTGTAAGGAAAGAATGATTTAATAAGTGTTAAGTGCTTAATACATAGTAAGGCTATATAAATGTTAGCTATTATTATTGACCATCCTTCCAGGTATTGTGCAAAACATGGGTCAGACCTCAGATCATAATATTAAAATAATTTTCTGTTTTAAACAATAGGACAGGTAAGCATTTAAAAGTTTCTACATACCAATCAACACAGTAGATAGATAGATCACTAGACTAGAAACCTGAAGACCTCAATTGTAGTTTTCACTTTACTGCTAACAAGCTTTGCAGTTTGGGGTCAATCACTTAGCTGCTCTAGGCCTGTAAGAGTTAAAATAGTGTTTGGCTTAAATTGTGACCGCAGAAAATATGGTTTCAAGACAGTGTCTTGTTTTAAATCAAATATAAGGTGGTCCCCAGGGGAAAATTCCCAAATATTAAATATACCAAGTCAGCTGGGTTTATAGAGATTTTAATTAATACAAATGAGAAATTAATGAAAGGGAGAGAGAGAGAGAAAAAAAGGAAATAATGAGAAAAGGGCTAGGCCAGCCTAGGCTGAAAACCCTAAGAGAGAGATCAGTCAGTCTTTTATCAACTCACCACAAGATTTGTCCAAGCAAGATTCTAGTGTTTCAGAGAGACACCAGTTCAGCTTTGGCTAGCTCAATCTCCAGAGAGAGTTCTCTGAGAGAGAGTCCCAAGACAGCCCCTTCTCTCAGCTTATCATCCCCTTTTAAAGAGAATTTTCTCCTATGTCACCTCCCCTAAGTTCTCACATCTACCAATCATAGCAGACGTTTTCCAAAGGACAGACCATTCTTAATTCACACCTGAGTAGGCTAAACTTTTGATTAATTCACACCTGAGTAGACTAAAATCTCTGAATAAGTTCTCACCTCTTTGTCCCTTGTAAGTCTAAAAGTTGCCTGACCTTTATAGATACTTAGCACCCTTTTGTATTAGATCTAAAAATAGGCCCGGCTTAAGGGTTTTTTGCCTTATTATAAGTATAGGTTAAGTACTTTTTATTGTTTAGCAAGGAGTTTACAACTTTATCTTCCCCTAAAGTATGCTTAAGTATGGGTGGAGTAGAGTTCTCACATTCATGACTAAGTCCCTTCATTGTTTAAAATGGGGAATGGTCTTAACCAAATCTTATGAAGTAGGGTCTGAGAATTTTTAAGATTCACAGGCCTCACTTTCCTCTACTATATAAAAAAAGAGGGAATAGACCTAGATGATGTCTTGGTACCTTCCAACTATGTAATGCTAAATATTGTTAGAATTTCCCATGTCCCAACAAAATTTTCTTTAATCAAGAAAATTACAGAAGTTTATCTGTGGCCTTCATCTCAACCAAGTCTTTTAATCATAACAGGTACATTTTTCAATTAAAAAATTCCAGGCCATTTCAAGAGTTGTTCGCTGGCTCTCTCAACTCCATTTCTCAATCACTAAGTCATCCAACCAATATTAAATATTTGTCTTCTATGTGCAAAATATAAGGTAGAAACTGAGAGATATTGAAGTTGAATAAAATAGACTCTCTGCTTATGGAGTGTACAACTTGATAAATATATACAAAGACCAGTCTCCTTCTGGACTTGAGACCTGAAAGACTGTTTTTTCATTTGATCACACCATGTAAATGGGCAGGAGGCCTGAGGAATGAACCTATCCAGTCGCATTCACACCCATCCTATACCAAAAGGAGTGTTGTACACTGAAGGAACTTAAGAAACCTATAGAACTTCTTGTTTTTTTTTTTTTTTGAGGATCCTTTGATATAGTTGACTGTAATACAGAATGTGCTATTTAATAACACTTCTTAAAAAAACATACAACACTAGCTTAAGAAAGAGGCACTAGGGTAGGGGGGCAGCTTGACAGTTGGGTGGCTCAGTGGATTGAGAGTCAGGTCCAGAGAGGGGAGGTCCTGGGTTCAAATTTGGCCTCAGACACATCCTAGCTGTGTGACCCTGGGCAAGTCACTTAACCCCCATTGTTTAGCTCTTACCACTCTTCTGTCTTAGAACCAATACCCAGTATTGATTCTACGATGGAAGGTAAGGGTTTAAAATTTAAAAAAAAAATTTAAAAAAGATATACTAGGTTGTTTGCCCAGGAAGAGATTTGTTTTTCTTCATTCATACTTTTCTTCCTAATTCTTGTACCCAAATATAAACTAGAATATAGAAGGATGGACACTCCTACAGGGCTACCCTTAACCGTATTTCAACAAATAGCTTTAGGCTGTAACCAACTAAACATTTTTGCCACATAGAGAAGACCCCTTGGAGAGTATCTTTTACATCCCCTTGCCCCACCCTCTCTGTTTCCTGACTTCTTCTAGTGCTAAGATTCTATTTTCCCTTCTTCTCTGTCAGATTAGGAAAATTTCCATAAAACAGAAGGTACCATTATAAATATGCACAGGAAGTCCGAGCATCGACCAAGGCATTAACCAAGGCCAAATGAGAGAAGTTGAGTAAGGGAGGAGTAGCATTCACACACGCATTGATCTGTAGCTGTATTTAAAATTTTCGCTCTTCACCACCATCAACCCTCATCCACCCCCCTCCTCCGGCGCAAAAAAAAAAAAAAAATTTATAGTCACTGGAGTTTGGTTGTGGTCTCATTTTTCCTTGAGGTTTTTGGGGAGGGTGAGAGTCCTGCTTTGGGATTGGGAAATACCTGTATTTTTATATATAATACCTGCCAGCTGCAAGCTTGCCGGCAAAAATTTTCCCAGTGTCCCCACTAAAGTGATGCAACGGACAAAACTACAAGAACCAGCATGCAACACCACAGAAAGGTGTCGTCATCTATTAAGGTGCAAAGGCTCGACTAGTGTAGGAGTGGAGAGGATGGAGAAGGTAGTGAAGTGAGCAGGAGCAGGAGCAGGAGCAGGAGTAGTAGTAGTAGTAGTAGTAGTAGTAGTAGTAGTAGTAGTAGTAGTAGTAGTAGTAGTAGTAGCAGTAGTAGTAGTAGTAGTAATAGAAGTGGCGATCTGGTGGGCTGGGACGAGTTGGGAAAAGCCGTTCGCATTGCATTCTGGGAAATGTAGTCGGGGGCGTGGAGTGGAGGGGGTTCGCACTGCATGCCGGGATTTGTAGTTTCCTCGCTGAGCTCCTCCCCGAAGGTGAAGGGAGGACTACGCTGATGCGGCCACCATTTTAAGTCTCGAAGGGGCCACGGCCCAAAAGCCGAGGCCGGCTCCACTTCGGCGCCGGGCGGGGCCCCGCCTCCGAGGGGGACGCCTGGCGGCCGCCCCTCATAAAAGCCCCGCCTCTCCCCACGTGCCCGCCGGAGGGAGGAGGAGCTGCTCCCTTCGGCGGAGCGGGAGCCGGCCGGGCTGCCCGCGCTATCCCTTCTGCTTCTTGCGGAGGGGAGGCGCGGTCGCCGCCCGACCGGTGTGCGATTCCTGGGGTCCCTATGCTGTCACGGGCCAGTCTCTGAACGTCCCGCTTGACCCGGGTGTCGTTCCCCGAAGCGCCAGCGGGGGGAGCATCGGCCTTCGCCAGGGCTCCCCTGGGAGAGAGAGCCGGGGAGGGGCGGGGGGCTGGGGGGGTGCCCCACGTTCCGGTGAGACGCGGCTGCCGCGGGGAGGAGGATGGGGGCGAATCAGCTGGTGGTCCTCAACGTGTACGACATGGTGAGTGCGGGCCCCTGCCTCTCCTCTCCTAGCAGCGGCGCGGGCACGAGCCCGGGGAACCCCTCCTTTCCCCCCACCCCCACGCCCGTCGGGACCGGGCCCGCTGGGGATTCCTCCCCCCCGCCTTTTCCGCCATGCCCGGGCTTCTCGAGCCAGGAGCGTCCACCCCGGCCTCGCCTCGACCCCCCAGGCTGGGCCGTGTCCTTGGCCCCCGGCTGGCGCGAGCTCCCCACCAACCCCCCTCCCCTGTCTGGTCCTTGAAGGAGCTCGGACACTCGGGCGCCAAACTCTCCGGTCTCACCACCACCACCCGTAGCTAGTCCCGTCCTGGTTCGGCCTTCCCCGCTGCACTCCCAGCCATCCATCCCAATTCCTCCATGTCCCAACTATGGATTAAAAATTTTTCCAAGCCTCTTCTCCTAGGCGATTAGAAAACAGCCCCGGAGAGTGACCATCTTACTCTCCGCCCCCACCCCAGCTTTTGTGGAATGACTGGAGATGAAAATTGCTGGGGAAATTTATCCTAGCTCTATTACTTAGAGAACAGTGGGAATGTTCCTCTTCTAGAAATGTGGGGGTAATTTAACAGGCATGCAACAGGTGGATAAGGAGAGCCTGGAGAGAGATCGTTTGCATCCTTGTACTTTGGACAACCCAATGCATATAGGATCCAATGCCAAGTCCTGTTTTGACATAGTAATTGGTGGTTCTGTTGTATTAAGTTCTTATTTGTTCTCTTTAAAAGAATTTTGAAGGAAAAAATTAGTGAAGAATATATATGTGTAGAATTTAAACTTTCTTGTAAGTAAATGCTAATCAAACAATAGGCACTGTTTTTTTTAAAGTTAAGTATAAAGCAAAAGTAAATATCTGCCCAAAAGATCAGTAATTCCAGCTCTGACCTCAAGATGACTCTAGATAAGTATTTAATTTTTATTTAGCTGCAGCCTAAAATTCATTGTGAACACCTTTGGAGAAATGGGATTCTCCATGCTTTTTAGATGGGTATGATGAGGAAGAGGCCTTTGAGGAGTATGCTTATGACAAGAAGATAAGGAAATGAAGACATAACCCATCAACAGGGGCAATTTGGGGTTCTGAGACTCACATTAAAAGCTGCAACTGCCCCTGTGCCTATGATTTGACATAAACTAACAACAAAATGAGATAAAGACAGAGATTGGGGGCACAAGAAAAGTCTGCACAGGTGAGCCAAAGCTAGAGCTACAAGTAGAACCTGGCTTGCCATGACACATCAGTGAGGTCTTTATGATAGCACAGGTATGTCCTGAACCACTAGTTGGGAAATACTTTTTTAATATGTCAATTTTCTTTGTGTGCTTAGTTGTCCTGACCCATGACCTCTCAGCTACTTTTTTTTTAAAGCCTTAAAACTGTTTCTAAATTCATTCATTTTCTTAAGTAGGCAGTCATTTTCATGTGCCCCTCCCACCTTTTCTTCAAATTCTTAATCCCAGAGAGACTAAGAATGCATATTAACAGTTGTCCTCAGGCCCATGGCCTAAAAGAAATTACACTAAGGGCAAGTAAACCAAATTTATGTTTCACTGTTTCTTCATGCTATGGAAGGCTCATATGCAGCAGAGAATCTGATTCTCACAAATATGGAAGAGATTGGTGAAAAATTACAAATTGACAATATCTATGATCTTGAAAAATGTTCTGTATGTAAACTACTAACAGGGTTTATCCTCATAGTATCTCCATATGACAATTCAAGACATAAAGAGAATAGTGATTTGTCCATTTCCCTGGAATTAGAAATCAGATTTTGTGGTTTTCAGTCTAGTATTTATAGATAAGGCTTGAATTGGGTCAGATTTGGAACTTGTTTTCTTATCTTCTCTATAATATGACTCTCACCTTTACTTTGTTATTGTTCTAATGAGTAAAAGGAGAAACATTTGAATGATTATATGACAAGCCATTGGCTATTATTCAATTTTAAATTATTTTATCTTTCCTCAGAGCTGCTCTTATTTGAAAGGTAGAGCTTCTTTTCAACTTATTAATTTTTCATAATGAGGTGAGGCATCTTTTTATGGTTTGGTGGTGTTTTTGCCTCATTTTCTTGTTTATCTTTCCTCCAACTCAGTTCACCCCTAGAAATTTTGATTCTTGAAGTTTTAAAATACCAATTAGGCTTTTTTTGGTCTCAGCCCATCCTATATCTATTACTGTTTGGGGAAAACTGTATGTAGTTTCTAATTGTTTGTGCAGGTGTGGAATATAGCTGTCATTTTTCACAAACCTTTAGTTTGCAATTATTGTCAATAGGACCTGTTGTCATTTTCTGATCTTTTTACCTGTCAAACTTGATTTACCTTAAGTTAGATCAAGCTACACTGTTTTCCTTTATTGTAATCTTGATTGGCCTCCTAACTGCTTAGTTGGTCTCCCTTGTATTTACTCTTCCTACTGAGATACAGTATGATCCTCAAAGATTACCTAAACTTCTTGATTGCTGAGAAGAGTATTATATGCTGTTGCTTTAGTGATTAAATCCACTGGACTTAGTCAAAAGACTAAGAGTTCCAGCTTTGCCTTTTGCTAGCTCTGAGCCTAGTTAAATTAGTTTACCTCAGTCTATATTTATGTATGATTATACTTGGGCTTGTTGCCTTATAGAGTTATTGAAATGCTCAAATGTTAAAATATTTAAAGGGCTCTGTAAATTATAAAGCTTTCTACAAATGAAAATGATTGTCTTCCTGATAAAGTCTATTCTTTGTATGGCAATTCAAATTCAAAAAACATTTAATACTTACCATGTGTACAATGTGTACACTGCAAATATAAAGATAAAACGTCCTCAACAAACTTGCAATCTAGTAGGAGAATGAAATTACACAAATTAATATATTACATATTAGAATATAAGAAGCACTAGTCCAGTGAGAGGTTGATGAAAGATTTATCAAACACTTTATGGAAGAGTCAGGATCCTAAAGGAAGAAGAGATGTGGAGTGTGCTGAAGCCACCTTGAACCTGTCTGAGTATAAAATTTTTGCTGTGAGCATTTACACTTCACATCAGTAGAGGTTACAAGTGTCAGGGCTTGATTTACTGTTTTGTTGATTTCAGAAAATATTAGTAATAGAGATAAAACTTAAAGATGTTCTTTGAGTATGTTTTTTTTTTTTCCTGGAGTTGTTAAACATTCACAACACACTTCTGGCATTGAGGAAAAAGTACAGAATTTCAGGGAGACAGGAAAGGACAGACTCAATTTGTAAAGGATAATTAGAGAGTTGGGGGTAATGAAAAAAACCTGGTAGGTTGGAGCCAAATTTTAATAGTGTTAAATGTTCCTCAGGATAAAATGCCAACTAATTATTCTAACAAAGGCCTATCTTTCAGTAAGAGATTGTTTCAAGTGCTTTCTCTGTCACATTTTCTTAATTTCTCTGTGGCCCCATGCAATTTTCTAAGACTAAATTAGAGATCAGGTGCTGTCTGCATCTGTGGAAGGAGTTTCCAAAACAATTTAATATGCGGGAACTGGTGGAAGTAGCAACCACAGTGATTTTTTTTTTCTTAAAACCCTGATCTAATCAATGTTAGTCAACTTCAGAGGCTCCCTATTACCTCTAAGAATCAAATATAAACTCTTTTCTAGCCTTTAACTACCTGGCCCTACCTTCATTGCATATTACACCCCCTTCTGCACTCTGTGATTCAGCCAAACTCACCTCTGCACCCTTCCCACCTCTCCCCTATGCTTTTGCAGTGACTGACCCCCATACCTGGAATGCAATCTTCACTTGTCTTATATGTCTTTCTTCTTTTTCAAAACAGCTCCAGCACCAACTACATGAAGTGTTTCTTCATCTAATCACTTGCTAAGAACTTTCCTCCCAAACAATGTTGTATTTATTATCTTTATATTTAGTCTGCATATACTTGTTTATGTATTTGGATTCCTCATTAGAATGTAAGTGAGTAGAGATTATTTCATTCTTTGTATTTGTATCCCTTGTGCCTGGTACTTAAGCAAGGGATTAATTCAATCAGACTTGTGCACTGGGAAGATGACATTGGCCACAAAATCACCTACAGGATGAATTGGAAAGGAGCAAGACTAGAAGCAGGGACAACTCCTTTTGGAAGGTTTTATATTGGTTCACTCTATAAAGGCAATCAGAACTGAGAGAAGTGGCTTGTCTATGATAGGGTCAAGGTAGAAACAACTGAACAATGTGAGTTTAAGGTGCCTGTAAATCATCCAAGGGATATACTCCTACTGTTGAGCAAAATATAGAGCAAAGCAAGCGATTAAGATTAGGGTTTCCACTTTGATACTATGGAAAGAATGTTGAATTGGAATCAGACCACCCAGGCTTGAATTCTGACTCTGACACCACTTATGACTTTGAACCCTTATGTAACTTCTCTGGCTTTTAATCTCATTTTTAAGATGAGGGGGCTGGTCCAGAAGACCTCAGGAATTGTTTCCCATTCTAACTTTTTGATCCAATATTAAAACCTTTATTTCTCTGGAGTCTTCTTATATATCCTATATGTATATTTCATACCTGTGATACAAGTAGGGGAGGATTGGGCTTCTCATTGTTTTCCTAGCTGGAATATGGGCCTTTAACATTTTTTTTAGTCACTTAGACAAGAACCAGGTAGTTGTGAGTCAGCATTTTCAGAAATGTACCAACAAAAATTCACTTAGCCAGCCTAAGTTTAAACTGCCCACACCCCAATCTCCATTGAAGCCTAAAATAAGCCATAAATAGAGATATTCTTTCTCTAAGGATCCTTTGGAGATGGGAGAGGAGCTTTGATTATTTACTAAGTCCATTAGTCATTCCTGCATGTATCTCAATAAGTTCCACTAAAAGAATGTCAGTTGTTGGAAATATAGGTGCTCATTGCATATGAGTTTCTCTGAAATTTGGTTAGGTAGTTTTATTTTAAAAGGCTTCTATTTGGTACCACTGAACCCTATTCCATCTAGCACTTTTATCTTTTCTTTAAACAACTGAGAATACATTTCCCAGGTGTTTTTCTATGCTTCTATTCTCGTAGCCAAATGTTGCCCCTGTATTATCCACATTTGTAAATTCAAATGTGTTAAGATTACATGTACTGATTACTAAGAAAATAATGTAACATAAAAAATATCTCTTTTTGTACTTTGTTCTTTTACAGTTGTATAGAGCAGAGTCATCAACTTAGATGTGAAAGATATCTTAGGAGCCATTTAGGCCAATTCTCATATTTTATAGATAAGTAAGTAGGCCCAAAGAGACTTCCTCAAGATCATACCACAAATAGTAATAGAATCAAGATTTGAACCCCACTCCCTGGTCTTTTCCAAATCCAATGTTCTTTTCATTGTACCATGTTTCCTTTCAGATATGACTATGAAAAAAATGTTTAATTGTGTAAATTCATATAAATCTTAGGTGAATATGGAGTAAATCTTCATTGTCATAATCATCATAAATAATAATTAAAATGTGTCAGGTGCTGTGCTAAAATACTGGGGATGCAAAAAAAGACAAAAATATCCTGGTTCTCAAGGAACTCTCTTCTAGAGGGAAATGCAAGATACATACTGTCTAAATGGAGAGTGAACTCAGAAGGCAGTGGAGAGAGCAAGACAGAGGGAGAGACCTCTTGCAAAACGTGGGATTTGAGCTGAATTTTAAAAGTTGCCAGGAGGTAGAAATGAGGAGAATAGTCCAGATATAGTGTACAACTTTGAAAAAAGACACAAGTCAGAAAATGGGAGTATAGTGTGTGCAAGAACCAGCAAAAAGGCCAGCGCCTCTGCATCATGGAGAAAGTTAGAAATCTGGAAAGGTAGGATGGCAGGTTGTGAAGGGCTTTAAAAGCCACAGAAGATTTTATATTGGATTATATATTGGAAGCAATAGGGAATGATAAGAGTTTATTGAGTTGTGAGGATTACATGGTCAGACTTTTAAAGAATATCACTTTGGCAGTCTGAGTGATGGATTAGGAAAGAGACTTGAGTTAGAGAGACCAACCAATAGGTTTTGCAGTGGTTTAGCAATAAAGCCCCTATATAGCAGGACAGAAAGAGATGCTACTTTGAAGCCACCAAGATTGGATATGTAAGATAAGTGTGAGTGACTGGTAGGATGGGTTATTTAAGCACTTAATCTGTGCTAGCCACTGGGTTTAAACACTGGGATTACTAATCAAAATAATCCAAAAAAACTAAGCAAAAACAGCTTCTACCCATTGGGAGAATGTCTTATTCAGAATTATCGAATTCTTGAAAGGCTGGTGGCCATCCTATGGAGGAAATGCCCTCGAGAGTCAAGAGTGAATCATGGGTTGGGGCTTTTCCTGAAATAGTGGCATGAGAGAGACAGTTAATAATTAGGAGAGAGTCCCTAGGGCAATAGTTTCTCCCTGTCAGGAAAAAAAAACTGTGTGCCAGGTATTGTTGTAGAATTATAAGGCACAGGTGCCAATCAAATAAAATACTGCCCTGAGTAGAAATTCAGGAAGTGTTCTAGCATGACTCTTCAGAAACTAACTCCTGCTGAGATTCTTTGCAGCCCTGCCTGGATGCCAGTAGCCACTCTTCATGATCTCTCTCTTCCATGATTTTGGAGAGTGTGAGAAATAATATTTTTTCTTTAATTTATTAATATATTTCATTTTTACACACTTAAAGTTTATTGTTAAAGAAAAAAGCAGGATACCTTTTACCTCTGATAATACCATACTAATTTTTAGTATTGTTTTAATTTATATTGTTGGCTTTGTATATATTTTGCTTTTTTCATCATGCAACAGTTCATGCCAGTCTTTAAAAGTTTCTCTGAATTCTTATTCTTAAGGTAAAGTAATATTTTATTAGATCCATATGCAATAATTTGTTTATGCTACATCGAGCATTTTTATATGCTTTTGGTTCCTTTTTGAGGGATTCCCCCTAATACCTTGAAGTAGTAAGATCTCCGGGTCAGAGATACAGACATTTTAGTAACTTTTCTTGAGTAATTTCACACTGACTCAATTCACAGTTCCAATATTGATCAAGTGTGTGTTACGCAGTTATTTTGTGCTAGAGTCTGAAGATACAAATGTTGAATTGAGGGTAGGACTTGTTCTCAAAGTATTTCTCAAAAATACTTCTACTCAGAGGGAATATACCATTTCCAGTTTAAACTGGAATTTTGTAATAGGGGAAGGTGAGGTACTAACACCTGGGAGAATCAGGAAAAGGACTCTTGAAGGTGGTGGCACTCTGAGCCTAGGTAAGGAGAGAGCATTCCAGACATGTAGGACAACCTCTACAGTATCACAGAAGCTTGCTTGTCTTCTTATAGTTGCTCCAAAAATGAATTTTTCCCATTTTTTAAAAGGCATCATGGCATAGCAGATAAAACATTGGATTGAGACCTGAGTTCAGATCTTTCTAAGTCACTTAATTTCTCTGAACTTATGTTTCCTCCTTTGTAAAACAGAGATAATATAATATGTACTTCCCTGGGTGATGGTAGAGATAAAATGAGATAACATACATAAAACATTTTCCAAATCTAAAACTATTTAAATGTCAGCTATAATAATATTCTGTTAGTGGCCTGTGATTTATCAGTACAGGGGAACATTTTCAAGGACTTCTCTTCCAATGCAGATCAGCCTTGCTCTGCTATTTATAGTCTTAGAAAGTTGTCTGGAGCATTTGTAGGTGTGACTTGAACTCAGGCCTTCCTGACTCTGACACCATTTCTACCCATTATGCCTCGCTTCCCTGTAACTATTATTATCATTATTGTTTAATAAATTCGTTGTATTTTTTCCCATGACTGTTAATAGTTTATGGTTGATCTTTTGAATACTCTCCTTATCTTTTGAGTACTAGTTTTTACTGGAAATTGATCTTAATCTTATACATTTGTTCAGTTCCTTATAGGATCAATTTTGTCTTTTATGGAAGATTTTTGTATGCAATTTTCCCCTGTCTGTAATTGTGTAATCTTGTTTTTCTGATGGGGTGATTTTAAAAGATAATTAGACTTTATCCATTTTAAATTAATTGTGGGACAAAGTATGATTATCTAAACCAATTATTTGACAGACTCCTTTCTAGCTTTCCCAACAGTTAAAAAAAAATTGAATTCCTCTTTAAATAGTTTATGTTCTTGGATTTATTGAATACTAGATTATTGATCATATTGGTTTTTAGTTTTGCTTACCTAGTTTGTTACACAACTTTTAAATTCAATACCAAATAGGTTTAATAACCTTAACTCTGATATCTTCTGACTGATGCATTCTGACCTCATAACACAGATATTTAAGTTTAAGAGAAAGTACAGAGGGGAAAAACCTCATCTGCGAGTTCCCTATATCAATATGTCTATACCCTGTGCCAGTTCTTTTCTGGATCTCTATCCATTGTTATTCTTGACCTTTAATCCTCCAGTTTTGTTGTTTTGTCTAATGCTAAGGCAAAAAATATCCTTTGGTGATTGGTACTCACTAAATCTGTAGAGTCTGGTTTTATTTTAATATTTTTACTGCATTATGGTGCAGCCCAGCTATGAATGTTGGCAATCTTTCCAATTACTTATGTCACTTATTTATTTTAAAAATTATTTCATAATTGTAGTAATATGTCCTATGTGTGGGTAAGACAATTCTCAGATATTTTTAATGCATTTTTTCATCTTAAATGGAATTTTACTTTTAATCTCTGCCTATTAAGTTTTATTAGTCATGGACAGAAAGGCTGCTAGGTTTTGTGGATTGGTTTTTGTGTACTTGTGTTAGTCATACTGTGCTAATTATTTGACTTTTTTTATTGATTCTTTAGGTTTAGGCAAATTATCCTATCATCCGCAGATTTTGCTTCCTTTTTGTTTACATGTATTCTCTCACTTTGTCTTTAAGTTAGTATTTCTAGAACCGTAAAATGATAATTTCAGAGACTTTTTTTATGTATGTGTGATGGAACTTTCTTTGATAGTCTGGAAAAGTCCAAGGACGTCTTAGAATGATGTTTTTAAATGCACAAAATAATACAAAAATAAAACAAAATACAAAAAATTCAAAAGTACAAAGGACATAAATTATGTCTAAATACAGTAAAAAAAAATTTTCCTTTAACTGTTACCTTCCTTTTTGAAATCAATCATGTGTATTGGTTCCAAGGCAGAAGAGCAATAAGGACTGGGAAATGGGGATTAAGTGACTTGCCTAAGTTCACATACCTAGAAGTGTCTTAAGTCAAATTTGAATCTAGGACCATCCATCTCTATGCCTGGCTCTCAATCCACAAAATATTTCTTAAAACATGTTCACAAATCTTAGGTTAAGGAACTCTAGTTTAGATGGTGGGTATCCTCTTTTTGATCTTAAGAGGAAACCCAGTATTTTCTCTGTTGCAAAAAAAAGCTAGATCTTGGTTTTAGATACTTTTTATCATATTGAAGAAAGGCCCTTTTATTCCTGTTTTTATGTGTATTTAATAAATCCTTTTATCAAAGACTTTTTCCCACATCAGTTGATGGTGTGATTATTTTGGTTAATAATGGCTTCTTACAGTTCTATTTTTCATAGCATTGTGAACTATGCTTGTATACCTGGTATTAGGTCCAACTTGCTCATAAATAAATTTTAAAAATATATTTTTACTAATATTGTTTTGCTAATATAATTATGCATCAGTATTCATTAGTGATATTTGGTCTATTGTTTTCTTTCTCTGCTCTGTCTCTCCCTGGTGTGGGTTTCAGGATCATATTTGTCTCATAGAAGGATTGGGTAAGGTGTCTTTTTTCCTCTATTTTTGTAGATTATTTATGTGGCATAGGAGCTATTTGTCCTATGTTTGTTGGAATTCTGTTATAAATCCATCTGGCCAGGATTTTTCCCTGGAAGTTCATGTATGACTTGTTTAGTTTATCTCTGAAATAGAGCTTATATTTCCAATATTCTGTTTTTGTTGATTTGATTATTTTTCATATTTGATAATATATTTGTTTTCTGATTTGGCATATTATTGGATATAATAATTTGTGGTTTCCTTTTCATTATGAATATCCCTTTCTATTTTTTATTCAGATTAGCTACTGATTTATCTTTTTTATTGATTGTTTAAAAAATATAAGTTTTATTTCTCCACAATCTTTTATTTTTTCAGATTTTCAAATTTTTTACTTTGGGGTTTATTTTGTGATTGATTTGATGATAATCTTTTTTTTTTTACTTTCATGCTCAAATGATTCATATTTTCTTTCTTGTGAATGTATTCAAAAATATAAAATTTCCTAAAGATTGCTTTATTTTGCTTTTATATTGTTTTTATAGTCTGTGTCCTTTGTTCATGTTTCCTTCATTGATTGCAATTTTTATTGCATTATGGTTTGAAACTAAGATGTAGTTTTTCTGCCATTATGCATTATACAGGTTTTGATGTCCTTGACCTGTGTGATAATTTTTTTTCTACCCCTTACTTTCTCTTTTAGTGATTACTCTTAAGACTAAAGGGCAAGGGCTAGGCAAATGTGCTTAAGCTATTTGCCCAGGGACACATACCTCATGAACAGTTTTAAACTGCAAAATTGCTAGGCAATGTTGAAAAATAGGAGTGTTCCTTAAGAGTCCATAATCCCCAAAGAGCAAGGTGACTGGTTAGAGAGCCAAGCCTGGAGCCAGGAGGTCCTAGGTTCACATCTGAGATCAGAAACTTCTTAGCTGAGTGACCCTGGGCAAGTCACTTAAGCCCAGTTGTAAGCCCTTACCATTCTGCCTTAGAATCAATACTTAGGATTGGTTCTAAGAAAAACAATATGGGATTTTTTTTTAATTTCTTAAGTTAGTAATCACCAAAAAACTGTCATGACTAGTCTTTCCTCACATTCTGTTCATAGTCTTAATTTTTTTATCTTTCTCTTAGATTTTTCTAGGTCTGAAAGAGGCACAATAAAATCATCCATGAGTATTTTCTAGATTGAGTTGGAATTCAGTTAGCTTTCCTTTAAGTATTTAGTTGCTATATCATAAAGCTCACAGAACCTTTTGGAAGTCACAATGGGAATAAGACATGCAGAAACTATACACACACATACATAGACACACACATAATCTATGATTAATTATGATAATAACAACTGATACATTGCTAATTCTTATTTGCCTCTATAAGGATTAAGAGGACCAAGCTTAGATCATCCTTGATCCTCCCTAAGTTCACTAGATCTTACGGAAATAAAAAAAATAAGCACTAGGGAATAAAGGTAATATACAAGTAGTATGAAATCTGTCACCAAAATTTCATATAGCACTTTGTAATTATCTTCAAAAATTATGGAATGGTGTTGGAGCTATGAAGGCCATCGTTCCGGTACTAAAGCCATTCAGTTCACTGAAACCTTAATTTTGTATCTCTTTCTTAGACAAACTTTTCTAATAGTGCCTGATCCATCCTATGTTGCTTTTTCTTAAAGGAAACTTTAGTCCTCCCTACCTCCCACCAATTACTCTACATGTATTATATAAGAATATAAGCTCCTTGAGGCTAGAACTATCATTTTTGGTTTTATATCCCTAGCACAATATGGGATCTGTCATAATATCTCTTAAGAGAAATTTTCAAGGCAATTAGCACAGAGGCTAGTATTATTGTAAGTGAATAATACATGCATCTTCTCTTAAACTTTATAAGACAGATCCATAGAATCATAGATTCAGAGCTATAAGTGCCCTTTTTTTTTTTAAACCCTTACCTTCTGTCTTAGACTCAATAGTATCTATTGGTTCCAATGCAGAAGAGTGGTGGTAAGAGTTAGGCAACTGGGATTAAGTGACTTGCCAAGAGTCACATGGCTAGGAAGTGTCTGAAGTCAAATTTGGACTCAGAATCTCCAGTTTCTAGGCATGGCTCTCAATCTCCTAAGCCACCTACCTGCCCTATAAGTACTCTTGAAGGGTATAATGACTAACCCCAGCTGAGATTAAGTGACTTGCACAAGGTCTCAGAGCTAGTGTCTGAGGCAGGACTTTAAACCTAGGTCTTTTAGTTTTCCAAATCCAACATTCTATGAAATATACCATTCTGCTTTAAAAGCTGTTAATTGCTTTAAGGGTAAGTTTTTTTATTCATCCCTTAGGGATATATTATATAATAAGTATTATAAGAAATACACTAATCAAAAAGCCTACTACTAAAATTCCTACTGTATACCAATCCCAGGCACTGGGATACAAAATCAAAAATAAAACATCTCACCGCCCCTACAAGGGCTCTCTTTTGCTGATAAGGAAGGATGTGTCATAAATGTGGATAAGAATACTGGAGGATCTGACCATGTAACTCCTCTATTTAATCAAGATTGGTGGCTTCTTCTTGCCTCTAAGTTACAAATATAAACTTGTTTACCTTTTATGATCCTTCATATCCTGACCTATCTTTGCAACCCAAACTGGCCTTCTGCCTGTTGTCTCTATGCAGTCCCATTTCCTATTTCTATCTTTGCACTGACTATCTCACATAGTCTCTCTCCCTTTGAGATCAAGCTTTAGCCCCATCTTCTGCAAGAAGCCTTCCTGGTCTCCCTCCACCCCAGCAGCTAACCCTCTCTTTGAATATACCTTCTATGTAAACTCTTTTATATTTATTCACTTTATATTTGGGAGATATATATATATATATATCTCCCCTCTCTCCCTCTCTCTCCCTCTCCCTCTCTCCCCCTCCCTCCCTCCCTCCCACTCTCTCCCCCCCATTAGAATGTAAATTCATGCAAATAGGGATTGATTTTTCAATAAGATTTTGATGGCTTTTTCTTACATTACCATTGTTATTCTCCTTCACCCTCTTCCAGAAAATATAACAAATAGGTTTTTTAAAAAAAGGAAAAAATCAGCTTGAACAATTAGTATATTGAAAAATCAAAAAATCTGTATGCAATGTGAAATATCTGTGGACCTCTCCCAATCTCCTCAAAGGAGTGGTTTGGAAGTGGCCTTTCATATTTCTTCATATCTCACTCAGATCTTTGTAATTTTCTCACATTTGCTTGTGTAGTTTTTCACATTTACAATGCTGTGGTTATTGTGTGTATTGTTTTCTTGGCTCTGCTTAACTTCACACCACATCATTTCATATAGATCTTTCTATGTTTTTCTGTTTACACAAATCATTTCTTACAGCACACAATATTACTCCATTACATTCATGATGCCACTTAGCCATTCCCTAATTGATAGAGATCTACTTTGTTTCCATTTCTTTGTGGTCACACAAAAAAGTGTCACTATAAATATTTTTTTGTGTAAAACTTTTTTCTTAATGGCATCCTTGAGGTATAATCTCAGTGACGGATAATTACTGATTCAAAGGCAATGGGACATTTTAGTTACTTTATTTGCATAATTTCAAATTGCCTTTCAAAATTGTTATACCATTTCACAGCTCCACCAGTCATATATAGGGTGCCTTTCATTACAGAACCACTTCAACATTGCATATTTTCATTGGGGGTTTATTTTGCCAATTTGCAGGGTGTAAGGTGTTTGGTAAGAGTTGCTTTGGTTTGCATTTCTTTTATGTTTGAGGCATTCTTTCATATATGATTGCAAATACTGTGCAGTTCTTTTGAGAATGGTTTGTTCATATCCTTTGACCATTTGTCTCTTGGGGAATGGCTATATAAATACATAAATGTATATTTCTATAATAGATATTTAACATATTAAATATGTTTATAGTTGTATATTTATTGTTTATATATATTCTTGGGTGCCTAACCATTATTAGAGAAATTTGTTAGCAATTTTTTTTTCCATTTGAACATTTTCCTTTTTATCTTAGATGCAGTAATGTTGTCTGTGCAGAAATTTTTCATTTTCAAGTAACCAAAATTTTCTTTTGTAATGGCCTTTCTCTTGTTTGATTAAGGATCTCCTATTCATAGCCATCAGAATATGATCTCTTTATCTTCTAAATTTTTTTAATAGCATGATCTTAATATTAAGGTTACATTTCCACTAAAAATATATTGTGGAATATAGTGTAAGGTGGTTAGTATAAGGTTGATTTCTGCCAGACTGCTTTCCAGTTTTCCCAGGAGTTTTTATCAAATAAGGAGTTTCTTTTTTCCCCTAGGTAATTTGTGTTTCCAGTTTATCAGACACTAGGTTTTGGAGTTTTTGAGTGCTCTTTTTTCTGCTTCTTCGAACTTGTCTGTTCATTGATCTTTCTATTTTTTTTAACCAAGACCAGGTGGTTTTGATAATTGCTGTTTTATAATATAGTTTGAGGCCTGGAAGTGCTAATTTTTCCTTTCATTCCTATTTTCATCATTTTTCTTAGGGTTCTGTCTTTGTTTTTCCAAATGAAAAATATAAATTAATTTTAGTAGCATTATAATTTTTATTATTTTGGCATGGCTTATACTCAATATTCTTCCAGCTTTTTGTTCTTTAATTCTTAAGGAGCTTTCTGTAATTGAATCTACACAAGTCTTTTGTGTGCTTTGGTAGGTAAAATTCCTAGATGTTTTATGCATATTATAGTTATTTGGAATTGAATTTCCCTTTCTATTACTTTTTGAGTTTTGTTATTGCCAAGTAGAAATGCTGTTGATCTTTGAAGATTTGATATGTAGATTCTTAACTTTGCTAAAACTATGGTCTCGTTCAGTTTTTTTTTTTTTGCCAATTTCCTAGGATTTTCCCAAAAATATTATATCAGCAAACTGAGATTGTTTTATCTCCTTTTGCCTATACTTATGCCTTTGATTTCTTTCTTTTTTCCTGTTGTTGCTAGTATTTCCAGCTATATCAAATAATAGTGGGAAGGGGAAGGGATTGTTTTTATTTTTTGAACTTGTATCTTCAGCATCTAGTTAGTACAGTGCCTGGCACAATAGTAGGTGCTTAATACCTGCTTGTTGATTGATTCCTGTTAGGTACCAACTACAGTGTGTTCTTTCTGCCTCTGACCTACAGTTGCTGTGGGAAGTACTATTATTATTCTGATTCTTTCCCTGGAAGGTGGCTAGAAGGAGCCTAAGCCACTAACAATATTAAACTCATGTCCTTTTGGAGATAGCAGAAGATAGAAGGACCTGACATGCTATAGTCTATGGAGTTACAAAGACTCAGAAATGAATAGCTAGACAAATGTATGGTATTTGAATGGAATGTTAATTGCCACAAGAAATGAAGAAAAAGCAGATTTAAAGAAACCTGAGAAGACTTGTATATACTGGTACACAGGTAAGTATAGTCAGAAGTATTTTAATAGTGATTATTAAATTGTAAAAGAAAAATATCTTTGAAAGATTTAAGAACTCTAATCAATTTAGTGACTAATTAGAACTCTGTAAGGCTGATGCTGGAATGTACCTCCCACCTCTTGATACAGAAGTGATGGACAGTAGAGATGTACATTATATATTTTAAGATGCAACAATTACAAGACATTCATTTTGCTTGATTCGTGGTAAAAAGGAGAACTTTTATTTAGAAAGGACGAAGTAGGTTATGATTGTGATGGAAAAAGAAATAACTGTAAATGAAGCATTTATAATACACAAAAGAGAACAGAACAAAATTTAGAAGGCTGCAAAAACAAGCAAGGCAACACTAGAACTACCACATTAAATTTAATATAAAATTTTAAAACCAAGTTCTATTATACCCAGTTTCATGAATGACTCCTCCTTTCTGTCTTTTGTATATGGAAATGTTCATATTGATGATTTTCTAATTTATAATAATATTTTTGAAGTTGTGAAGGCTTTTAAAAACATAGCTTTTCAGAGTTGGAAAATATTAAGAAGATTGAGAGTAGATTTATGGAATTGTGATTTAAGGTTCATTGGCCAATAATAGTTTAAAAGGGCTGAGGAGGATTGTTGAAAAAAATTTAAGATGTTATACCAATAGCTGTTTACAAAATAACCTCTTAACATATATATTTTGTGTCACTGTTTGACTTACCAACCATTATATGAAATATTCCCTGCCTGCACCAAAGTATATTAATTAGAAATACTGTTACTACATAAGTGCTATGAATATATGAATAAAATAAAACAAGTACCTCTAGACTCTCACCTCAACTAATTAGGAGGAAAAATAACATTCCTTTTGATATTAATGATGACTAGACCTAGAATGGAAGTAATGGAGTGTGTAAAAGAGCTAAAAGAACAGACTACAGTTTATTTTTCTGCCTCTATAAGGAACTCCATCAAGATGGGTGATAACAAATTTGGTAATCATGGTCCCCTATCTTATACCTAAAGTTAATCTCAGAGCATCTTGGTTTTGTTGTCAGGAGTGTGAAGTTTGATTAGGTATATGATTATGTCATAGTAAAAACAGCATAGGTCAGAGTACCTAAATTCAAGTCCCAACTCTGCCACTAATTTGCTGGAGGAACTTGGTAAATCACATAAACAGCGAAGATCATAATAGCATTTGACCAGAATGGAACATAGATGTCATCTAACCTCTTTATTTAAAAGATTAAGAACCTGTGACCCAGAAAGGTCAATTGACTCTTCAGGGTCATACCCAGCCATAAGTTATGGGACTGACTTTGAACCCAGGGTCTCTGACTCAAATTCCATTGCACGATAGCGCATTACTTATGTTCATATCTTTTCCTGTGTTTAAAAAAAAAAGATATGATATAATAAAGTTGTTGTGAAGATCACTTGAGATATTGGAAATGAAAGTACTTTTTAAGAAAGCACCATGCAGATGTGTTATTCTAGAAGCCAAATCTCAGAAAACACACGTTGCTTTATCCAATCCAAGCTTAGCAGAATAGTGCATTTCCTATAGTGTTTGTTTTGGTGCTTGGTTTTTGCAGTTTAAAAGGAACAAACAAAATTTCTCAAAACCTAAAAAACAGAAATTGATTACTAGGACATTATAAAATCAAAGAATAGTCAACTAGAAAGTCACATACCAGATATAACATCGAAATCATTATACTAAATATAACTAGACTTTCTAATTCAGATTTAGTAAAATTGGATAACTTCCTTCTGCAGTAGTTTTGTTTGTTTGTTTGTTTCATATCATATATGTGAGATCATCATTATTAGATCTGACCAAAACAATTGACCATAGAAATGGATCTCTGCTCTAGAACTGGGATTATGTAGGGCATAGAGAGAGGAGAAAAGGTTCAGATATGATTTTTTAAAATAAATTTTTATTGATTTTGTTTTTTATGTTGCTTTCATTTTCGAATATATCTCCTCCTACTCCCTACTAGAAAACCATTCTTAGATTTATTCCTAGCATTGGAATCTCTGGGTCAGAGGTTATAAACATTCCAATGAGGAATATTTTTAAAAAACATTACTTTTTATGTTATTTTAATACTAAAATGTTCCATTTATTACACATATTGAATTCAGTAAATATATATTAAATGTTTACTGCGCTCATGATTGTTGGATACTAGAGATGTAGACATGAAACAGTTCTGCTTTTAAGTTTATGATCTTCTGAAAGCATAGAACATACATAAGTACAAGGTTGTTTTAAAAAAGATAAAGCATGAACAGCCAGGAGGATTGGTCACCCTAACAAGCATTTATTTTTATTTTTAATTTTTTAGCTTTTAAATTTTATTTAATTGATTAATTAAGAGAATTTTTCCATGGTTAAGTGATTCATGTTCTTTCCCTCCCCTCCTCCCACCCCACTCCTGTAGCCAACACACAATTCCACTGGGTTTTACATGTGTCATTGATCAAGATCTATTTCCATAGTATTGATATTTGCACTAGGGTGATCATTTAGAGTCTACATCCCCAATCATATCCCCATTGACCCATGTGGTCAAGCAATTGTTTTTCTTTTGTGTTTCTACTCCCACAGTTCTTCCACTGGATCTAACAAGCATTTATTAAGAGGTGTTTTGTGACCAGCATTGTACCAAGTGCTGGCAGTACAAAGAATGAAACAATCCCTGTCCTCAAGGGGCTTTATGTTCTGTCAAAAGAGAAGAAATATACATACGTCTGTCTATGTGTGTATATATAGGACAAATACAAAATAAATATAAGTAGTAAGGGGATGGGCATTTTAGCAGTCAAGGGTAACAAGGAAGGCTTCATGTAGAAAGCTTTACTTTGAGCTACATCTTGAAAGTAGTGAGGGATTCTGAGGGAGAGCTAAGAAAAGAAAAAAATCCAAATTGGAAAAGAACCAGCGCAAAGGTCCATAGATATAGGACAGGAAGCAGAGAGAAGTCCAATTTGACTGGACTGTAGAGTTCAGGAACTAGGTAAGTCAAGTCTAATGAGTCTGAAAAAACAGTTTGGAACAAAGTAATGAAAGGCTTTAAAACACAAACTAGAGTTTATATTTGGTCCTAGAAGCAATAAAGAGCCACTTAAAGTAAAATTAGAGGATGAATTAGTTAGGGAGTCCAATTAGGCAGCCATTGGAAATAATAGGAGATGCGAGGTGATGAGGGCCTGAACTGAGGTGTGACCAGTGAGTGAAAAAAAGCAATTAGATTCAAGAGACATTATTATGGAGGGGGAAATTGCAAGATTTGACATCAGTTGTCTAGCATTTATTAAGTGCTTACTTTGTGCTGTACACTATAAATCCTGGGGATACAAAGAAAGGCAAAAACCGAAACAGCCAGTTCTTACTATTAAGAGCTCCCAGTTTAATAGGGGAGAAGACATCCAAAGAACTATGTACAAGTACTTGTGTGTATTTATATAGATATGTAGATATCTATAGAGATCTCATACTAGGATAAATTGGAATTTGGGACATTCTTAGAGGGAAGGCATTGGAAAAGGCTTCTTGTAGAAGATGAGACTTAAAGGAAAATGGGTTCTGAGCCTGAAGAGAGAGAATGTTAACCATGGAGGACAATTAGTGCCAAATAGTTTTGATAGCTAACTTTGTGAATTCTGTAAAAGAATTTGAGGCAGTTAGGTGATAGAGCAGATAGAGCACTAGAGTTAGAACTTAGGGTCAGGAATATCTTAAATAAAATCTAACCTTAGATATGCAATGGCTGTGTGACCCTAGCCAAGTCACTTAACTTGTCTGCCTCCGTTTCATAAACTGTAAAATGGGGATCATAATAGCACCTATCATCAAAGTTGTGAAAATCATGAGATATCTAGAAAGCGCTTAACATAGAGCCTGGCACACAGTAGGTCCTTAATAAATGCTTCCCTTATTTTCTCTTCATTCCTGGCTTTTTTCCTGATATTTCCCTTGATTTTCTAGGGTTTTAAAAAAATGCATTTTATTATTTTATCAAGTAGAGAATAGACGCTCCTCTGAGAAGAGCCCATTCCAAACAAATAGGTCTTTGGTCTCTGCTAGAACCTAGCACTGTATAAGAGGATAGCCAAGGAAGAGGCATAAAGAAACAGGTTATCCAACATAAAGGAATTTATTACATGACAATTAAAAATTCTGAGAATCTGCCTTCCAGGTAGAAAATTAATTTAATAATTAGATTTAGCAACACCAGTAAATTAATGGTCAGTGATCCTCCCACTTGTCAGACACCCTCAAGCTCAGATCCCTAAATACAATTTGTGAACTCATTCAAACTCTACCTTGGACGTCACAAGATATCACTAATTAGTGAATTGCTAATGAGAAGGTAGTCCATCAAAATGTTCAACCCCTTCCCATCCCCAGGTTACTACCTGTTATTACATACTTATCTTGGGTCCCCCAACTGCTAGGGGGAGAAGGGAGAAATTGAGTTCTGCCTGGTAAAAATTCATCTGCTATAAAGTTTCTTAATGAAAAATTGAAGGACCCAATTCAGCTACATGCAAGTGCATTTGGCCTAAGCTGATTGATGGTAGAGAGATTCCTTGATGTTCCTAGAACAAGAGAATAAATATAGAGGTCATGAAAATGATTTGAGCCTCTAATTCAAAAAAATTCAACATATCGAAAACAAATCCTTTCAATATACCCTCTTTGATTCTTTGGGAGAACTCTCCCATTCCCCACCCTCTACCCCCTATCCCAATGAATCATTCTAGATATTATTATATCTATAAATATCAGAATTAACTCTGTAGGATACATAAGGTCCCAAAGTTACTGTACATTCCATGGAGGTTTTATGATGCTTGGGTGTTTCTTAACATGATGTTAAAAAGTGATTGATTGGTGGCTAGGGTGGCTCTGTGGATTGAGAGCCAGGACTAGAGACAGGAAGTCCTGGGTTCAAACTCAGACCTTTCCTAGCTGAGTGAACCTAGACAACTCACTTAATGCCAGTTGCCTAGCCCTTACCTCTCTTCTGCCTTGGAACCAATACACTATTCATTTTAAGATGGAAGGAAAAAAGGTTTTTTTTAAGTGATCAAGCCATTAGGGGGAGCTCCCCTCTGGCATGTGGATCTTACAAACAAACAAAATAACAATGCATGGGAAAGACATGAAAGAGATAGATGGCCAAACCCCTACTGTTCAGTCCATTATATACAAGGACTCAGTCTCATGATGCAACTTTCTGATTTCTGGAGACATCATCTTGATATCCTCCTCTTATTAGGCCTTCTGCAATGGTGTTGGCCTTCAGACAGTTTCTCTGGTAGATCTCCTTTTTCTGTTCCAAGTCACTAGTAGTATCTTTAAGTTTTGTTGAGAAATAGTAGTCACTAAAATTTTGCTTTGCCAATCGCTTTGTAATAATAGTAAAAGCTAACTCAAACCTTATGGTTCTGATCTTATACTGCACTAGTGAATTTGAATTGTCTATGTATCTTTTGTTTTCACTTCTGTCTAAATCAGATGTTTACTTTGGAAGCTGCCAATAACAAACTGAAAGGAAAGTTTAAAAGAATCTGAGTATCTAACCTTTAGAATCAGCTTTTCTGGTTAAAAAAACATTTCATATGTATGTTTTTACAGCTTAGTACTAAAATATGCTCAATGCCTTTGTATCCCATTAGAAACAATTATATTTGATATAATCATTTGAATTTTCTCAAGAAGACTTTCATTCCAGTTATTTATTTACTCTGTTCACTTTTAATTTCTCAATCCCTCCTCAGGAAGATGAGATAAATGCTAAGTATCTTATCCTATATGTGAACCATAGATAACAGCACTTGGTCACTTCTTTGCCTAGGTTTGATGGTCACTTAGATAAATTTACCCAAAAGGTGTTGTCTATATTCATATTGTAATAACAGATTTGGCTTGGAATGTGTATAAAATACTACACAAATTGTTCCACATTATATCAGATAAGTTACCTATAGTTACTAACCATGTTACTAGCCATGCTCAAGTAAACTAGATATTATATCCATATTGATAATTGTTCTTTAGTCTTCTCCAGAGTGTTGTGTAATTTGCTTGCATTTCAGAATATATCCTACACATATGTGTTAGTATAACAAATCTTACTAAAGTAGAATAAAATGTGTCTTAAAGGTAACAGTAGAAAAACTATAAACTATTAAAAATAAGTAATTAAACAAATCCTTTTAACATAGGACAGAATATTTATGATTTATCCTTACTAAACAAATTCATTATATTGTGGTTTTACATGTTCCCACATTATTTTCAAATTGTCCCTATATCATTCTGAGATATTTGAAGGACCTTTTTATACACGAATATATAGTAGGCTGATGCAAGGCCAAATGTTCATGTACTAGGAGTATTTTTTTAAAACCCTTACCTTCTGTCTTGGAATCAATATTGTGTATTGGCTCTTAGGCAGAAGAGTGGTAAGGGCTAGGCAATGGAGGTTAAGTGACTTGCCCAGGGTCACACAGCTGGGAAGTGTCTTAGGTCGGATTTGAACCTAGGACCTCCTGTCTCTAGGGCCTATTTCTGGTTGAATAGGTTAGATTTTATAAACTAGAAACTTTAGGTGTGTTTCAGCCTTAATCTTTTTGATAAAGATTTAATATTGTATTCTTATTTTTCCACTGATTACTTGCCCTGGTTATAGAGTTGATATACAAAGAAAAAGAGGGACATGGCTGGAGTAAGGGGGAAATGAGCCCCTATCTTTATGTTAGTTCCAAGCAAGAGTCCTAGAGATAGCTATTTGCATTGACAAAAATTCCATCAGCCAGGTGGGAAATTTTTCATTCAATAGAAAAGTGGCATATTTAGAGAAGTCAAGGCATTAGAGACCTACCGAAGTCCATGCCAAAATCTCTCCCCCAGCTTCTCCCTTGAGCCAGAACTCTACCTACAGTTCCCTGAATCACTCTCCTTGGGCTAGAGGCACTATGAATCATTGACTTAGTAGCACTTCCTGATGACCATACCTGGAATCAGATTTAGAATATTATGAATTACAGTGCAATAAGATTTTACCTCAAGTAATAGTTTCACTAGGTACAGCTCTGAGCTAAATTATTTCTCACCTGGTGTTGTAATGATAAAGTTTACCCAGCCTTAAAATCTTACTCACATCCTCTCCTAAAGGCTAAAGTCATCCTTGTATAAAATCTTGTCACTATAAATCAAGAAACTGATTAAATTATTGAATTTAACATAGGTAGTGAATTTTTTCAAATTTTCAAATTCAGTTATTCAAAAAAACAAATTCCTAATTTTTCCTCTGATATTTTAATCTGATAATTTAATTCCTCTGATATTTTAATCCTTTAATCAAGGAGTAATTACAATAGAAAGGAAGATATGAATTTCACTTGCTGTTATGACTTACAAGCAAACAAGTAGATTTAAATAGATCTCTTCAATTTCCTCCTTTAAAGTATCACCAGTTAAATATTTGAGAAGTTTTAATGTTATCAATAATTGTGTAATATTACACATTATATTGCCAAATAATATCATGTTATTATATCCTATTATATTATCTTAATATATTTCATGGGTTATAATGTATTCCAATTAATATTATATACAGTAACCATAGCAGATTCTTTTATCTTTTTCATAAGGGATAACCAAGAAAATTCAGAATGAAACTAATGCTTCAGAATTAGATTTGAAACTAGAATTAAAATTAAACTCCAGAGCAACAATACTTTAGAAAATCATAATACATGATCAATAGGGCTGGTAAAATAACATCTCAATTTTCCAAATGTACATATAGATTTTTGTATTCATCTTTTCTTAAAAATTTATTTCATGATCTAACAATGTCTAGATTAAAGACAAAATGCTTTTCTAACAGCATATCTTTGTGATAGTTTACCAAATTTCAGTTTATCATAAATAATAATGTGAATTTGAAATGTATTAACAATTTTTCAAACTACAGTACACAGATTGCTTCAGCTTATTGCTTTTGTATTTTTAATCACATCTAAAACCCTGTATAGAGTTATCTAATAAGAAATAATTATATCCCATTAAAGAAAAAATAATAACTAAGAATAGTTAACAAATTTGTATAGTGCTTGCCATACACAAAGCAGAATATTAAATATTTTAGGTGCTAATATTTCCATATTATGGTTTGGACAGAGATAAAACCACATACTAAATTACTCAGATTGGATTTTAACACAGGCTTTTCTATGTCTGTATTTTCTAAACTTGATTTTTTTTCATGCCAAATAAATTTATTATCATTATCTTCATTCATACTGAGTCCAGATTTAACAAAATTATAACCCAATGATAGCATATTTCATTATTAATAAAACCACAGTATTTCATTACTCTATTACAGACATAATGAAAATAGGTTCTCAGTGATTTTATTTATATTTATATTATATATATAATATAAATATAAATATTATATTATATATATATATATATATATATAACCCAGTGGAATTGCTTGTCAACTCTGAGAGGAGGGAGGGAAGAGGGGAAGGAGATAGCAAGAATCATGTAACCATGGGGAAAAGATAAAAAATTAAATTAAAAAAAAAGGAGAAAGAAACAACCCTTTTTCTCCCCACTAATTTTTAGTTTCTTTCATCTGCATTTCTCAGCTGCCTTCCCACAGTTGGAAAAGGAGAAGCAGACTCTTTTAATTTTAAACACTTTTAAATTCTCCTTCAAGCTTCCCTACCTTAGGTAGGCTAAGTAGTTCTTTTTACCTTCTAACCCAGCTTTAACCCATTTTATCAGAAACTCTGAAACATCATTTAAATTATGAAAGCATGCTTTAAGAAGTCATCATCCCAATGAAACAAAATATACTTATCAAAAATAGCCATTTTCTTAACATTTAAACACTGGTTTTATATTTTACTCACCTCTACTGATTTTATAACAAACATTTATTTTACATTAACAGTACTAGAAAATACATACATAGTATTGTCATTTTGGATTTACACCTGTATTATTAGGTTAGCTTAAAGTACAGTGGACTGAATAGTATAAGCCATTGTCCAGAAGGCAGCTTTCCACAGGAAACTGTCTAAGGAATTTCATCTCATACTAACAGATTGTGGCCTACCTGAAGTCTTTTGTTTCACAGGAAAAAAAAATAATTTTCTTTTTAAAAATCCTTACCTTCTGTCTTAAAATTGTTACCAAGTGTCAGTTGGTTGCAAAACAGAAGAGTAGTGAAGCCTAGGTAATTAAGTTAAATGACTTTCCCAGGGTCACACAGCTAGGCAGTGTCTGAGGTCACATTTGAATGCAGGACTTTCTGTCTCTAGACCTGGTTCTCTATCCAGTGAGTAAATGTAATAATTTATAGTTAACCCAATATAATAAAACAATTTTAAAAACCTAAAGACCATAATAACCAATATTCTCATAGTGTTTGAAATACATTATGGGACAGGGCCCTGAAGTTAAGCAAAAATTCCTCACAAATGATCTTTAAGGTGGTTCTGACTACCAGCTACTTATCTAACTTCACCTGTAACGGCCTGAAAGAGTTATGCAGTATGACTTAATGGATAGGGTCACATTAAGTCTAACCCAATCTATAACAATAATGCCATAAACTTTCACATTTGTATTAGGCTAACAAGTTGGTAAACTGAGGTAATTAACATAACACCTTGTTTCAATGCCAGATGGAGAAATTTGACTTATCTTCATTGCCTTACTAAAATATCTCTAAATATACTTGAATAAAAGAATATCACCAGAATACTCAAATAATAATTTCAAGAATTTAGTGCTCAATTTTATACAACCTAATAATTTTAATCACTACATAAGGCTTACAAATTTTGGCTAATGTAAGGACAAAAATTTTAAATGGTTAGTTCTTTGTTACCATAATTTTCCTAATAAAGGATAAATAAAATCTAAGTTTTATAGCTGCTCATATTCTATAGCCTTCTCTATTTACCTTGGAATTTCTCATCCCATTATACTTCAAACAAATTCCTCAAACCTTTCTTCAACATCTTAGACTTTTCTTCTTTAATTTCTCTATCCCTATGTATTTACATACCTATATAAATGTCACACTCCTCAAGAAACCCTGTCATACCTCTTATTTCCTTCACTATTTTCCTCTTAAACCTTCCTTTACTTCCTTGAATTATATATTCACATTCTATCCATATCTTAAATGACCTTATGTATTTCAGTGAAAATTGCTTTTACAATTTTTAATATATACTTTAAAATTTTTTTTCAAATGACAAGCATTTTTATTTTCATCATATGATTTGCACATTTTTAATCCTTGACTCAACATTTAATTTTTCACTAGATACCTATTTCCATATTATTCGTTTTTCTAACAGAACAGTCTTTTAAAGCCAAAACCCCAAATCATAAACTGTTGTTATGATTTTTAGGAAAGGGGGAAAAGAAGGGTATACATAAGGGAAGAATCACATATAAATAAAATTGAATTTATTAACAGGTAAGGGAAAGTTTGGGGGAATGGAATAGGGGAAAAGGGTTTTTTGCATCTGACTTTTACCCACTATATTTACTTATCTAGTTAAGCTTACTCTGACTAACTATCTAACTAAAGACTATCAAGACTAAATTCTCCAGCAAACCCAGAATTTCACACACACACAAGAGTCAATGGTTGATCAGATATCAGGAATCCAAAGTTGTGTTCTCAGATGGTCTCAGCAAAGTAGAGGTCTGTTCTCCAGTAACTGTCTACCAGAAGGCTGGAGATTTCCTCTCACCCACAGCCAGTTGATCCTCAAAGGTCAGTTGCTTGATGGATGGATTATCAGGATGTCTCAGCTACACACCTTTCTCCTTCTTCCATCTCCAGAGTGTCAGTTGCAAACTGCTCCTTGGAACTCTGACTCAACCAGCTCAGCAAAGATTCTATGTCTCAAGACCTGTCAATCATTCTCTTCCTACTTTTACCTTGCTACAGTCCCCCCTTTGCACAAAGCCTAAATCGTGTTGAAAACACTATTTTGGCATTTGTGCACTAACTTACTTACATATTACCTAAACTAAAATATCTACCCAAAATAACAAACAACCTACACTCAACTATCTTAACCTATCTAATACTATCCTATTCTAGGGATTTTATCAAGGAAAGGAAAAAGGGAATTAAATAATGAACAAGTACAAATTTCAAACACAGATCAAACATATGCAAAAGCACAAGCAAATAGCATCAAAAGCAAGAGATAAGCACAATTTTCATGCAAACATTAAACTCATAAATACTACTTTTATCAACTAATACATAACATTCTACTACTATTAGAATTCATAACAGCAAACTTAGAAAATTGTTTTGAAAATTACAATAAACATATTTCATAAGTTTTACAAAGAAATTAAACCAAAACATTAAACTCACTTATGCAAAATATATGTAACAATAGATAAACATAAGTGATCTATGTATGTAAACTATATATACACATTATACACGCAATATATACATGCTACACATATATACACTTTGTGTCTACACATATGATACATATATGTTATGTATACGTGCACCATAATACAATTGGTTACAGTCCTATTATACACGCTATTTACATATGTATTCACAATTTTGTGTGATATGTGATGTTATATGTCATTTGTGTTATGTAATGTATGTTGTAAAGTAAGTCAGTATCTTACCTTATTTAATTTACTTTAATTCTATCTAACTAAATCTTTATTTTCAAAGTTCTCCTGTCCAACTATATTTCTATACTAAACTAAGTACCTATTTTTTGTTAGTAACTAATTATAACATTGTTAGTACCCTAGCTATACATTGTTTCACTCATTCCAATAGTGAATCAATATAACCTAACCATGTTATGTATGTGTTTGTTTCATGGGTTTGGGTTTTTTTTGTTGTTATTTTTGCTATGTTATGTTGTTTTGCTAGTGTTGTGTCAGTGTTATTATTATGTTAATATTCTGTTACCCTTGCATTACTTACCATATCTTCAGATTTTTCCATCTCTTTTCATCTCATCTTAATTTAAGAATTCTTCTCCAACTCCATGGTAGTAAATATATTTATGAATGGTTGTTTGTGAATATATTGTTATTTTGTGTTATAATACATTACCCCAATTTTCTTAATTCATTAGTCCATTAATCCTGTAATCCTCTTCATTATAAATTCCATTCAAAGTCATTATCTCAATATTTATAAGTCCTTCCAGTCTATTAACAATGTCCATTAAGTTCCTGAATTCTTTGGTCTACATTGCCTCTTCCAAATGTCCTTTTCCACTGGAATGGTCCTCTCCTTACTGATCTTTTTGACTACAGACTCAATTTGCCTGATGATTCTCAGCTTCCACAATTTATTCTTCTTCAATTTCTTCTTCAATGATTTGTACATTTTAATTATTAATACCATGTGCTAATTTGATATGTGAACAATAATACCATGAATCTCTACCCTAAACTTTTACTGAAGATGGCAAAACTAACATAGTTGTGTAAGGACTTACCCAACTCTCTTGTGTTGCTGATGTTTTAGCAAAAATTTTAACATATACTATATCTCCTCATTTGAAATTATGGAGAGAATAATCCAATGGACCAGCTTGGATCAATACTCCCATATCATGTAATTCTTTGAGTCATTGTTGTAAAGCACTTAAGAAGCAAGTTGACAATCTCCTCCTAAGAAAGATGTATAGACTGTCTTACAAATCTTTGCCTGTAGTGGAGAATGTCCAAAGAGCATTTCATAGGATGATACATGTAAATTTGTTCTTGGTCTCATATGTAGATAAAACAACTATGGGAAGAATATCTGACCATTTTAGAGGAGTTTCAGCACAGAACTTCCCCACCATGGTCTTGAGCTCCCTATTTACACACTCTACTTGACCTGAACTTTGTGGATGATAAGGAACATGATATTTAGGTGTTATTCCTAGATTCTCATGGACCTTTTTCAGGATATCCTGGGTGAAATGAGATCCCTTTTCAGAGTCTATGGTAAGTAGTACTTCAAATCTAGGAATAATTTCCTTAATCAACACTTTTACCACAAAGCTAGCTGAATGTGTATTTGATGGAAATGCTTCAGGCCACTTAATTAATCTGTCCACAATTACCAGACAAAATTTGTATCTTCCAGCTTTTGGCATGCTAATTTAATCAATTTGAAGACTCAAATGGACAATATGCTAAAGGTCTACCACCTAAACCTTTCAGTCTGAATGCCCCTTGGTTGAATTTTTGGCAAACAGAACAGCTTGTACAGATCTTATTTGCTACAGTACTTATTCCAGGAGCTACCCATTGTCTCTTTACAGAGTCAACTACAGCTTGAGTACCAACATGACCTTTTGTGTGGATGGCTTGACACAAATAGATATATAAGTCTTTTGGTAACATCAGTTTTCCAATGTCTGCAACCCATATTCCATGTTCTTTCCTTGCTCCAAATTTCTCCTTCCACTTCTGAATTTCTGAGTCTACATAAGCTTTTTTCTAGATAATCAGATTCAATAGTTGACAAATTCATTACATACATTGGAGCATTCCTGGCTGCAAATTTTGCAGTTATATCAGCTCTGTGATTTCCTTTTAGAGACTGAATCTCTGCCATAAGTATTACTTCTACAATGGATCACCACTAGCTGTTTAGGTTTTTGGATAGCATCCAACAACTCACTACATGAGCAATTGGTTTTCCCAATGCAGTAATAAAACCTTGTTGTTTCTACATCTGTCCTGTAGCATGACATATAGAAAATGCATAACGACAGTCTATAAATATTTGCACTTTTACCATCAGCTAGAAGGCATGCTTGCTTCAAAGCAACCAACTCTGCCTCTTGAGCACTAAGGTTATTAGGTGATGAGCCATACCACAGTGTCTCAGATTCTGTGACAACCTCAGCACCTGTACATCTAATTCCATTACACAAATATGAAGAACCATCAGTGAATAACAACAGGTCTGGATTTTCAATAGGAGTGTCTTCTAAATCCATCCTAGGCATATCCACTAGATCTACTACTTCTACACACCCATGTAATGGTTCACCATTCTTTGGCAAATCAAGAAGAAGTGTAGCTGGATTTAATACACTACACCTTCTCAAATGGATGTTCTCACTACCTGGAAGTATAATTTCATACTTAGATATTGGTTGATATGAATAAGCTTGAGTACGAAATTTCCTCATTTGTACTTCTATTTGATGTGAACAATTCACAGTCAATGGACATCCCAAAACTAAATCTGCTGACTTCTGGACTAACACAGCTGCAGCTGCTACACCCCTTAGACAAGGAACTATATCAGCAGCTATTGGATCAAGCTGGCAACTATAATATCCAATTGGATGATAACTTTATCCTAAAATCTGTGTCAGTATACCAAAAGCAATACCCTTAGTTTCATTTACAAAAGTTGAAATGGTTTTGTATAGTCCAGGATGGCCCAAAGCTGGGGCAGATAAAATGGCTTCTTTTAAGCTTACTTGAGGTTTGCAGATATTCAGGTTTTAGTTTCAGACGTTCTGGTTCTATATTCTGGGTTAAATCTGTTAGACACTTTGTTAATTCACTATACCCAGGTATCCATTGCCTACAGAAACCAGTTGTTCCAAAAAACAGCTCTGAGTTGTTTTTTGGTCTTAGGAGCATTCGGTTTCTGGATGTCTGCTATTCTTTTCTGTGTGATACTTCTGGAACCCTCTAATAACACAAATCCAAGATATTGCATGCAAGGCAAAACCCACTATAATTTTGCCTTGGAGATTTTATGCCCATGCTTATATAATTCTATCAAGAGAATCTTGCTATCTCTTGACATATTTTAGCATTTGGAGACACTTTCCTTCAATGTCATGGATTTTAGATCTCTATTTAAAATTTGTGAGAATTGGCTCAGCAAATAGATAAACTTTTGTGGTAAACGAATCCAAGTCCTCTCGTTTTTTTACCATATAAAAGCAAAGATCTTTTGAGAATCCTCGTGAATTGGTATCGAGAAAAATGCTGAGCATAAATCTACCATGGTGAAATATCTTGCCTGACTTGGAATGGAAGAAATTATAGCAGCAGGACTTGGTACAATAGGATGTATCTTTACCACATAATCATTTGCCACTCTTAAATCTTGTAGGAACTTATATACCACTTTGCCAATTTGATCTAGCTTTGGCTTCCTGATTAGAAGTATAAGTGTATTATATTCTGAGAAGCAAAGTATTATGATCCCTTGTTGGATTAGGGATTAAATGATTGGTCTGATACCCTCTCTTGCTTCTTTACTTAAGGGATATTGAGGTACACCAGCAACTGGCCCTTCCTTAGTCCTCACCCTTACAGGAGTAGCTGATTTTAATAGACTTACATCTGTGGAAGACTTTGACCTTCAGGGATATCCTCAGTTATAGGATAGATTGAATTCAAGTCATCCTCTGTACTGACTAAATCTAAGAACAGCAATGGAAAAGTTTGCAGAGATTCTTCTGGTAGATATGTAATTAAATATCACCAGTATCAGTACATTGGATCGTTGCCCATGATTTACATAATAAATCCCTACCTAGAAGATTCATGAAGCAGTCTGGCATACAAAGAAATGCATGCTCCACAGATAAAAGTAATCATTTTAGGTTGTAATTTTGCTACTCTCTCTAGTTTTCCAGTAGCTCCTATTACTTCCATTTTACCAACAGCTCTACAATTCTTAGGAGGACTTTGCAAAATTGATTTACTGACTCCAATAGCAACCAAAAGATCATAAATCTGATCACCTATAGTGACAGAGATACATGGTTCTGTACTGTTTGGAGACTGAAATGTTTCTAACACTGGTGCAAGGACAGTAACATCAAAACAAAGCTCAGTCATTTCCTGTCTATCCAAGTTTACATCTGCTTGAACTACATGATATTCCCAGGATTTTGCATCCTCCATCATCAGCTTTTTCTTTCCTCCCTTTGGTCCTTATACTCTCTATCTTGGTATCATTGTTCTCATTTATAATTTCATTATCATTATTCAGTTTATATTTTTCACTATTTTCCCTTATTTTACATTCATTAGAATTTTCTACTAATTTTATATTACAATTTTCTTTTTCCCTACAATTATTACTACTAACTACACTTTCTTTGATTCAATCAATTCATCCATATCTTCATTAATCTTATTACCATTACATGCATTTTTATTTACTCTCATCCCTTGATTTAATTACAGAAGAACACTGGGTAAACCTTCATAAGAAACATGCCCCTTTACTCTGATCGCCCTTAACAACCTGATTATATTTAGGCCTTGCTCCAGACTTAACCCAGTCCTGCATTGTGCTCAGATCTGGTGCTTGAACTCCCTGACAGCAGGCATTTTGGCATACATTTCCATTATTTTTTCTTGAGTAGTTATTAATATTCCAGCCATTGTTGTTGTTATTCCAGTTATTATTGTTGTTCCAATTATTTTGCCTATTAAATTCTCCATAACTGTTTATTTGTCTTGCAAACTGACTTTTCCTACATTCCTTTACAAAATGACCAACCCTATTTCAGAGGAAATAACGTTGGGGACCTGATCTTCTCTCTCTAGGCTTATAATAGTTACTAGGTTTCATAGATCTTAATGCAGCCACTGCCTTAACCTCTTTAATCTCACTTTCTCTAAGCTTTTCCTTCTCCTTCCTTTAATTTTCTTTTAAGATCTACTATCACTATGTCTCTCTCCTCATATTTATCCTCACTATCTGTGCACAAGTATGTAGCCTTTCTTCTAATATCTTCCAGTTCCATCTCCTCCCAATCAGGATAATTGTCTTTAAAGAATCATTTTATTTTTGGAATAGCATTTTTTACAAAGATTCTCTTTATATGTGCTATTGTTCCCTCTTCAAGAACATGTCTCAGCAGCTTCAGTGATTTGGTTTAGGAATGATGTAGGTGTTTCAGTGGTTTTTTGTTTTATCCCTTCAAATTTGGACCATGCATTTGGTTTCTTAGTATGTCTACCGATGACCTCTAATATTGCCTGTCTGCATTCCTTCATCCTGTCATACTGGACTTTGCTGTTCATGTCAGTGTCATTATAATCCTGCAGCCATGGTGTTAACAAGGAATCCTGCCTAGTTTCCTCTATGAACTTATTTCTCTCCCTTTTTGTTAAAAGCGCTTTCATTATCAGGGCAAAATCATTGTAATCAGGGTCAAATAAATCAGTGGCCCTCCTCATTTCCTTAATGACCCTATTAGGTTCATCCACAAAGGCAAGTGTTCTTTTCTTTATCTATTCCAAGTCCTCTGGTGTAAATCTTTTATGTGTTTTTACCTGGAAGATCTCATCCCTTGAAACTACTGGGAGATCTCTTTGGGGAAATAAGGTAACCATCCCTTCAGCCTCTTCCTTCTGTAATCTATTTAGATTTCCAATTGCACCATTAATTTCTTTTGCCCCACAATCATATCCAGTATTCATAAACCTTTTATCCTTTATATACATTTCCATCTGGTCCAGTTTCATTTGTGTAGCCCTTTGTTTAATCTCAGAATCTTTAGTTAACCAAACCATTGTAATTTTAAACCATTTGCCAATAACAAACAACACCACTCTACACCTATATACAATACAGAGACAAATACATAATATGGGGATGTGAGACAAGATAGTTTGCACAGTAATTTCCATGCAAGGTTTCATTCACTGATAGACCAGACCCATGTAACATACTTTGGGGAAAAGAATAAATACAATATATAGGATATGCAGAACATACTCCCATAATACAACCAAAAGATCCATTAATATGTCCCCAGACATGTTTACATTCATAGTCAACAGTGTATATACAATTGAAATTTCTACTCCACTGTGTTCACCCTATAAGTAAGGAAAGGGAAAAGTTTAAAAAAAAAATCCAATATGGCCACTTAGACAATGTGGCAGAAGGTTATTTAAACTTTAAATGTCTCTCCCAACTCAGTTAGAGTTCCACTGGCCCCTATTGTGGAATGTTCCACTTGCTGAGCACTAGATGGAATCTTCCAATCTGACTCTTGGCTCTATTTTTTTCTATATTAAATCTATATTCCCAAGGTTTCTTAACTTAGCTAACTCTGCCAAACTGTTATAATGACTTTTACCTTCCCTTGCTACAATACCCATACAAACAAATAAGTTATATGTTTTTCTTCTACATTTCTACTCCCACAGTTCCTTCTCTAGATGTGGAAAAGCATTCTTCTCATATGTCCCTTGGATTATCCTGGATCATCGTATTGCTACCAGTAGCAAATTCAGTTACATTTGATTATTCCAGTGTTTCAGTTTCTGTGTATGATGTTCTCCTCGTTCTTATTTTACTCTGCATCAGTTCAGGGGAGGTCTTTCCAGCTGCTATAGAAATAAAGCATTTCATAATTCCTTAGAGCACAATAGTATTCCATCACCATCATATTTTTAGATTTAAATTAATAACTACAAGTTCTTATTTTCCACAGTGTTTATTAATAATCACTTGAAATAAAAAAAGCAAATAGGTAGATGTTTAAAGTCTATTTTCTAACCTAAGTCTGACCATGTGATTACTCTATCCACTTGGCTGTCAGCCAGCCTCTCATGCTGCTATTCAGGAGAATAGAGAGACAGCAGGTGAACATTGTCCCACCCCTCTTATTCTCCATCTCACACACATATCCCTGTGCGTGCCATCATGCAAAATGGGATGAACCAGGTTGACAATCCAGTAAAGGGAAGGGATGAAATCCCCTTTATACAACCCCCCCCCCCCCCCCCCGTGATTCTATTGGGAGACAATCCTGTTGAAATTTTCCAGATTTACATGCCTAGTCTCCTCAATGAATCATATCACATAACCAGCTTATACTCTAAAGATTCTTCTGACTAGCAGTGCATAACATATTGGATTTTACAAAGGGGAAATTACAACAATTTGGGGATAAGAGGGAAAGAAAAGAGAAGGAAAACAAAAAAAATGATTGATAGACTCACTGACAGAATGTCAATTAGGGGGCATTCCCCTCTGGCATAAGAGTTTACATTCAGAATAAACATGTTTAACTCCCGTCAGTTCAGTTCATTATATCCCAAAGTTCACTCTGGATTTTTTGATGCAGTGTGTGGTTTCTGCGGGCATCCTTATGGTACCTTCTCCAAAGGATCTGCTTTCTTGATTTGGGATGTTGGTGAGTTTCTTTTCCTAAAATTTCTCCAAAAGATTTCAAACCTTGATTTTATGATAATTACACAATATACCACAATTTCTTCAGCCATTCCCCAATCAAGGGACACCCCCCTCATTTTCCAATTTCTTGCCATCCCAAAGAGTATAGCTATGACTGTTTCTGTCCAACCCTTTTTTTTATTCTCTTCAGGGTACACACCTAGTAGTGGTATTGCTGGATCAAAGGGCATGCATTCTTTTAAAGCCCTTTGGGCATAATTCCAAATTGCCTTCCAGAATGGTTGGATCAATTCACAACTCCCCAGCAATGCATTTGTGTCCTGATTTTGTCACATCCCTTCCAACATTATTATTTTCCTTTACTGTCATATTAGCCAATCTGGTAGGTGTGTGGTGGTACCTCAGAATTGTTTTGATTTGCATTTATGTAATGAAGAGGAATTTAAAACACTTTCTCATGTGATTATTGATAGCTTTGATTTCTTCATCTCAGAACTACCTATTTATGTCCCCTGACAATTCTTCAATTGGGGAGTGGCTTGATTTCTTATACATTTGACTTAGTTCTTTATGAATTTGAGAAATTAGACCTTTGTCAGGGATTTTTGTTATAAAATTTTCCCCTGTTTTGTTGCTTCCTTTCTGATTTTGGTTGCATTGGTTTTATTTGTACAAAATCTTTTTAATTTAGTATAATCAAAATTATTCATTTTATATTTTGTAATGTTCTCTATCTCTTGTTTGGTCTTAAATTCTTTCCTTTCCCATAGGTTATAATTTCCCTCTTTCTATTTAAGTCATTAACCCATTTTGAATGTATCTTGGTATATGGTGAAAGATGTTGATCTAAACCCAATTTCTCCCACACTGTCTTCCAATTTTCTCAACAGCTTTTGTCAATAGTTGTTCTTGTCCCAAAAGCTAGGATATTTGGGTTTATTGAACACTGTCTTGCTGAGGTCATTTACCCCAAATCTATTTAATTGATCAACCCTTCTATCTCTTAGCCAGTACCGTATTGTTTTTATGATCATTATAGTACAGTTTAAGATCTGGTACTGCTAGGCCTCCATCCTTCACATTTTTTTCCCATTAGTTCCCTTGATAGTCTTAATCTTTTGTTCTTTCAGATGAACTTTGTTATAATTTTTTCTAATTCTATAAAAAAGTTTTTTGGTAGTTTGATAGGTATGTCACTGAATAAATAAACTAGGTAGGATTGTAATTTTTATTATATTAGCTCATCCTACCCATGAGCAATTAATGTGTTTTTCCCCAATTGTTTACATCTAATGTTATTTGTGTGAAAGGTGTTTTGTAGTTGGGTTCATATAATTCCCGAGTTTGTCTTGGCAAATAGATTCCCAAATATTGTATCTTGTCTAGAGTGATTTTTAGATGGAGTTCCTCTTTTTGAACTCTTGCTACTGAGTTTCATTAGAAATATATAGAGATGCCAATGATTTGTGTGGGTTTATTTTTTGTACCCTACATCTTTGCTAAAGTTATTATTCCACTAGATTTTTAATTGATTTTCTTGGATTCCTTAAGTATACTATCACATCATCTGCAAAGAGTGATAGTTTAGTTTCCTCATTGCCTACTTTGATCCCTTCAATTTCTTTTTCTTCTCTAATTGCTACTGCTAGCATTTCTAGTGCAATATTAAATAGTAGCAGTGATAGTGGGCATCCTTGCTTCACTCCTCATCTTATAGGGAAGGTCTCTAACTTATCCCCATTGCAGATGATACTTGCTGATGGTTTTAAATAAATATTGCTTATTATTTTGAGGAAAGGTCTTTTTATTCCGATACTTTCTAGTGTCTTCAATAGGAATGGTTGTCAGAAGTTTTTTCTACACCTGTTGAGATAATCATATGATTTCTCTTAGTTTGGTTGTTGTTATGTGGATGATTTTCCTAATATTGAATTAGTCTTGTATTCCTGGTATAAATCCCACTTCTTCATAGTGAATAATTATTGTGATAACTTGCTGTAGTCTTTTTCTAGTGTTTTTTAAAAGATTTTTGCATCTATGTTCATTAAGAGGATTGGTCTATAGCTTTCTTTCTCTGTTTTTTGTCTTTCTGACTTGGGAGACACTACCATAGTTGTGTCATAAAAAGAATTTGATAAGGCTCCTTCTTGCTTATTTTGCAAATAGTTTGTATAGTATTTGGGATTAGTTGTTCTTGAAATGTTTGATAGAATTCACTTGAATCCATCTGGCCCTGGGAATTTTTTCTTAAGGACTTCCTTAATTACTTGTTCAATTTCTTTTTCTGATATAGGATTATTTAAGTTTATATTTCCTCCTTTGTTAATCTAGGCAGTTTATATTTTTGTAAATATTCATCTATTTCACCTAGATTGCCATGTTAATTGTCACATAATTAGGCAAAATAGCTTTTAATAATTGGCTTAATTTCCTCTTCATTAGAGGTTAGATTTCTTTTTTCATTCCTGTTCATTTGATTCTCTTCTTTTTAAAATTAGATTAACTAATACTTTATTTTACTTGTTTTTTTTCAAAATACCAGATCCTGGTCTTATTTATTAGTTCAATAGTTCTTTTACTTTCAATTTTACTAATTTCTCTTTTGATTGTTAGGATTTCCAATTAGATCTTTATCTGAGAGTTTTTAATTTGTTCTTTTTCTAATTTTTTTTAGTTGCATGCCCAATTTGTCTATCTCCTCTTTCTCTTTTTTGTTAACGTAGTCCCTCAGGGATATAAATTTTCCCCTGACTACTGCTTTGGCTATATCCCATATATTTTGATGTTGTCTCCTCATTGTCATTCTCTTCAATGAAATCAGTAATTGTTTGTACAATTTGTTCTTTAACCTACAAGTTTTGGAGAATTAGATTATTTAATTTCCAATTGATTTTTAATTTGCCTCTCCATGAACCCTTACTAAATATAATTTTATTGCATTATGATCTGAAAAAGTTACATTTATTATTTCTGCTTTTCTGTATGTTTGTGATGTTTTTATGCCCAAGTACATGGTCAATCTTTGTATACGTACCATTTGCTCCTGAAAGGAAAATTTATTCCTTTTTTCCCTATTTACTTTTCTCTGGGTATCTATTAATGTATTAGGGGATTGTTTAGGTGAGAGGTGCCAATCTGCTCCCTCCTCCCTTCCCCTCCCTTTTCCTCCCTCTTTGTCCCTCCTCCCTCCTTCCTTCCCCTCCCTATTTGATTCTTCTGTTGGTCTCACTGAAATCAGCTCAAAGTGAGTCTTTTGGTATATCCGATAAATCACTCTTTCTCTTCTCTAAGACTAAGAAAGGGGTTTATTTAAAAGAAGGGGAAAGGAAAAGAAGTTTAGAGGAGAGAGGATTTGGGGTTTCCCTAATACTAAACAATTCCCAATTTGGAAGATGGTGGAATATAGTTCAGATAAGGGAAAATGGTCAACAGGTCTTGAAGATTTATGTTCACTGTAGTATAGCAGAGAGAAGCCAGAGAGCAGGACTTTTGTCCTTCCTCTTTTCTGTCCCAAGGCAAAAAGACTCAATTTTTCAGTTTTCCTCCTCCTTTTTTTCAATGGTCCTTCCTGGTCCCCATTCTAAATAGAATGTCCATCTTGATTGACAGGTTCTGGAGTCCTTGCTTTTCCGGCCTTTGTTGCAGACTTTTTTCCCATCTCTCCTTCACATATTACAATTATTAACTCTCGTTTTTCTAAAATTTCATTCACTTCTCTTCTTTCTTATTTTTATTTGATTTATCTAGATCTGATAGGAGATGGTTGAGGTATACTTTTACTATCTATTTCCTCCTTAAACTCCAACAGTTTCTCCTTTAAAAAATTGGATACTATGCCATTTGGTGCATATATGTTGAGTACTGATATTTTTTCATTATCTATATTGCCTTTTATCAGGATATAGTTTCCTTCCTTATTGCTTTTAGTCAGATCTGGTTTTACTTTATCTTTTTCAGAGATTTGCTACTTCTGTCTTCTTTTTCTCAGTTGTTGCCCAATAAATTCTGCTCCAGCCTCTTACCTTTACTTTGTGTGTATATGTCTACCTGCCTCATGTGTGTTTCTTGTACACAACATACAATGGGATTTTTGTTTTTAATCCACTTCCATTTTATGGGTGAATTCATCCCATTCACATTCATAGTTAGGATTACCATCTGTGTTTTCCCTATCATTTTGATTTCTTCTTTTAATCCTGTCCTTTCTCCTTTCACTCTTTCCCTCCACACCAGTGTTTTGCTTTTAATCAGGACAGCTTTTCTCCTCCCTTATTTTACTCCCCTTCCTTGTACCTCTCTTCTTATTCCCCTCCTACTTCTCTTTAGAGTCTTTTAATCACCCCCCTCCCCAACTTTTCCCTCCCTTTTATAACTGCCCTCCACAAACACACCTTCCTTATCTCCCTTCTATTCTTCTATAGGTTAAGATAGGATTCTATGCCTCAATAAATTTGGCTGTTCTTCTCTCTGAACCAATTCCAATGAGAGTAAGGTTTTAAGTATTACCTGTCACCACCCTCATCCTCTCCTTGTAATAGTATTCCCCCCACCTCCGTACCCCTCTTAAGGTGGCATAATTTACCCCATACGTCTTCCTTTGCATTTCTCCTAGTGTAATCTTTTTTTCCTATTTCTTTGCATATCATCCTAAACAGCTTAATCACACCTTCTGACTATTCTATCTACCATAATAGTGAAAACAATCTAAGAGTTATAGATATCATTTTTCCAAAAAATTAAATATATAGGAGGATAATCAATTTGACCTCGTTGAAGCACTTAAATTTTTTTCCCTTATTTACCTTTTTATGATTCTGGAATTTTGTATTTGGAAGTCAATTTTTCTATTTAATTCTGGTCTTTTTCTTCAGGAATGCTTGGAAATCTTCTATTTTATTAAATGCCCAAACTTTCCCCTGAAAGTATAGAGTCAGTTTTGATGGATGGGTGATTCTTTGTTGTAAACCCACTTCTCTTGCCTACCAGAATATCATATTCCAAACCTTGTGGTCCTTCATTTTGGACACTGCCAGATCCTATATATTCCTAACTGGGTCTCCATCATATCTGAATTGTTTCTTTCTGGTCACTTGCAGTATTTTGTCATTTGCCTAGAAGCTCTTAAACTTGGCTATAGCATTCCTGGGAGTTGTCATTTGGGGATTTAATGTAGGGGGTGATCTTTGGATTCTTTCAATGTCTTTTGCCCTCTTGTTCAAGAATATCAAAGCAGTTTTCTTGGATAATTTCTTGTAATATGATGTCTAGGGTTTTGTTTGGTTTTGTTGGTTTTTTTCCATGGATTTCATGTCCAGTAATTCTGAAATTGTCTCTCCTGGATCTATTTTCCGTGTCTGTTGGTTTGTTGTTTTTTTCTTTTAATGAAAATTTTCATATTTTCTTCTCTTTTTTTCATTCTTTTAGTTTAATTTTATTATTTTTGATGTCTTATGAAATCATTAGATTCTTTTTATCCAATTCTAGTTTTTAACAACTGGTTTTTATGCATGATCTTTTGATTCTCCTTTTCAATTTGATTTTTTCTTTTTTTCATGGCACTCTTTTCTTCTTTGGACTTTGCATGTTCTTCCAACAAGTCAGTTCTGGTTTTCCATCTACTTATTCATTTGATTTCTGTGTCTCTTTCCATTTCGCCAATTTCGCCTTTTAAACTGTTATTTTCTTTTTGCATTACTTTCATTTCTTTTTCCCACTTTTCTTCTATCTTACCTGATTCTTGAACTACTTTTTGAGTTCCTCCAGAGCTTGCAATCAATTTACTGTGTGTGTGTGTGTGTGTGTGTGTGTGTGTGTGTGTGTGTGTTTGCTTGTTTCTCACCCTCCCTTGTTGCTTCTCTCTCTTTTTTTTTTTGCTCTTTTTCTCCATAGAAATTTTCCAGGGTCAAAAGTTGTTTTTGCTGTTTATTCATTTTCTATGTTGCTGGTCATTTCTATTTAGCTTCTGTCTGTCAGGGCTTTGCCTTAGGGCTATCTTCTCTGCCATGTCAGGATTGAGAAAGGCCAGTATTATAGAGCTCTGACCCTCACCTCCAGGGCCTGGGATTTCCAGGTGTAAGTCTATGACTTTTTTTTCCCATTGGTGTAGTTGGCTTCACAGTTTTGTCCTGAGGCTATTTTCCCTGCACTTACTACTGCTGCCACTGCCACTTCCTCCAGTGAAGCCAGTGCTCTAGAGCTCTGAAACTCACCTCCAGGGTGTAAGATTTTAAATTGTTGTGGTTGTAAACTGTGGCAGTTAAAAGAGTTGGAGACATAAACTGTAGTGAGTAAAATAGTGGAAGATATAAATTGTGATAGATATAAGAGTGGGTGAGTAAATTTGACCGCAGAAAATATGTTTCACTACAGTGTCTTGGTTTTTAAATCAAATATAAGGTGGTCACCAGGGAATATATTCTCAATTATGAATATACCCAAGTCAACTGGGTTTTATAGAGATTTTTAATTAATAATACAATGAGGAATTAAAGAAAGAGAGAAAGAGTAAGAAAGGAATAAGTATGAAGGGCCTTAAGCCAACATGGCCTAGACCTGAGTCTTAAGAGAGAGAGATCAGTCAGTCAGTCTTTTATCACTCACCACAAGGTCTGTCTAAGCAAGGATTCTAGTGACACCAGGCCAGCTCCATCTCAGCTGACTTCACCAGAGAGAGTTCCAGCCAGAGTCCTCCTCAAAGAGAGATCCAGCCAGAGACTGTTTCAAAGGGCCTCTCTCCAGAGCCTCCAGAGGGACAGAGTCCCCTCAGAGGAGCTCCAACAAGACCTCCTTAGCGATTGTCCTCCAAAAGCTTCCCTTCTCCAGAGGTTCTCTCAAGAGATTCTTCCCAAGCGATCCTCATCAGAGATCCTCCAAAAGGATTCCCCTCTCAAGAGATTCTGCTTTTTCTTATATAGGGGTTTTTCTCCTATGTCACCTCCCCTAAGTCCTTACATCTACCAATCACTGTAGATGTTTTCCAAAGGACAACCCATTTTAAAAACACTGCTGGGTCGACTTAATCCCTTTAGTAAGTTTGAATCAGAAAAACACTGCTGGGTCGACTAATCCCCTCAGTAAGTCTGAACCAGAGAAAACACAGCTGAGTCGACTAATCCCCTCAAGAGAAAACCTCTGAATAAGTTTTCAACTCTTTGCTCCTGGCAAGTTTACAAGTTGCCCAACCTTTATAGGTACCTAGCATCCCATTGTATCAATTCTAAAAACAGGCATAGCTCAAAGAACTCCCTGCCTCATCATAAGCATGGGTCCCAGTACTTTCATTGTTTAGCAAGGAGTTTTCTCGCCTAAAAGCAGTCTTAAGTACGGGTGGAGTAGAGGTCCTCCCATTTCTGATCCTGGCGAGTTCTCACATCAAAATGGGGAATGTTCCCAGTAGGGAATTGTTCCAATTGAGAATTCCCCAATGTGGAAATTTTTAACATTCATAAGTCTTGAGAAATTTCAAGATTTACAAGGGCTTAGGATTTCCAAGCATAGGTATGCATATGCTTTGCAATGTGGCTATGGCCCAGAGCTTCAGTAAGTAGGTTGACATTGCTTTTTCTTTAGTGTAGCCAACCTGGTTGCTCAAGTCGTAGCTCTATATCTGGAGTGGTAGATGGGGGAGTGGGAGTGGTCAGCCTGTGCTTTTCCTTGTGCAATTTTTTTCCCTTATAACTTGGAAATCCCTTTTTTTCTCTACCTACCTTTCACAATGTATTCAGTGGGAGGGCATCTTTATTGTCCTGCTTTGACTTCTGTCCTTTTGAGACATTTTTTAATGATCGGTTTGGAAAGAGATTCAGAGAAGCTCTAGGATTTCTTTGCTACTAGCTGTCCTCTTGGCTCTTCCCCATATAAATAATTTTAAACAAAAGTTAATGACTTCCCCAAAATTTCTTAGATCCCTAGTTATGTAGTTGTTAAATTTCTAATCAGGCAATCTTTTTTCACTAATTTACCTGTTAATAAATCATTATCATTATTCACCCATAGAATGTGACCAGGAATAGCTGGGTGACTCGGTGAAATGAGAGCCAAGCCTAGAGATGGGAGGTCCTAAGTTCAAATCTGGCCTCAAGACATTTTCTAGCTGTGTGACCCTGGGCAAGTCACTTAACCACCCCCATTGCCTAGCCCTTACTGCTCTTCTGCCTTGGAACCAATACATAGTATTGATTCTAAGATGGACGATAAGGATTTAAAATAATAACAATAATAAAAGAGTGGAACCATATTCCTACTCTCATTTGTTCCCATGGTGAGATATAGAGTAGAAGATAAGAGAAAATTTCATCTCCTTTTACCTGTTCAATTTCTAATTGAATACACACACAGACATATATTTTAAAGTTTGTGGAATCAGTTCCTTTTTTAAAATCATTTAAGTTGTCAATAACTACAAAAATCTTTGAGAGGCCCATATTCCTATTGGAACATAGGTAGAATTATTAGGTTGCTCAGTTAAAGCTTAAAAAGAACAGCTAAATTAATGCTTACACAAAACATTTTTCATATTTAGTTAAATTTCACTCCTTGTTCTGCACACTTTTCAGAATCTGGAGTAATCTAAATTGATGTAGAGACCTTTTGCAACTACAAACATGTGGCCTTGATATAAAAGATGCAGAGAACAAAATACCATCAGAGCATGGAGCCAAATTAATAAGCATTAATAAATCATAAACTTTAATATTGGAATTCAAATAAGCCTTAAATTTAGTTTTAAGAATAATTTTCCAATTAAAATTTTAACCATAAGTATAGGGGGGGAAACCTATTTTCCCCATTGATTAAGATTGGGCAATATATTCATTAAAAGCCTAAGTTGAAATGTAGGGAATTCAATATTTTCTTTAAAAAAAAAAAGAAAAAACAATTTTGGAAGTATCGGTTTTACCAAACCTAACTTAAGGCCATAGCTTATCACTAAGCACTTTCTTGAGGACTCTGTAGGTTTGGATGGGGGGGGTCTTAAAAGGCTCAACCCAATATGCCTTCAGAAGCAAATCTTCACCCTTTAGGAAAATTCTCCAAATAATGCTTGAAGTATACTATAACTTAAAATTTTAGAGGCTGTCTTTCCTGAAGCCTTTCAAAAGCATATAGAGCCCTTTTTATGCCCGTTCTTGGTATGTTCTTTATATGCAATTCTAAATTTTATTCATATTGGGGGGGGGTTCTGGAGGTCAAATTTCAATATGCATTCCAAAAGGATTTCTTCCCAGTTTGAGAAGAAACTTCCCCTCAAAAGTTCCAGTTACTAAGAGCTCAGGGTTTTAGCCAAAGGGCAAATAACAGTGCCTTACTCAAGTTAGTTAAATGTAACTTTTAAAAATTCTGAGACTGGCTTGGGGTAAAAATAGCAATATATTAATTAGGGTAGCACTAACCAATAAGTTAATTAAGTGGTCATTGATCTTTCCTGGAGTACCCTTGAGCAAACCCATAGACAGACAATTTTGGCAGTGTATAATTTAGTTCCTTGGACAGGCTAAGATATTTTTATTGCCCCATACCAGCAATGGCAACCTTATAGGATGGAGTGCCTGCCTCCCCAATTGAGTGTCATGCCCTTCAACCCCCAAGATTGAGTGCCTCCCCCCTGGTGACCCCCCTCCTTATTCCAGACAGGGGAGGGAAGAAGTTCTCCCATTGACCTCCTGGATAGAGAGGCAGGTGATGAGAGGTGTGTGGAGAGTGGCCCCGAGCACTCTGTTCCCCTCCCATGCTGTGAGCTATGCTCCTCTCCAGCCTCACCATAGGAATCACCTTCACCATAGAGTAAACAGGCAGCCTTCTGTGCCACATCCTCACACAGCATGTGAGACCCCCTCCCCACCCCCACCCTTACCCCAGATAGTGGAGGAAACTCTCCCATTGGGCTTCTGGGCAGAGGAATGTCCTCAGGCTAATGGAGAAAGGGAAGGAACAGCTCTATCCTGAGTCCCTCTGGCTTTCTAGTAAACTCTGGTGGGCCACTATAGGTATGTTCACAGAGAGGATTCTACATGCCCTTTTAGGCATGCATGCAATGGGTGCAGCATTGTCAAAATGGGTATATGATTTATTTATTGGAGGGGGGTGAAAATTTTTATTTAATTAATTAAGTTAGGATGTTTCCATGGTTACGTGATTTATGTTCTTTCCCTCCCCCCACAGCCAACACACAATTCCACTGGGTTTTACATGTATCATTGATCAAGACCTATTTCCATAGCATTGATATTTGCACTAAAGTGATTGTCTAGGGTCTGTATCCCCAATCGTAAAATGGGTATATGATTTAAACATGAAGAGTGATCTTACAAGAAAATTAGGGTACCATAGAATGAAGTGCCCGGTTATGATCCCAAAGATGAAACGATAACCAACAATGTAACACACAGAAGGGAGTTTTATTAACCAAACTGCAGTTTGGGGCTCAGCACTAAAAATGGCTGGCCCCAAGTCTGGGGCTTGCAGGCTTTTTATACACTTTTGTGGTAGAGGGAGTGCAGAAGAATTCCTGGGGGGAGAGGGGGAGTGAACAGGAACTCCTGGGGCTTGGATCCTTATCAGTTAGGGTCATTATCAGTTCCTGGAAGGGGGTGTGTGACAGGTATTCCTGGGCTGGGATCCTTTTCAGTTCAGGAGGGGGAGGGGGAGGGACTCCTGGGGTAGGGGTCAGGGAAGGGAAAGAAGGGGTTTGGAAACTGGCTCTTCATTCCCCACTTCTACTGAGGAATCTTTCTCGTGAGACTGTATCCTCATAAGGGGGATTCAGTAGGAGTCAGAGTTTGATATTGCTGGTGAAGGACCATTAGCTGGACAGTATTAATGTGATTCTTAACGAAGGCTACTAGATGATTAAGAATGCATGGAACATAGATTCCTTAACTAGCCCCTTATGATCAGCATTAAAGCAAAGAACAACATAGGGTCCTTTCCAGTGAGGCTGGAGGTTCCCCTTCCTATACCTAGAGTAGTAAACCCTCAAGTATTTGGTCAGGAGTTTGGTCCTCTGACTGGGGTCTGCCTGGAGACATAGGGAATAACCCTCATAAAAGATTCTTTAGTTTTAGGGTTGAGATGTAGCCTGGAGATACATCTCTCTGTCCATCTTAAATCTAAAGGAGGATCAAAGGAGCACAATCATCTGAGGGTCCTATAGGGGTAGTCATGAGGACATAAGAAAGCAGAAGATTTTCCCTGACAATAGTCTTCCCGAGTTTCCGGGGGTGCAATGTCCATATCATCTCCCCCCTCTCCAAATATCTAAGGGGAAAGAGGCGATGGTCTCAATCTTCTGTAGCTTCCTCAGAGCTTAGAATGATTGTAGTGCTGTCCCTTCCTATTGTCAGGAGAGAGATATTGACTGTAGGCAATGTCCAGGGCTTCAGGCTGGAATAGTTGCCAAGGTTTCAGTGGCATCTGGGTGACTCCCATGAGTGCTTTTACCCTAGAAGCAACTAGAGAAGTGACAAGGTTACAAATGCAAGGTCCACATATCCCACAGGGGAGTAGCCAAAACTTGAACAGGGAGGGAAAGGCTGTGGACACAGGGTTTTTAGGGGCATGTCCTCAATGAATGCCTGGGTCCTAGGTAGGTAGAGACCTTCTTGGAGATCTGAAGGATGTCCAGCGACTACTTCCCCCAATTGGCAGACAGGTCACAAGGGAGAGAGTCAGCCCGTAAGATAGAAGTGTAGAAACCAGGACTGGGACAAAAACTAGAGCACCAGATAGAAACAGAGAAAATTAATACAATAGTAATTGACATTACACATTTGCATTTGGGTATCTTAGCCAACAGACTTCATCTTCAGAAATCATCTTCTGTAAGAAATCGGATTCCCAAGTTGTTTCTATTAAAGGATATCCTTTTGCAAAGTACACATTAACTATAAACATCTATAAACACTTGAGTAACAATATTTTACAGATGTATTCCTTTATCCCAGATTCTGGAGAAAATTCAAGAAAGCTTGGAGCTATATATTCAAGCTCAAGATTCAAACTACAACTGTGGTAAATTAAGGTTACAAATACAAGCCATCTATTAATAAACTTCACCTACTTTTCAAAGTATGTTCCCTAACAATTTAAGAATTTTCAATTATTAACCCAATAGGTTGTTTGGGGAAATTGAAACTTTAATTTTACAATTTGCATTATGTGCTGATTATGGGACTTTGTCACAAAGGAAAAGGACCAACAGGGAAAATATTTCCTCATGTCCCAAGAGACACGTAGTGAGGGCTTCATGTACAGGCCAAAGCTATCACTGGCTCATGCCATCATTGTATCACGCAAGGATTAACAGCCTAGATGGTCAGAAAAGGTCCATTCCCAGGTGATCCCAGAATGTGCCTCTGTAACCGTCCCAGTACGTTCTGTGTCCTTTGTGTACTTTGTCACCATTAGATCCCAGAAGCCTTCTTATTCCTTAAAAGACAAGTCTCACCCATTTCAGCTGGGAGAAATTCTGCTTATCAGCAAATAAGAATTTCCATATACCTCAAACAAGCTTTTCTGACCATTTGCCCTCTCTAAGGATTCCTTAACGCCTATAAGTCTACATTATAGCAGTCATTCTTACATATTTTGGCAATAATTAATTTATCACAATTTAGTAACAAAGCCTGAACAGGAATGTTGAATTCATTAGATCTACAGTAAATAAAAATCCGGGCTAGATCATATCCTGGCCTTAGGCCATCTGAAGGAACTAAGACAAGATCAGTCAGGAATCTCTCTAAGAATTTCAGAAAAATTCCAGAATCATTTGTGATTTTCCAAAAGCACATACATCAATTCTAGATATTATCCCTAAGTTAGTTCTCTCTCTTTCTCCCTCTCTCCCTCCCCCTCCCCTTCTTCCCCTCTCTCCCTCTCCCTCTCCTTCTCCTCTCCCTCTCCTTAAAAAGCAGAAAACTTCCATTCTTCCTTTACAAAGCCACATACCCAAGCTTTATGAACTTGAGAACAAAATCCCTCTTTCTTCTGAATCCAAAACCAACATACCTTCTCCACCTTCTCTGATCTGCTTTTACCATCATAAGTCAAACAAACATTCCATTGGTTTCACTTCAATTGCTAATCGGTAACCCAAAAGAATTCTGATTTAAAGGATTACATCACTGAAACACTGTACTCATCAATTATAAATTTCAGTTCATAGTACAAATTGGTAAACTGAGGTAACCACTGAGTATTGAACAAAATCTATGGTATAGTCAGGTTTACAATGAACTTTTGTTTACATCCAAACAATACTTAAAATACATATTTTAGCAGCAACTCACATAACATTTCAAAAAAATTTCATAAAGCATTTAGTATTATGGGATCTATTTTAAATTTAGAGATTTGAAACCTTTTAAGATTTGAAGACTGTAAACCTTAAAGCAAGCCTTTTGACAAGTAGGCTAATTATCTATTTCCGAGGCCAAGAAGTTAAGTGTAATAATAAAGTTAGTCCAACTTTAACACACTGGGATGAAAAATCATTGAGATGAAAACCATTTGATAATTTTAAACAAAAACCCATTTTTGGTAAGTTTAAACACAATGGAACGCAGTCTTCTTGAGGCTCTACTGCTAAAAAAATCTGTTTTACAAAACTTATCCATGGCTTTTCTATACAGACTGAAATTTCACTGTCCGACAAAATTAAAATTAGGATGTTATTTTCTAAACCCACATATACACATGATCACAATTTTGAAATAAAATACCAATAAATAACTCTTAATAGAGAGATTTAAGCATTACTTCCTTCTGGCTAGCAGACAGGGAAAGGAGATTTATCAGGACTTCTTATCTATCCCTATTTACCCAAAAACAGGATAATTAATAGGATGTTCTACAAACTGAAAAAAAAAAAAACCTTAGTTTTAAAAGTGTAAGACATTTAAAAATCCCAGAAGTAGGGCTTTCTCACCAGTTGTCTTTCTGTTCAGAATCAACCCTTTTGCTCACTGCAGTAGAGGAGGAAGACAGATCTGATCAATGAACTGATAGCTTCCAGGTTGCCTGTTTTTCTTATCATCTCTACCTGGATTTCTTGGCAGGCCCTTGCCTTAAAATATAAGCAAAGAGTAGGGGCTTCTATCCATATTATGCCCTCTTTCTTGTAAGATGTTTCCAATTGCCACCTGGTGTTAAAATTTAGGATATCAAAAAGCCAATTTCCTCATTTTTTTCCCCTTGATGGTACTCAGCTATTTAACATGAGGGAAAACAGACAAAACAAACAAAAAACCCAAATGGATTTTCACTCAGGCTGCTTAGATTTGATCTCTTCTGAACAGGAGGGGCCTGTGAGGAAACTTTTCCCTTTGTCTTAAGTTGGTTGGCTAGTCCCAATCTGGCTCAGACCTCAGCCTTGGTAGCCACTCCACACCTGAGGCTTCCCATCTTAAAAAAGGGAGAAGTCAAGCACAGCCACGACCCAAGTAGAGGATGGCATTACAATTTTAGGGTGCCATGGCTAGACCATGCCTCTTGCTTCTTGAAGGTGTAACATGGTCATTCAACATTAAAAGAAATTAGTTTTTTTCAAGCTATTTAGAGCCAATTTTTCCCAACACAAAAACAGACAGGGCAATACATGACAGACTGCACAGTCAAGACAGACACAACAAATATGAACGTTGGGCTGGATGTGCTCCTCTATTCACCCCAAGGGCTATGGGAGAGTGGTCCCAAAAACAAAGTGTTGTGGCCCGGTTTCCCCCCCAGGGCTGTACCCCCTTCCTCCAGTGCATCCACTGGGTTTCCTACTTCCAACCACAAATACCAGGGGTCCTCTAACATCCCTGACTCCACTAAAATCAACCTGCCAGAATACCCTGCTTAAGGGAGTCGAGTCCAACAGATCCTTCCCACGGCCCATCCAAGGGAGAGGAAGTCAGGGATCCTTAAGTGAAGGTAGCCAAGAGGGGTGTCACAGTCTTCATCCTCGCACTTCCCAGAATTTCCGACCTATCCCCTTGCAGGAAATAGGAACTGCGTACTTTCCCAGTCCACACTCAGAAATAGGTGGGTAGTTCTCCCAGATTAGTCCAATTTAGCAATAGGCTGTCCCGAATAAGCCCCAAGCCAGTGACCAGTGGTCAGCCACTTAGCCATATGTCAATGACTTGGGAGACCTTACCCCCATGTGGCATGTTCTGGATCCCATCGTCTCAAGTTGTCCCAGTGACAGGGGTCCTCCCTCTGTTGGTCATACTCCATTTCCTTCATAGGATCCCAGAACGAGCCCCCATATGAAGTGCCCGGTTATGATCCCAAAGATGAAACGATAACCAACAATGTAACACACAGAAGGGAGTTTTATTAACCAAACTGCAATTTGGGGCTCAGCACTAAAAATGGCTGGCCCCAAGTCTAGGGCTTGCAGGCTTTTTATATACTTTTGTGGTAGGGGGAGTGCAGAGGAATTCCTGGGGGGAGAGGGGGAGTGAACAGGAACTCCTGGGGCTTGGATCCTTATCAGTTAGGGTCGTTATCAGTTCCTGGAAGGGGGTGTGTGACAGGTATTCCTGGGCTGGGATCCTTTTCAGTTCAGGAGGGGGAGGGGGAGGGGGAGGGACTCCTGGGGTTAGGGGTCAGGGAGGGGAAAGAAGGAGTTTGGGAGCTGGCTCTTCAAGAATAGTTTACCTGTCAGATCTATAGAGAATGGAAGAGTTTATGACTAAACAAGATGGAGAACATTACAAAATGTAAAAATAATAATTTTGATTATATTAAACTAAAGTTTTGTACAAACAAAGCCAATGCAACCAAGACTGGAAGGGAAACAACAAACTGGGAGAAGAATTTTTTATAACACAGTTCTCTAATAAAGGTCTCATTTCTCAAATATATGAAGAAGTAAATCAAATTTATAAGAATCCAAGGGATGTCCACCAATTGGGGAATGGCTGAACAAATTGTTTATGGTGGTGATGGAAACTATTGTTTTATAAGGAATGATGACCAAGATAATTTCAGAAAGAGCTAGAAAGACCTACATGAACTGATGCAGAGTAAAATAAGCAGAACCAAGAGAACACTGTATATGGTAACAGCAATACTGTGGAATGATCAAATGTGATAGACTTGGCTACTAATAGCAATACAATAATCCAGAACAATTCTGAGGGATTTATGAAAAAGAATGCTGTTCACCTCCAATGAAAGAACTGTGGAATACGAATACAGATGGAAGGATATGGTTTTTTACTTCTTTATTTGGGTATAGTTTGGGGGGTTTAGGTTTTAGAAGTTTATTTACTTACAAAAATGGATATTATGGAAATAGATTTTACCTGATAATACATGTATAATCCAGATTGAATTGCTTGCCAACTGCAGGAGAGGGAAGGGAAGGAGACAATTTGGATCATATGACTTCAGAAAACTTGTATGGAAATTTGTTATTAAAATGAAGTAAAGTAAAATTTAAACATAAAAGATAAAACATTTTGCATGGGGGAAGGCAGGGGAGAAAGACTTGTCTAATTGCTGAATAATTAGAGAGGAAGTGATCCATCAAAACTCAACTCCTTTCCATCAGTCACATATAGGTCTTGTGTCCCCAACTATAGGTAGGCAAAAATCTAGTTTTGCCCAGACGTAAGTGTCCTCCAGTGATTCATTTTTTTTTACTTTACCTTCTGTCTTAGAATCAATTCTATCTATTGGTTCTAAGATAGAAGAACAGTAATAGCTAAACAATGGGAGTGAAGTGACTTGCCCAGTGTCACACAACCAGGAAGTGTTTGAGGCCAAATTTGAACCCAGCCAGGACCTCCTGACCTCCTTTCTCTAGGCCTGACTCTCAAACCTGGTGAGAACCCCATTCCCCCACCCCATGATTCTTAATGAATAGTATAAGGACTCATTTCTGAAGCATCTGGTCTGAGCTGGTTATATAAGAACCTCATCATCTCTATCTCCTTCTGCCTGCTGAGGTAGATGCCCCAGGGCAAGGCATTCTCTAAATTTCCTAGGAACAAAGGAAACCATGATGAGCCTGATCCTTAATTCAGAGTTTCAAAAATGGAAATAATTCTATATATATTAAAGATAAAAGCTGACAAATTGGATTGCTGAGTTTATACAACACAGAAATATCCTTTTAGATAGAAATCTTAAAAGTTCCAGAGGCCAGAAATAAAGTCCATTAAAACTAGGAGAGCTGCTTTCTTTGACAAAGATCTCTCCCTCAAAATGCACTTTTTTGTTTGACCACACCCCTCATATCTAATTGAAACTAACCAGGCTTTTAAGACATATAAAGACTAACACATAGAAAACATAACTCTTAACCAGAAAAGATCTGACTGTCAGCAACAGAAATCCCTGAAACATTCACAAATTGTCCATCAGATGCAGAATGAGAGGAGCAGAACCAGGAGAACATTGTACTCAGAGACTGATAACACTGGGGTACAATTGAATGTAATGGACATCTCCATTAGTGGCAATGTAATGATCCAGAACACCTTGGAGAAATCTATGAGAAAAAACACTGTCCACCTTCAGAGGAAAAACTGGGAGTAGAAACAGAAAAAAAACCAACTGCTTCAATACATGGGTCAAGGGGATATGGCTGGGGATATAGACTCTCAATGAACATCTTAATGCAAACACCAACAACATGGAAATGGGTTTTGATCAAGGACACATGTAATACCCAATGAAATTCTGTGTCAGCTATGGGTAAGGATGGGGGGAGGGAAGGAAGGGAAAAAATATGATTCTTGTAACCAGGTCATAATGTTCTAAATTAACTAAATAAATTAATTTAAATTAAACACACACACACACACACACACAAATAAAAGTTCTGTTCATTCTAGGAAAACAACAACAAATTGTCCATCAGAAAATTCACCCCTTGGTGGATAAAGAATGTCCATTTGGGATTCCATTGATTCTGGAGGGAATTTTCTGATAGTTTCTGGAAAAATCTAGGGCATTGAGTCTCTCGGGCCTTTTGTATACCAGCTGTGATGATTAAAAATTATGAGACTGGCTTCCAGATTTTAAAAAATCAATTTATTAAGCTATCAATAGCCAGTATATTAATGGATTAGGGTTCCTCTTAGTAACCAAAGACTTCTAGGTTCCCACACTAGCTCATTCAGCTTTTCCCTTTAACATCCCAAGTTTAATTGGTGAATAGCCAATGAGGAAGTGATCTATCAACCCCTCGTCATCCCCTGGGTATTGATTGGTAATCATGTACTGATCTTGTATCCCTGAACTACTGGGAGGAGAAATCAAGTTCTCCTTGGTCTGAATTGACTTCTGTAATGTTTCTTAATGAGAAATTGAAGGACTTAATTCTGCTATGTGCAGGTACATCTGGGATAAGATGGTTCTGTTTATTGAGTAAGACATCCTTTCTATCTACCATGTTCTAGGTTGGTAGATAGATTCCTTGAAGTTCCTAAGAATGAAGGTATGAGTACAGAGGTCAAGGAAATGATTTGAACCTCTAATCCAAAACTCAGGTATTGAAATAATTTAATACATTAAAAATAAATCCTCTCATGCTTCAGAGATTTTCTAGGTAAAGGATCCAAGATGCCAAGAATGCCTGAAATGTACTTCTTTCTCACCTCAAGGAACTGAATCTCCTAATTCTTGGCTTTCTTTTTATGCCCAAATTATTGTCTATATATATTTCTTTTTGCATGTTGCATCCACGCTTGTAAACTCTTTGAAAGCTGTGGCCTAGTCCTTTGCACATCTCTGGGTATACTGTAAGCATTTAATAAAAGCTGGCTGATGGACTAAGTAGTACCTCATATAACTTGCATACTTGGATTGGATTCCTTACTGTCATTTGATGATTTCTTCCATAGTACCTAACATTACTGACAGGTCAAGGAAGATGAGGGCTAAGAATTTACTATTGGATTTTTCTTTCATTAACAAGCATTTATTTTCTCTGTCTCCCATCTCCTTCACATGAAAAAGAAAATGAAAAACAGAAACTTTTTAACAAATGTGCATAATCAAACAAAATAAATTCCAATAATGTGTCTTAATTTGTACCCAGAGTCTATCACCTTTCTCTTAAGAGATAGATAGTATGCTTCATTATTGGCCCTCTGAAATTATAGCTGGTTATCACTGATCAGATTTCTCAGGTTTAATTTATTACAATGTTGGTGTTATCTATATATTATTCTGGTTCTCACTACAAATCTTCTCAGGTTTTTTTGAAACTGTCCCTTTCATCATTTTTTACCCACATGATATCCATTGAATTTTGCCAATCATTGCTAGGCTTGGAGAGAAGTAGTTTTAGTATATGTAGAGTCAGAAGTCAAATTAGAAGAGCTAGAGAAGTTTTTGAGTAGTAAGTAAGAAAGTGGAAAAGGCAATTAGAGCCATTTTTTTTCTGGTTTAGCAGTGACAGTTTAGGTCAGGTAAAAGATTTTCAAGAATGAAATAAACCTGAGTGTATGTATAGGTAGCAAGGAAAAAGACCCATAGTTCAAGCTTCAGGAAATGGGAAATACTGCACAGATGCTTGGATGGGCTATGCAAATACCCACCCTTTATTCAGAGACAGAAATATAAAAGAGAGATTTTGAGATACAGAATAAGGAGAGAAGAAACTCACAACAAGCAGTCTCAGTTACCTTGATAAAGTAGGAGACGAACTATCTCTTGGACATAGGGGATGGGAAAGGAGAGAAGAGTTATTAGAATAAGGAAGAATTGGAGTAGCTAGGCAACATAGTGTATTACCTACCAGGCCTGGATTCAAATCTTGTGTCAGACACTTCCTAGCTATATGACCCTAGGCAAGTCACTTAACCCCAGTTGCCTGACCCTGACTGCTCTGCACTGACTTAGAATTGATACTAAGACAAAAGGTAAGGGTTTAAAAAAAAAAAGGAAGACAGCAAATTTTGTTGTGCACATAAGGGACTAGTTGAGATTAGATAACTATATAATTTAGTAAACCTATTGGTTTGGTGGTGTGACTCCCAGCTATGTTCAGGAAGAGGAGCAAGGAAGTGGGTGGACAGTAGAAATAGAGGGTCTTCCAGGATTAAAAATTGATAGGGGATGAACACCAGTAAATGCCTTGGGATAGTGAGCTGGGGACTCAAAAATGGAAGACTACAGTTGAAATGGTCAACTATTCAAGGGTAGAAGAGTGGGAGTAGATTGTTAGAACAGAAGAGAGAAAAAAAGGAAAGGAAGGTCATGGTGAGAACAGAGAATGGGTTTGGGAGTAAGGCAGAGGATAGGAAATTATTATCAGAAAGGAAATTTTCAGTTTGTGGTCAGGTGGTCAGAAGTAGTTGTGGTTGATGATGAAATCTAATGTCTGTAGTGATGAAGCATGGAGTGGCACTATAGGTCAAAGAACTTTGAGAAGGTGAGTGAACTGGGGCAGGACAACGGAATTTGCCAGACATCAGCTTGTATATTGAAGTCTCCTTAAGTATTGGTGTAGGAGAAGGGAAAGAAAAAATATTGAGTAAAAGATATTTAACCTTAGGAAGAAGACTGACCTGAAGGCCAGGTATTACAATAATAAGGATTTGTAACAAGTTTTCAGAGGGGCTGATATAAGAAGATGGAGGAAACTTCAAAGGAGTGGTTGATAAATTATGTTAGCAGAGGTGGGATCCCAAGTAGGCAATGGGGAAAGCAAGATTCAGATTAGCCTTTTTCCTATTCCTGAGGACAAGATAGAACAGGACAAAAGGAACAACCAGAACTGGGAAAGGATGGCCTAAAAATAATGTGAAGTGATCTAGAATTTGTTAACTTAGAGATCCAGGGGGTTACAATAGGAAAAAATAGGAGGATATGGGCTGTAAGATGTGTAGGAATGATAGAAAAGTACATAATGGGGAAGGATTTTTCTCTGCAGCAAACAACATTTCTAAATCATGTAGAAAATGTATTTTGTGATAATTAATCCTCATATATTATAGTAAAGTCTTAAAGTTTCTGGTGAGTGGTAATGGTTAAGATTCAAATTTTAAAAGGCATGCTTGATATCTTGTCCCAGTTCTGTTTTCATTATAGCTTAAATTCTCTACTGAGTGGTGGGGGGGGGGCAGTTTTTAAGATTTTATATATAGAGCTAAAAATAGAAGAAAATAAACCCTTTATACTATATGTGCTTAATATTTAATAACATAATATGTACTTTTGTCTTAAACTATCAGATTCATAGTGTCAGACTGCCACACATTAGCATTAAAACATAGAAGCTTAGCATTTTCTCTTGAAATTGTCATTATTGTTTGGAAATGACCAAATAAAATAACGTTTAAAAGAAAAAGAAATTGTCATTATTCTAGCTAGCATGGCGATATAGTTCAGATTCAGATAATAGTGTTACAAAAGAATATTTTTATTTGTATGTCTTCTTGGAATTCATTGTAATAAAAGTTTCCATTTCTCAAGTGCTCCACCTTTATGTGGTGTCCATGTCGTTGTTCCGTTGTTTTGAATTGTGTCTGACTCTTTTTGACCCTATTTAAGATTTTCTTGGCAAAGATACTGGAGTGGTTTTCCACTTTTTTCTCCAGCTCATTTTCCAAACAGGGTTAAGTGACTTGCCTAGGCAGCTAGTAAGTGTCTAAGGATAAATTTGAACTTAAGAAGAGAAGTCTTCCTGATTCCACTATGCCATCTAGCTGCCCGGGATGTCCTTACTGAGATGATATAAAACTTGTTATTAACATATTCCTTTTTTTCCCATCAAGATATTTGATTCCTAAAATGTGACACTAATTAATTGATCAAAAAATCAAACTATTTAAAGTTTACATCAAATTTAAATCATGGAAGTTATAAAAGGTGAAATAATGTACTATACCCCTGTTGTGCATAGCTACTTAAGTCTTCTGTATTACAGTAAGCACCAAATGTATGCAACACTGTACCTCTATTCTCTGTAAAATATCATTTATAAGTCCGACCTACCTTATAGGCAGTGGTTACCTTAGCCAAAGAGAATTTCCTCATTTTTATATATACCTCATCTTAATCTCTCTCCTGACTTTATTAGGTGTTAATAGTTCAAATCTCAACCTAGATGTCCCATGAGCATTTCAAAGAATATATCCAAAATAACTTAATATATTTCCCACAAGCCACCTTTCCTTCAAACTTCTACATTTCTGTTCACATAACACTATCATCTTTCCAGTTACTTAGGTATTCAATCTTTCAGTCATACTTGACTCTTCTTTGTCCCTCAACCTCCCCCATAGACCAGTTATCAAGTCTTGTTTTCAGTTCTGTCTCTTTGGAGTAACATCTTTAATTCCTGTTCCTCTTTCTCCAGTCACACAGCACTCAGGTTCAGGACCTTATCACCCCTCACCTCCACTAACTATTGTAGTACCCTGATAAATTAGACTTCCTTTTCTAATTATGTGTGGAAAGATTCACTTTGTTCTGCAAACCATATCAGATCTCACTTCCTACAACATAGATCTCACTATGACATCCTTATTATTCTGAAACATTCTGTACTTTTCTAGTGACTTCAAGTTAAAATATAAAATCCTCAGTCTAGTATTTCAAATCCTAAACAATCTGGGTTCCACTTACCTTTCTAGTCTTATTTCATATTAATTCCATTACTGTACTCTATAAAATAGGCTAGCTATTCCTCATTTATGATGTTACATTGCCTTTGTGCTTTTCCAAAAATGGTTCTTCTGTGGCTCAGAAGTACTCAGTTATTTCTCACCTCAACTTCACAGAAAAGCTTCATATTCATAGCACAGCTCAGGTGCCAACTCCTGCATAAGGCGTTTTCTATTTTCTTGGTTACTAGTGCTTTCCCTCTTGAAATTACTTTTTCTTTGTATTCTTTTGGTATTTACTTATTTTTGTATATGAATATACTATATGCACACACCTCATTCAACACTGAATCTAGTATTGTTGGGGGGGTTATCTTTGGGTTATGTTGCACTTCACAAAGATGACTTAATTTGTTGATAATAATTGTACCAAATGGGATGGTTATATTGTTGTATATGCATATATTCATATATAAATGTACCTGCCCTCATCATCCCTTTCTACCAGTAGAATGCTTATATTTCCACTTAAGAAAGCTATGTGTGTGTAAATAGAATAACTACTTTAATCAGTCTAAAAGTATATGTAAGTAGAATGAATAATACATGTATTCAAAAATGAATATGATATTAAATCAAACTATTATACATTTTAAACACTACTTATTGAACCAGATTAATAGAACTGTTTTCATGTGAGCTTTCACCTTTTTCAATTATTCACACGCAGCTTAATAATAGTCCTATGAAATCAAAATGTCTTTCCAGAATGACCATGATGAGGCTGATTCCATAGATTAAGCTGAACAAACCTACAGGAATGTGTTTCTGCCACAGAGGGTTTGAATTAAGTGGATTGTTGACATGTCAGTGTTGTGGTAGGGTTTTTTGTTGTTCTTCAGACTGTGGAACTTTGTAGTAGTATCCATTTAGTATTTTGCTTGGTGTATATTAATGAATCTTTGAGGGAAACCAAGCTGTAAAATAGCTTTTGAATGCTGCCTCAGAGCACTTTGGAAAGTACAGTCTTGGTTTTTCTCTTTTCCCTGGGTTATTGGTTATATCTTGGTGTGATTTCATTAACTTGGATATGTAGAGACTAAAGTGGATATATCTTTAGTATTTCATGGCATGGCAATAGTCCTTTTCTAGGCTTTTATTGGTCTGTTTGCTGAGCCTTCCAGATGACCTTAGAGACTGAAAAAATTGGATTTAGATCCAGCCCCTGGCAAATGCAAATTTTGTGACCCTGGGTACAATGGTAACCAAAGATCTCATTGTATTAAAAAAGAATTAATGTCTTCTCCTTGGTCTTAGCTGTTTCAGAGTTTTTCAAAGAACTTTATAATGGGATGGTATCCAATATTTTATAAGATAAATGTTTGTTTTTAAGTGATATTAATTAAAAACAAATTTTGAGAAATAGGAACATTAATATTAATTGAAAGATGACCATAGCAATATAAAGTTATGACTTAAAGAAGAATAACTAATGGCAGCAGATCATGATCACTAGGGAATTTTGCAACTGGGATCATAAGAGATATTTAGTTCTAGTGTCTGCTACTTAATTTTTTTAATCCTCTAAACTTGTAGCATAGCTTCCATCTTATCTCTGTAGTTAAGTCATTATTAATATCCTGACCTTGAATTAAGCTGGTGCAGTCTGGAGATGACAGCCTGTTGAATTTAGAAAGATAGAGCTACTCAGATTCAAGATCTAATAATAATATTCAAGAGTCATTTCATAGGCAGCCATAAAATGAATTAAGTTTATAGTTCGTGAGCACAGCTTTGTGATTACTTTCCCCTGGAAAAACTTCTTTTCCCCTTTGGATTCTTTAGTCATAGATTTCTTAGGGAAAGTGGAATAATTGGCATTTGTTCAAAAAAAGATGATGATAAAGACCCATACAATTCTATCTTTCTGACAATCTGATTTCTAAAAATTCTTAGGTCATATGCTATAATTAGTATTTAAAGGTGACACTGATCCCATCAGGGAGTTGCATGTAATTTGAGTTGTTTTCCAGTTTGTGTTGATAGGTTACATTGAGCTAGTCACTCTTTTTGTCCATTATTAGCATCCCAACAACATGTTTGCAGGGACAGCTAGCTAAAATTAGGGACGAAGATTTTAATTATAAGCCCAGTTAAAGAGTTTTGGTTGGACAAGGTCTGGAAACTAATTCCATTCTTCTCTCTTACATGAAGATGTGGGATTTTGGTGCTGCTAGAATTTTAAGGTTCTTTTAACTTAACATAAGTACCAGGTGGAAGAATGTAACAGGTATTTTTAAAATAACCTGCTAACTTTATTTTACTTATAGTTCTGCTCTAATGCCAATCCTACAGAAATAGTCTTTCTTTTGGGGTCTCAAATTTTTTTTTTGTCATAATGTCATAAACAATTCGGAGTTTTGTGAGACGTAAAGAGGGTGGTTCATTATGTTTCTTATTTGCAAAGTGCATGCTGCATCGAGATCATCTTTGAGAGATATGAGATATTTATAGAACAGATTAGATCCATATTTTCAAACTGGGACAGTATGCTCTTGTAGGATTGGCACTTGACTGGTCTTTTACTTATAATTTATATTCATGGTTTTCTATCTGATAGAGATACCTAGGAAACATTAATTTAGCCCCCCCCAAAAAAAAACATTACATTTAGGGTATTTATGTGCAACATGAAAAGTAGAGAATTGATGAATATATTACATTCTAGCAGTGAACTATGTTAGCATGATAATTTAAATTTCTTAGCACAGAATAGGGAATATAGTCATTTTGAAATTGACAATTTTTGTAAACTTGGGCCCATCTTTACTATTTCCCAAGGTAATAGCAATAACCTAGGAGTCCTATTCCTAACAACTTAAACTTTATTACTTATATTACCTTAAGAAAAATCAGTTGACCTTGTCCAACTTTCCATCTCTAGGATGAAGGTAACACTATCTATTTGCATAGCTATTAAATATTCATTTTTCATTCTAGTACCTCAGCAGTCCTTTGGAAACATTATACATCACACATATGTCAAAATTCCAGCTAACCAGCATTTGTATAACACTTTAAGGTTTGCAAAACACTTAATTTTATTCTCACAACAACCCTGGGAAATAGATGCTCTTGTCCCTATTTTCCAAAATGAGGAAACTGAGGCAGTACATGCCTTACCCAGAGTCACACAACTAGTTGTGAGGCCAGATTTAAAACTTCCAAATCCAGTGCTCTGTTGACTATACCACCTAGCTTCCTGAAGCCCTGAATTTAAGGAATTTTTTAGTCCAGAGTATATGATTTTGAATGCGGCACCTACTTAGTAGTTTGTGAACACACATTCTATTGAGAAACTAACTTCAAGAAGTATGAGAGAAACTCCTGTGTCTAAGAAAAAGTTAGAAAATAAAATCATCATAAAAACCTTAGAATCAGCAAGTTTCCATCAAAGTACTACCCATGTTAGAATTTTCAACATACCAGGACTTTTTGATGCCCCAAATTTGAGATTTCTTTTTCTATTGGAATAGATTTCTTGATCTGATGTTGAAAAACAAATTTCACTTCATAGAAATGTAGTTTATAACCAGATTTTCTAGAATGTATCTATCTATGTATCTATAAAGGATAATCCTACATCAGAATTGTGTTTTATGCTTAAACTGAGTGAAAGTCTTTTTATAGTTTTATGTATGTGTGTATATGTAAATTGGAGAAGTCATGCTGAATTTTTGTTTTTAAAATCTTACATTCTTTTACTTTAAAATAATATTAACTTTTTTATATAGGTCATTATTTTACAACATACTTTGTTTTTATTTTTGAGTACTCAAAAACTCAGGTTTTTGGATGGAGATGGCATAGGAAAGGAAAGGCAACAGAATCTTTCTAATATAGCTTAATAAACCATCAAGAGTTAGATCTATCATGTTCAAATTCTCTGTCCTCAAAGGCCAAAACCACCATTTGACCTACTAGCAGAGAGAATTATTTCCCAAATTCTTTTTATTAGGATTAGGTATTCTATAATTTGAATTAGGGATTCTGGGATATTATACCTCTATCATATTTAATGTTAATTATGTATGTATAACAACACTATAATTTTTCATTTAGAAATAATTTCTCCTTTTGCCCCAAAATTTTCTTGATGCTCTTCCTTTATCCCTAAAGTCTCCAGAGCCCCCATTTCTCCCAAGATCAGAATTTATGGGTACATCAGTATGTTTCAAACCCCAAATTTTTATTGTTCATATTAGATTGGGAATGACTATCCTAGAGCCATGATGGCGAACCCATGGCACACATGCCAAAGATAGCATGCAGGAACCTCTCTGTGGGCACATGCAGGCCCTTGACTTGTCTGGCTGGGAGCCTTGTGAACCTTAAAAATTCTCAGACCCTACTTCATAAGGTTGGATTGTGAACCTTAAAATTTCCCAGACCTTACTTCATAAGGTTGGGTTAAGACCATTCCCCACTTTAAACAATGAAGGAACTTGGATCAGGAATGTGAGAACTCTACTTCACCATACTTAAGCATGCCTTAGGGGAAGATAAAGTTGCAAACTCTTTGCTGAACAATGAAAAGTACTTAAACCCATACTTATAGTAAGACAAAAAGTTCTTAAGCTATGCCTATTTTTGGATATAATACAAAAGGGTGCTAAGTACCTATAAAGGTCAGGCAACTTGTGAACTTACAAGGAGCAAAGAGGTGAGAACTTACTCAGAGATTCTAGTCTACTCAGGTGTGAATTACTCAAAAGATTAGTCTTCTTAGGTGTGAACTAAGAATGGTCTGTCCTTTGAAAAACGTCTACTGTGATTGGTAGATGTGAGAACTTAGGGGAGGAGACATAGGAGAAAATTCCCTTTAAAAGGAGAAGAGAAACTGAGAACAGGGACAGTCTATTGGAGACAGTCTGTTAGGACAGTCTCTTGAGGACAGTCAGAAGAATCTCTCTTTGGAGAAGGATGGCTGGCTGAACTGGTGTCTATATTCTTGCTTGGACAGATCTTGTGGTGAGTGATTAAGGACTGACTGATCTCTCTCTTAAGACTCAGGTCTAGGCCATGTTGGCTTAAGGCCCTTCATACTTATTCCTTTCTTATTCTCTCTCTCTTTCTTGAATTCCTCATTTGTATGAATTAAATTCTCTATAAAACCCAGTTGACTTGGGTATATTCATAATTGGAAATATTTCCCTGGCGACCATCTTACATATTGATTTAAAAACAAGACACTGTAGTGAAAACATATTTTCTGCAGTCACAATTTACTCATCCACTCTTTTATCTACTACAATTTAAGTCTTCCACTATTTTAATCACTGCAGTTTATGGCCTCAACTATTTTAACTATTACAGCCTGACCCTACCTCTAAATGCGGGGGAGGGGCATTCTAGCCTCCCTCCACCATCCCAAGGGCTAAGTGTGGCCCTGCCCCTCTGACCTCCAGAAACAGTGAGTGCATCCCGCCCTTCTGCCCCTAAGCAGCAGGCTGGCCCTGAGGGGCACCATGGCTCTACCCAGGGCTGATAGTCTGACCCCACTCCCAAAACACAGGGGTGGGTGGGGCATGGCACACAATGGGGAGTGGGCATGGGCACACAGTCTCGGGGGAGTGGGGCATATCACAGGCTCCCCAGAAGGTTCACCATCAGGGCCCTAGAGTATTCCTTTATATGGTATATCTTTCCCTGAAATAATCTTGCCTAGATCTCAAGCTAGATACTTGAAGTCTTACCCGAATTCACTGTATCCTTAAGTTCCCTGTGCCACTTACTAAGTCTCTTAATTTCTCTGGGCCTCAGTTTTCTAATCTAATCCATACAGAGAGTTAATATATTCTCTCGTCCCAAAAACTTGTGTGAGAAGTCAATGAGAATGTGATAAAAGATGGGAGTGGTTAAGCTCATGTTGGGTATTCAAAATGTAATCATTCTTTTATCAAATAGAACCTAACTACCTCAATAGCTAACTAGTGGAATCATACCATAGATTTTTAGCATTCATGACTATCACTATTATGATTTTGAACTCAGAAATTTTCCTACTATTCCCTATCAGTCTCATGTCTCCTGTATTTTATTTCTCCATCTGCCTTTCCCCTCCTACATTTAAACTTAATCTCAATCCTTAACCACAATCCCAGGCTCTATCCATTTCGTTTCTAGATCTTGGTTTGGCCACACTTTACTTTCTTTAGTCAGAACCTTCTTCAGCTAGAGATCTTTCATTCTTTTTACTCCTTTTCCCTCCTGCCATTCATTCAATTCTGATTTTTAACTCTGGATCACACCCACCGTCAAGATTCCTCCCTGATCCCATGCTACTAAATAAAGTATCTGGAGAAAATCCTACCACCATGCCACCACAAATTCATATTATCTGATTTCAACTGGCCTTTACTACTACACAGGACAACCTTTATCTTTAAACTTTTTTGCTTGGCTTTCTATCTCAGTTCCATCAGCAGTTCTAAACCTCTTCTCCCTCCAATCCCCTAACACCTCATGAGATCTCCTCTCAGCAAATGTACTTGCTTCTTACTTTCCTGAGAAAATAGTCTACCAACTGAATAGCTCCAATTCCCTTTGCCATGCCATAAAATACTTATGAATTTTCAACACAACCTCTTTTTTTCTGTTTGAGGAAGAGAATGTTTTTGCCAAGACCCTCAATCCTATCTCCTCCTGTTTTTTCTAGGAATCTGCTTCTGAGATTTTTCAGTCTCCCTATCTATTTATTCCTTCCCTATTGCCTATAAAAATCGCTCAGATATATACCCCATCTTATTATTTTAAAAAAAATCTGACCCTGCCGTCCCCTCAAACTAAAGTATTATCTGAGTTGAACTTCTTCACGAGGAAGAAAAAGAAGAGAGAAAATATTCTAGATATTGGGAACAGAATGAAACCTAAGGCACAGAGGTGGGAAAATCCAGAACATTAAATTTCCCCTCCCCTTAATTAAGGGGGGGAAAGTCCAGAATTGAGGGGGCAGCTGGGTGGCTCAGTGGATTGAGAGCCAGGCCTAGAGATGGGAGGTCCTAGGTTCAAATCTGGCCTTAAACACTTCCCAGCTGTGTGACCCTGGGCAAGTCACTTGACCCCCATTGCCTAGCCCTTACCACTCTTCTGCCTTGGAGCCTATACATAGTATTGTTTCAAGACGGAAGGTAAGGGTTTGAATAAAAAGTCCAGAATTGGATAAAAAAATAAATAAATAAAGATTATTTGAAGGCCTGTAATATAGAAAGGATGGAATGTTAAAAGTAATATCAGATTGTGATGAGCTCTGAGTTCTGAATAAAAGATTTTTATCCCAGCCGGCATTATAGTCCTCACCTAAATCCAAGATGGTAGATCTCTTGAGCTCAAGACTTCTGAGCTGCAGTAAGCTATGCTAATTTGCTGTTTTCAGTAAGTTAGACATTAATATAAGACTATGGGAAACAGGGCTACTAGTTTACAGGCAGCAAATTGATCAAGTTTAGAACAAATCAAAAATCCCATGCAGATCACTAATGGAATTGAACCAATGAGTAGCTGTTGCATGTCTAACCTGAGCTAGAGAATGATACCATAAAGAATATATGATTCACTATATTAATCACTGGAATTCATATGTTTTGCTTCTGTTGAAGAGGAAAGATGACTATGTTTGCTTTTAGCTACAGATAGCATAAAATCTAATAAATTTAAATGAGCTTGGAAAATTAGATGTTTTAAACAATGTGTTTTTCCTGATAAGTGAACTTCTCAATATAATTTGTGATTTTTTTAAAAAGGCATTATTTTGGGCTCAACACTGCTTGATTGTGACAATATCGATCAAAGCATAAATCATCTGTATATTATTTTGTAGCACAGTGGCTTTCTTGTGCCAAAGTACTTAAAAGGGTCTTTGAGTTAAATTTTTTTTAGTAGTAATAGCAAAATTGAAGCACATTCATTTTAATAACATAATTTCTCCCATGGTTTGTTAATGTGATTATTAGTTTTGAAAAACTGAGTAACTTAGAGTCAATACAGAGTCCTCAAATTCATATTATAATCCAGAAAAATAAAATAACTACACTCATGAAAAAACTAGTTGGACAACAAATTTACAAAAAATATGTTGCAATTAAGTGGGAGAAAGTAATGACCACTTTATGAGTCTCCAGAAGCAATTATCATTTTAAAGACCAACATTTCTAAATTAGATTAGATTAGATTAGATTAGATTAGATTAGATTAGAACTTTTCAATAAGGGGTCAGTCAGCTGGGTAGCTCAGTAGATTGAGAGCCAAGCCTAGAGATCAAATCTGGCCTCAGATACTTCCCAGCTGTGTAACCCTGGGCAAGTCACTTAACCCCCATTGCCTAGCCCTTATCACTCTTCTGCCTTGGAGCCAATACACAGTATTGATTCTAAGACAGAAGGTAAGGGTTTTAAAAAAAAAAAAAGGACATTTTCAACAAATATTTATTTTTATGTTGTTGTAATATCTGTTTTGATAAATTTTGCTTATTGTATGTTTTATGTGCATTAATTTTTAATATAATTGTATTAAATTCTTAGTTTTATTTGAATAAAGTATTATCTAAGAAAATTATTTGCATGAGATTATTTTATGAAAAGTGCAATGTCAACATTTTTTTCCTTAGCAAGTTTAGATCATGTGTAAATTAACCCTTAAAAATTTTTAAGGCTTGAAATGCAGACTCAAGTTGGCAGTGAGTATGCTCTCTCATAGTTACAAGTAATACTTATAATTATTAAATAGTGGTGTGACTTTTTTTCCCTAAAAAAATGTGAGATTTCAGTGACACTGTAAGGAATACTGAGATGGCTGTAGTTCTTTAAATCTTGCTCTGTCTGATTAAGCATACTTTTTATCTATAGTGATAATGATAAAAATGCTTCTCCCCCCTCCCCCCCAGAATTCTACCTCTTTTGCTGTTGAAACTGCATTTTTATAGTTTAACAATTAATTACCAAATTCTGTTTGCCTTCTTCAGCCCTCATTCTGTTTTAGTTTTACAGCCTTTCATATGTAGATCATCCCTCTATCCCAAATTTGTCCTTTTGGCTTCTGTGAAACTATCAGATTCTCTAATACTTTCCTTACCTCTCTGACCCTGACCCACTCTTGTCTTTTTCACAATTTCCAATTAGTTATCACGTCTCATTTAGTCTTCTTTACAATAATCTGTCCTGCCCATTCTTTTACATTCCTATAAGCCAATTTTTTCCATTTCTTGCTCTTATTTCAGGCAATAGAGTTCTTACTCATCTTGCCTATAGTTCTCTTCTTCTTAGTTCTAATCCATTTTTTACATAGTTCCCAGACTAATCTAAAAACTCATTTTGGTCTTTTCCTTCCCTTGCTCAGTGGCTTCTCAGTGCACAAAATAAAGCCCTTGAATTCAGTCCTCTTCAAAGCTACCTCCAGTCTTCATTCCCACTTCAGTCTTAATACCGACTGAAAGGCCCAGACTGGTGTATTTGATGTCTCCTTATCTATCTTTGTATACTTTGCTTTGTATACATACCCCTTTTCCAGAATGTTTCCCTAGAATAAGAATTCTTGTCTTGAAAACCTCAAGTCTACAAAAATGTCTGCAAATATCTTCCTTAAGATTGGCTATTGATCTATACTATGAGATTTAATGTGAATTATAAATGTAGTAATCTCACTATTCTAATATTGCCAACAAACATCAGCATTAAGCATGTTAAGCACTTACAATGTGCCAGACATTGTGCTAATAATAAGCACATTGTATATTGGGTGTTTTATTTATTTTTTTATTTTATTTAGTCAATTTAGAACATTATTCCTTGGTTACAAGAATCATAGTCTTTCCCTTCCACCTCTCCCCTGACACACAATTCCACTGGGTATTACATGAGTCCTTGATCAGAACCTATTTCCATGTTGTTGATGTTTGCACTAGGGTGATCATTCAGAGTCTACATCCCCAACCATATCCCCTCGACCCATGTAATCAAGCAGTTGTTTTTCTTCTGTGTTTCTACTCCCACAGTTTTTCCTCTGGATGTGGATAGTGTTCTTTCTCATAGATCCCTCTATGTTGTTCAGGATCACTGCATTGCCACTAATGGAGAAGTCCATTACATTGGACTGTACCACAATGTATTAGTCTCTGTGTACAATGTTCTCCTGGTTCTGCTCCTTTCACTCTGCATCACTTCCTGGAGGTTGTTCCAGTCTCCCTGGAATTCCTCCACTTTATTATTACTTTGAGCACAATAGTATTCCATCACCAACATATACCACAATTTGCTCAGCCATTCCCCAATTGAAGGGCATCCCCTCATTTTCCAATTTTTGGCCACCACAAAGAGCACAGCTATGAATATTAGGTGTTTTAGAAATGTTTTAATATCAACTTATCCTGTGATATAGCTGCCTCATTTCTTTAAAAATTATTTTTTCCTTAACACTAAAATTTTATCAAAGTAATATTTTCCCCATTGTTAAACCATATTAACATTTAGCTAATTAACATTAACATAACATAAGAATGATAGTTCTTAATGACAAACAAGAAAGTGGAATGATTTATCTCTACACAAGTACAGTTAAGAATGGCATCACCCTAACCTATCTTCATTGTGCCCAACTTTAGCTTTAGTTTTGTTTATTAGCAATATTGTAGTAATTGGTTCTGAGGCCAGAAATGCCAATTTTAACAGACAGGATAAAATGAATATTCAAATGAGCATTTATAAATACTAAAAACTTAAAGTAAACTTTTGAGTTCATGTTTGTGAGAAGCAAATAATTTTTTCTGATTGCTCAAACTCAAAACAGATGATCTTACGTGTGAGAATTTTGTGCCCTTTTGTCTCATTTTTATTTCTTTTGAATGTAGAATTGTTCTACTAAAGTGGACTTTCTACAGCTTTTTCTAATGTTGCCTTTTGTTTTTTGTTAAACTTTGTACTCTTTTCCTTCATGAAAGAAAATTAACATAAAATTATAAATAAATATATTTTTCTAATGAAGAGTTGAGTTGCATTTGATCAGAAATTAAATGATTATGATGGGATTTTTTTTCCCTCTTCAGTACTGGATGAATGAATACACCTCATCCATTGGAATTGGAGTTTTCCATTCAGGAATAGAAGTGTATGGTAGAGGTATGTATATATAGTATCTTTAAATCTACTACATAAAGATATCTAATTCTTAAAGAACTTTTTATTAGTTGAGATTTGGGGTGCATCCTTATTTTTTTAAAAGTGTTGCTGTAGCTTCTGTTTCAGAAAATCAACCAAAAAATCCCTCAGCATTCATTCACTAAGCTTATTAATTAACCTTTTCAACAGGCCTTAGTTCTTTGGGAGAAAAAAGAGGGAATCACCTAAGCAATATCATTGTGATAGAATAGCCATTTAGCTATTTGTTAGCTAAACTTTTCTGTTATCTTTAAAATTTTGAACTTGTTATTTCATAAGTATGGGGAATTCCTGGTGTGCAAGTTCCCTCCACCAGTAAAGTTAGTTGGAACTTAAATGGTCTTGGCTGTCTTGGACACTGAGGTTTAAGACAGTCACACAGCTATTATGTGTTAGAAATAAGGCTTGAACCAAGGTCTTCCTGACCACTGAAATGCCATACTACCTCTCTGTTAAGTATTTGTCACATTTAATAAGAGGTGAATGATAATGAATGGGCAAAAAAAATTCTGACTTAAAACAGAGTAAAAGAAAAGTTATTATATTTTTGCATGATATAATTAATAATTTTTATTGTGAATATTGCTAAACAGATTTAGTTGGTTGCATTGTTCAGTGTTAAGAATATCATTAAGATGTTATATGTAACTTAATTGAAAATTATATTTGGTTCTGAATTGTAACTTTATGAAACATACTACTTCCCTTTGGTACTTCTATCTCAACTTCAAGTGGGATTATTACAATTCTTCAGTTTCCCAGAGTTACCCAGAATGAGTGCACATAAGGTCTTTCTAGTGCAAAATAGGCTCATTTGCTTATGTATTAGCATTGTTATTGTGATCTCATATTTATATCTTTACTATTGCAAAGTGCTTTTGTTTCTATCCATTATTCCTCATCATTATTCATTAATCTCTGTTTCTGGGTTTTAGGGTGTATAGTATAGTTTCTTAAAGACCATTTTTTAAGTTTTCTTTTTACTTAATAAACTGTTTCCTTCTTGCAATCCTCAAAAAATGAGTTTTTTGCAGAGAATGCCAGTGGCTTAAGACATAGCTACTGACAGTTTTGTAGTCTCCCAGTAAACTTAATTTGATTGGGCTTTTGTCTAAGTTGTAGTTACTGACAAGAATCCTTTCAGAAGGTCTCTGAAGAGAAAGGAAGGCACAGGTACCTAATTATTGCAACTTTTGATATAATGATTTTCAAATGTTTTTATATTACTCAAAAAAGACTATAAACTTAATAAACTTCAAATCTATTGTATTTAGAGGTAAGTAGTGCTGAAATGACTGCTTTTTCCATAGAATACTAAATTTACCTCTACTTTCCATTCTTCACTACTATCTATTGAGAAGTTAAGTCGCCAAACATTTTCTTTAACAACTTCTTTGTCACCAGTGATATTTGTGGGAGTAAATTGTTTAACTTAAAATGTTCAGATAACAAACCACATTTTAATGTCAAATATGTGTCCAAAGAAAAATTGAAAGACCAAAGCAGAACTTTAAATCTCTTGTCCCTTGTAAAGGGGAGTACCAAGAGCTCAAAATTAATTCAGCAATAGCATGCTTCATTGGCAAGAGCATTGGATTTTGCAGTCAAAGGACAACCAATATTCATATCCTCATGTTGCCATTTATTAACTGTGTGACCTTGGATAAGTCATTGCCTTTGACACTTGCTATCTTGAAGGAGTTGGAAGAAATTATATCTGAGGTCCTTTCTAGATCCAGATCTCTGATTCTGTGAACTGTTTTGCTATTTCTCATTTGTTCTGTACAATTTTTAAAACTAAGTTAGCCTAATTTAACACTTAAGTTACATCTTGGAAATCAAATGCTGTACCCAAGGTCACACTGTAATATATCTAAGCAAAATCCTAGGATTGAAGCTAGAGTTTCATTAGGTCTTCCTTATATGGAACTCTTCTCTCTGGTATCATGCTAGATAAAAGTTGAAAATATTGAAAGAATACTTTGGCTGAGCTATAGAAATGCCTGCCAACAGATACTTTCTGGCCCATAAACATAAGAGTAACTATAGTCTCTGATTGGGGGAGGGGGGTAATAAAAATAGCTACATTCACCAACTCAGTTCTCTTTGACTAGAAAAATTAATAAGAAAAGAACTTCATTTGAGATTGTTTCTCTTTCATATTCTCAGGATCTTCTGCCTTAAATCTTCTGTGCGTTTAATAATTTAATGCAAGTCAGTAGTAAAGAAGGTTCGGGATCCTGGTTGACTTAAATTTTAACTTTGTGGGAAAAAATACTAAAAATCATGAGTTTTCTCTTTTCAGAATTTGCTTATGGTGGTCATCCTTACCCTTTTTCTGGAATATTTGAAATTTCCCCAGGAAATGCTTCTGAACTAGGAGAAACATTTAAATTTAAGTAAGTAGGGAGGATAATTTTATTACATTATCATACATAGCTGCCAGAGCTTATCTTATTTGCAAACAATATGGAACACATCTCTGTAAGCTTAGTTACTTCTAGTGGTTCTTTTAACACTGTTTTTACCTGTTTGTACATTTTGTAAATTAAATTGGTTAAAAATATTGTATGGAGATGAAATTGAGCCATAATGATTAAAAAAACTCAACCTTTATTATTTTTATTTAGCTCCTATAGATTACTTTGCCTAGTTTTCATGTAACCTTGGTACTTTTCCGAATACTAAAGGATATCAAATGTGATTTGTTTTATAATTATTGCCGCCATAACTTTTTTGGTCAACATTTTCACTGCAAGTTACCAATATTTAATTTTTTTTCCCATTTTCCTAGTGAATGGAAGGTAATATAGGAATTTAGCATAATTAATTAGATTCAACATACTGAAACTCATTGTGAGATGACATGCTTGTATTAAGTGATTATAATAACTAAATTTGTTGTGTGTATACTTTTAGAGCTAATCTATCTTAAAAGCTTTGAAAACCTGAGTGATTATTTTCTAGCTTCTAAATAAGATTTATATTTAAATTAAAGCTCAACATGTTGCATTCAAAGAGTAAAGTGATTAAATAGTGGTAGTGAAACAGTGATATGAAGGTTTAGAGCAATAAAATAAAGGTGTAGATTTCTTAGTACTTCCACACTAAGCCCAAATATCAATGTGAGCTATCTTAATTGCAGAACATTCTAATGCTCTTCTAAATTCTAAGCAGGAAATATACCTTATCAGCAAAATTGCTCTTTGATTCCCAGTTGGATCTATCTTCATTCAGATTCTGCTTTCCAGAGAATAATATGTTGATATCATAGTGTTAATTATTTTTCATAATATCTACTTGGAATTTTTCAATTTCTTATTAAGTTAGAAATTGCGTTTCTTTGTCAAAAACTATTATAAGGAAATATAGTACTGCAAAGAAAGGGTCAACCTCCTAATAGTGAAAACAGTTAATCAAGATTTTGTTAGGTTTCTTTATTTACTGTATCTACTACCTGTACAAGTCTAGAGCCTACTAATGGAATAACTATTTAAAAAGCTGGAGAGCAAGTAGGGTCCATCAGAAGAAACATTTGGTTTCTTTACTTGGCATAATTATCACTGGGATAAATCTAGCTCTAACCGTGGCTATTAACATATAGGAAACAAGAATATTTACATTATGTACAGGTTAGAATTAATGTTATTTTTTTGTATATTTTAAATCTGAATTTAAGATAATTAGAATGGGGAAGAAATCTTATTTTTCTGGTTGTCTTATTTTTATTATTAATTCCTTTTCTTATAGTGATTAAAGTATTCTAAGACTACCAGATAATAAAAACAAGCCTATGAATACCTAAATACTATGTACTTATATTTTTTCCTTTTGTTTTAGAGAAGCTGTTGTTTTGGGAAGCACTGACTTCCTAGAAAATGATTTAGAAAAGATTGTAGAAGAATTGGGGAAAGAGTACAGAGGCAATGCTTATCATTTGATGCATAAAAACTGCAATCACTTTTCTTCAGCTTTATCAGAGGTAAATGAAATCATATCTGAAAGGGCTTCCAAATAGATGATGCTATTTAATATTTGTTTCTTATTCATTAATTACATCTTTGTTGTTTTATTTTTCTGATCTGCTTATTTATGTAAAAGACAATATGATACAGAATTTATGTGATTTGCTTAAGGTCACGACACAAATAATTCTTAGCAGACCAGATTTAGAACAAGGTGTCCTAATTTAATCCAGTGTCATTTCTACTCATGATGACTATCTAGTCTTTTTGTATTCCCCAAGACAAGACAATCCTCTAAATCAACAAATATTTCATATGTACTATTTTGTGCAAGTTTAGGCCTGCCCTTATCTAACCTTACAATTTCATTGTAATCCAGGATTCAGAAAGTCATTCTGGGGTTTGAGGTTGCCTCCCAAAAGAAAACTTTCTTCTGGCCCACTTTGCTTTACTCTTTCTTCAAGTTTTCCCCGTGGCTGGCTGAATTGTTCAAGAATGCTCCTTAAAATAAGTTGGATTGCACAGAATGGAAGAAGTCATTGTTGGCAGCCTGATCAGTAATAATTAGTACTTAAGTTCCTGAAGTTAGAACAAGCAAATTCTTGCTAGACAGAACTACTTAATTTTACAGTTTAATGGGAGGAATTTTAAGGTATGATGGAAAGTCCGTAAATATGTTGGAATTTGAATTCCCAGCTCTACTTCTAATACTTTTTTGTGACCTTGGGCAAGTAACTGACCTCTCTACTCAGTTCCTGATCTATATAATAGGAATTAAATGTCCTCTATGACCTTTCCCAGTTATATCAGGTCCTAAATGTCCTCTGACCTTTGCAAGTCTATCATTCTTTGAACCACTGCTGTTAGAACACACTTTTAGATGCCTCTTCAATATCTCTACTTAGTCCATTTTTTTCTCTGCCTAAACATTTGCCATCTTACTGTTGCTTGCATCTAAGATAATTTTGAAATTCTCTTTTTAAATGTTGTTCATCTTCATTCCTTTATCAAATTGCTTCACTAGTGACAGGAAGAGTCATTTGCTTATTGTATTCTTATACTCTATCCATAGTCTTCTAGGGATATTAAAATAAGGTTTATATGATTTAGATGAATCATCATTTAGCCTTCAAATTCTTAGTCAGATTGTTCACCATTTCCTTGATTAGCACTAGATCCAAAATTATCTGTTTTAGAGGCTGTGTTGGTATATAGCTTCTTGATCTTTTGTATTTTTGAAAAGAGAATAATTTCTCACATTTAACATTTTTACATATGAGGAAACTAAGGATATAAAGATTAGTGACTGCAAGTAAGTGTCTGGGGTAAGACTTGAACCCATTTCACCTGACTTCTAAATCCAGGACTTTTATTTATTATTATTTATCCACTATTATTCCAGACTGCATCTCAAATTAACTTCCAGTTATAGTGATATTATATGTTAAGTTCCTTTTAAGCTATAGAACATTAAAAATCTTAGGAGTTTTGGTTATGCTGTAGCCATGAGTTTGCCTCTCCTCCTACCAGGGAAATATATGTGGGTAGTAACCTGTTAGATATCACACATTCATTCAAAATTCACATGCTTTAGTAAGCCTGCTTGACATTTTATGAGTGTGAAATCAAAAACTAGAAAAGAAGGCCTTGGAAATAATTAAGTCCAACACCTGCATTTGTTTGACAAATGTAGACCCAAGAAGCAAAAATAGCTTAACAACTTTCCCTAGGTCATAAAGGTCCAGAGCTAAAAGCCTCCTTCTTACTCTGTCCCATTGCACTTTCTAATGATATTATGTTGCTTCCCACCTTGTAGAAGGTCTTTTTATAAGATTATAACTGTTACAGCCTAAATCTGGACCCCAGGAGCCACATCAGCATTTTCAAAGGGAGGTATCCCTAGAGTCAATTGGGTTTTTTGCCATACTCTATAGTTGAGTACATCTAGCCAAGACTTGACCTCATTCAATCTTTTGGTTCCAAACTTTATTATCATAGACCAAATACAAGAAGTATTTTCATATAAAAAGAAGATTATGTATTAAATTGTACATCTTTATTAGGTACGGCTTGCTTTTAAAACTGTAATAAATATATCACTTTCAAAGTGCTCTTGCTTATTTGTGCTGCTTTCCTCCCTTCATTATTTAGTCTTTTGTCTCCAGCTATAATGATTTGGACTGACTTAAGAGTTTTATTGAGGTAGTCTTTGCTGCATTCTGTCCATAAGTTCTTTTTTATTTTAATCACCCAATATCAGAAATTAGCTTAGTCTCTGTCTTTTGTGAATAGTGTTAGCTCTGTATAACTTTAGTCTTCACTTTAAAGATATTTGAATCATTAAACAATATTTTTCTAAGAAATACATTAAAATTTTTCCAATTAAATTCCAGATATGTCTGAAATAAAGCCACAGAATTTCAGAAACATCATTTTGCTGGTATTAATGAGTGGTACACGGTTGGTTGTTTTTTTTGTTTGTTTTGTTTTGTTTTTTGACTTCCATTAGACTCCTCCCCTACCAGCTGGTTAACTCTCAGAAGAAAACTTCATTGAAACCACCTTTTTTCTTCAATTTTTCATCATCAGTTTCCAATACCTTTGCCTCTCCAGCATTGCTTCGAAATTAGCAATAATAAGTAGTTTCCATTTTATAGTATTTAACCAAAGCACTTTCCTAACAGCAACTCTGTGAAGTAACTGAGGCAAGATGATTTGCCCAGGGTCACACAGCACAGGTTTCCAGAACATCTAACCATAAAGCTCATATCAGTTTATTACCCTGTATCTCCACTTAGGATTCCTGTGATTCTGATTGTAGGCTGCCTGGCCACCACACCTTTACTCCCCATCCCTATCAATGCTTGGTTTATTCTACCCTACCTCTACAGAATCTCTCTTCTTCTCTAACCTGTGTCTCTGTCCCCTATATAAATAAACCTAAAAATTCTGATCTCCCCTACCCCTAAAATTTTTTTATTATTTTATTTATTTATTTATTGTATTTGATTTTATGTATTTGTGTTGTTTCCCTGAAATTGAATGTAAGCTCCTTGGGAAAAGGAATTTTTTTGTTTTGGTCTTTGTTTTCCCAGAGCCTGGCTCTGAGCCTAGTGTGTAGTACCTCCCATATCTTCTTTCTGCCTTTCCTATATAAAGTGAACATTTTAACCATTCTGAAACATCAGCTAATCCATAAGTATTGATTCAGTTCCTTCGGAGTACCAGGCACTGTGCTAACCAGCTGGTGGGGGATACAACCTTTCTATAGGTTACATAGGTTCTCTTATTTGATTCCCACAACAGCCCTGTGTGGCAGATATTATTATACTCATTTAAAAAAGCTGAAACAGAGTGAGTGGTCATTCCAGGCAGTCTTTGAGGCAAGATTTGAACTCTCTTCTTCCTAACATCAAGTCCAGTGCTCTGTCTTTTATATCCCCTGGCTACTTACACACAACAAAACAGTCCTTGCCCAGAGGTGGCTTATATTCTGATAGGGACTTGTGTGTAATCAAAATGTGTATGTATGCATGAGTAAAAACAAATAAGTGCAGAGTAGATAGTAAGAGCACTTATAAAGCGCTTTACATGTTATCTCATTTGGTCTGTACAACATCCCAATGAAGTAGTTGCTATTATTATCTTCTTTTTACAGATGGGGAAACTGAGTCTGGGGAAAGTTAGATGGCTTGCCCAGGTAACATGGCTTGTAGTAAGTGACTGAGACAGGATTCAAATTCGGGTAATCCCATCTCCAAATCCAGCACTTTATGCTCTGCAGTACCTACTTTTCCCCAAGTTAATTTATAAGGGAGAACACTGGCAGCCAGGGAGGATCCAGAAAGGCTTCATGCTGAAAATGGTGTCGAGCTACATCTTAAGAAGAAGAGGGACTTCAAGGTGGAGGTAGAGAGAGAATTTAAGACATTGTATGGCCAGTGCAAAAATATGGAGAGGAGGGATTCTGAAACTACTCCTTCAGATTTGTGTCTTCAGTAACCCACAGGTCATTGCTTTACAGAATAGAGCCAAATAGTCTAAATTTGCTGGATAAGAGAACATAAGGATTTTAATAAGATATTTTAATAAGATGTAAAATAACCAAGAAGTCTTGTTGAACACATAGTACATCCATTTTCTTTCCTTTGTCCACTAAGGATTTTTGTTATATGACCCATAAAGTTTCCATAAAATCTGTATTGAATTATAATTTATTCCTTGGGGGAATTAACTATCTATCTGGATAGAGACTTCTTTTCTCTCTTCTCCCCAGTTCCTCCCCAGAGATTTTGTTGACCAACATTACTGATTTCCCATTCCACTCCACCAACTTCCTCACACCTAAAAATTGTTGACAATGCATTTTATCCCTTTGACATAGATGTGTAGAGTATGAGGAAGATTTTTCCTTCCTATCAGGCTGCTTTACCTTGCTCCTCACATAGGGCTAACTTCTCACCCCAGCTATTTGCAGAAGGAAAGGGGTGAAGAAGAAAGATAGAAGAGCAAAATGAAACCATCTAAGATCCAGTGCAGTCATAGCTTCCTGCTTTTATGGGACAAAGCCTGAAAAAAGGTCAGAAGGCCTATGAGGGAGCAACCTGAGCATCAATCAATAGATGAAGCAGGCTCTCAGTCATGTGGGATCTCCCTGTACCCTAATTTCCATGCTCTGAAAGGAACTACAAAGTAGGAATAAGCCAGCAATTAATACTTTTGTCTGATCCTTGTGAAAATGAGTCTAAGAGCAACTAAATCTGTAGGCCAGAAGGAGGTTTTATCCCCTGGATAGATTCCAGTGCTATGATAAACCTCATATAACAGGTTTTCAGGCCTGGTAATGAAATGAAGGAAGGCAAGAACATTTGTCAGGTGAATGAATGATTTAATGTCCATTTATTAAGCAGTTGGCATATACCAAGTTTTAGAGATATGAATAGAAAAATCAAGATTGCCTCCAGTCTCAAGGAACTCATATTCTTGATTGGCAGTGATGACATACAAAAGAAAGTTTAGGTGGTTGTCAAGAGCTGGTAGTCTACAGGGTGCCACATTGGAAAGGGCAATATGGTCCAAGGTCCTGAAGCTGCATTTGGGAGGTCAGATGTGGCCCAGTGCAGGGAAAGAAGGCTTGGTGCTCTTCCTTCTGCCTCAGTTGAGCTATGTGCAGAGAGGGCAGGAACCAAAGACAGGCTGGCTTCTTTTGGAGGGAAGTGCTCAGGGAGGCAAAGGGCCCAAAAGCTACACAGAAAGTGGTAGTAGGTTTTTCCAGACAGTAGAAGCCTGAGCCCATTGATGTAATACTATATTAGCCTCTGCCTGATAACTTACTTTGGGATAACTTAAAACTTTTCCAGATGTTTCACAGTATAATTGTGAAGGTCATGGAGAGAGCAAAAGACAGATGATATTACTTAAATTTTACAGATGTGAAAAGTTCAGAAAATAAGGAGTGGCATTTGCTGTAAAATTCTAGGCCCCTGACCTCAGTAGGAAGGGAGCTTCTGTCTTAAAGATATCTTGGAATGTGGAATGCTAGTAAGCCAAGACTGGCCTATGAAGGACTTTCTGTGTACTGCTCTTCCAGCATTCCTTAGCACTAGACAAGATTAACATTATCTTTCATATAACACAAAACCTGCCTTTTTCCCCCCCCTCCTATAGATTCTTTGTGGGAAAGAGATTCCTCGTTGGGTCAATCGACTCGCCTACTTCAGCTCCTGTATACCATTCCTCCAAAGCTGCCTTCCCAAGGAGTGGCTCACTCCTGCAGCCCTTCAATCTAGTGTCAGCCAGGAGCTCCAGGATGAGCTGGAGGAAGCAGAGGATGCAGCCGCAGCAGCCGTCATGTCAAGTGCTTCAGCAATGTCCAGACCTGGGCGCCACACTAAACTATAGATTTCTCCAAAGTAACACATTCAGAACTATGTCTGGCAGTTGAATTTCACTAGAGAGCAGCAAGAAGAGAGCAAACTTCTTTTTGGACATTCCTTTTGTATGCAACAATAGCTCTTCCCCAAATCCCAAGGTTTTTCAGCTCAGGATTATATTTGTAATTTAAAAGAATCACCTGACAAAAGAGGGAGGACTTTATGTGAAGCCACCCTCTGTTTTTTTTACCCACTTGTAAATTTGGATTTACTTCTGTTTTATACAAGATCTGTTGAGTTATGTTTACAGTATTTTATATTGCTGTTTACAAATTTTACATGGACTCCTGCCACCGTGAAAGAAGAAAACCTTAATGTCTTCATAAATTAGGCAGGTAAACTTTCTACACTTCCAACTGCTGCCAGAGCTGTGGCATAAACAACAGAATACCAAGTACGTGAACAGGTTATGGCCACCATCACCTGCGTAAGAACTGTGGTTTTCAAAAACAAATTTAAAAAAGCATCAGAATACAAGGAACCCAAGCAAGCTGTGCTTGAGCTGAAAGTACATGTTAGTCAAGGGTCCTGCCTGGTGTCAGGAGAGTCAGGGGGAAGGTGGGAAGAACAGTTCCTGAGGAGTGGTTACAGCTCTCCTTTTCCCTTCCCCAGCTCCCAGGGTAGCACCTCTGCCAGGTTTCCAACAGCAGCTGGCTTCTACCACCCTTACTGTCTACCTGGTCACACTGTGTACCAGGAAAGGACTGTGCATGCTTGGGACTTTGTCAAGTGTTCATGACTCCAAGAATTTTCTTTTATAAGGATTGATTACTTGCCAGTAACTGCACAGGTGTGATGAAAGCTCAATTTTATTTTAACACATAGTCATTTCTTAAACTCCAAACATTTTTCTTTGGTTTGTTTTTTTTTCCTTGAGCCTACAAATTTGAAACCCTGCCCACTTCATATAGTGCTTTAAATGGAAGGTTGGGGAATGCTTTGAGGGATGTCCTAAATGTCAGCTGTTTTAGTTTGCAATCCAGATTCATATAACTATTTAGGCTGTTAATTTATTGGGTTTACATGTCCAAAGTAGCAACATATCTGTTGGACTTCAGTTATTTTCAGGCTTTCTATACCATATCAGATAGGCATGCCCTGACATGGGGCAACCTAACCGTAGATCAGCTTGGTCCAGCCCCTGTCACGGCTGTGTTGCTGCCTTTGGTCATTTACGAGTGAATTATGTGCACAACCATTTCATCTCACAAGTAAATGACCATCGTATTCTCATAGACATTTTTTGTTGACAGCATATTAATGTATTTTCATTAGCCACCTTTATTTTTTCAGCAACATTCAAGCTTCATTTGTTGGTCATCTTATAGTCTCTAAATATCTATGTAAATCCATCCACTTAAGAACCAAATTGTGACAACAGATAATAAGCACGTGGTGTCAGAGAAGTGTGTAACCTACTGAAGGCCCCTGTGCCCAGGCATCTGTAGTCCTAGTTTGGCCCTCCTCTGTAAAAATCATTCTTTACATGTAATATTAACTTTTTCTGCCTTAACAATGAATTCTTGCAATAAAATTGGATGAAATTTATAAACAATTCAAGGCAGTGACTTAAGCTTCATAAGTATTGTTGGTTTTTAAGTGGTTTACCTTTATTTAAGCTGCTGCCCTGTGTTAAATAATACTCTTATGTTGAGCTTACATATCTTTAAGTAAACTGCATTTTTAACTTTTCCATATTCTGATTTTGATTGTTCTTAATTTTTATAGAACCTAATCATGGGAAAAGACCGGTCATTGGTTTTAAGGATAAACCTTAGGGAAAGGGAAAGGACGTACTTTTTCCCTGAAAGAAAACCCTTGTTAAAAACTACTCCCACTTCCTGAATGGGAGGGGTGCCCAGTTTATAAAAGGGTTCTGTACAAATGCAATAAAAAAGAGATATAGGGACAGACACTACCTGATTTCCAGTAAACATTTTTTGAGTCTCAAAATATGGCTTCAAATAAGACACTAATTAAGCCACACTGTTGATATTATTTGTAAAGGGGGGGGGGATTCATAATCAAAACCTGAATCATTTAGAAGTCATTTGTTTTGCAATTATGCATTTTGTTAAATCTGTTTAGATAGTCATGGTTTAATTTAAAGTTGTTGACTAATCTCAAAGAGTAATTACTTTCTTGGTAAATAGCCAGATTGGTCCATCTGTTCTAATTCAGGATCCAATCAATAATGAAAATTTCAGGGGGCTGGGAGGGGGAGGTTGGGTTGGTTTGAGTTTCATTTCATTTTGTTTTAGCTGGGGGGGTTTGTAATTTAAAATGTCATATATGATGTTTGGAGATTGAATTCATTCTTGAGGACCCTAGTAAAAATCAACAGTGGTCTGAACTAATTATCAGTACATAAGATGAACATATAAAATTTTGTACAAGAGCAGTACTTGGAACAGCTAGATGGCTCAGTGGATAGAGAACCAGGCCTAAACACTGGAGACCCTGGGTTCAAATCTGGCCTCAGATACTTCTTAGCTGTGTGACCCTGGGCAAGTCACAACTTCCATTTCCTAGTCCTTACCACTCTTCTGCCTTGGAACTGCTACACAAAATTAATTATTAAAAAGAAGGATTGAAAAAAGAGAGAGATACTTCACAACCTGCTTAGGCAATGGTTGCCTCAGGTCAAAAAATAAATGTTTAGGGGGCAGCTGGGTAGCTCAGTGGATTGAGAACCAGGCCTAGAGACGGGAGGTCCTAGGTTCAAATCTGACCTCAGACACTTCCCAGCTGGGTGACCCTGGGCAAGTCACTTGACCCCCATTGCCTAGCCCTTACCACTCTTCTGCCTTAGAGTCAATACACAGTATTGATTCCAAGACGGAAGGTAAGGGTTTAAAAAAAAAAGAAAAAGAAATGTTTATGACTTCAGAAAAATTATGACTTCAGGTCAGGGCATTCTCTTCAGATCAAAATTAACCTTGCTCTTTTAACATTCATCCTGACTTTTAAGGGATAAACTAGTACTTTTGTCCTTGCTAATTTATCTCTCAAAAACCTTATTTTTAAGTTGAATAGTTAAAGGATGTATTTGGCCAGGGAAACCAGTGATTTAATTTGCATTAAACAACAACTACTAAGCACTTCTTAAAGGTAGGTATGAGTTTAATAACTCGTGTCACAAGTACAATGTTCAGACGATGGCAATTGTTGGTTTTCAGGTTTGTTTGAAATGTGTGGATTTCTCTAAAACCTCTGAAAATGCCATCTACTAATGAAGGTTTGGTCCTTGTGGATTCTTAGGATTGATGGTACTATATCTGTGTGACCGCTTGCTCTAAACTCAGACTCCACTTGATGCCTAAAAACCTCAGCAATAGAGCAAGTTGCCTTTCACCAGCATTTTTAGAGAGCAGAGAATTGTGATTTTAGTGAACTGTCAGCATTGTGTGCGCAAGAAGGTTTCCTGCCCCAGTACGAGTTTTTGAGACTATATCCATGGCTTCTTTGCTTCATAAAATGGGTCGAGACACATTCATTATTTGAAGGTTCTAATCTGCTTGCTTTTCTTTTTCCTGGTGGTTCAGTTGCTGTAAGATACTTTGTACCTTTGATACACACTGTATTTTCCCTTGTTGACAGTCATCTTTATTTGAACAATGTGAATTCTGTTCAGGCCCCCTTTTCTCCTCCCTTAGAGGCAGCCTTTTGTACCATTGTTGCTCCATTTTCTTGAATATGGTTTTATTATGCACCTGGATTCTTTACAGCTAGATGTCTAATCAGAATCAGTGTGCATATATTCCCTCTGTTTCAGAGGTGTTAAATCTTCATATCCCTAAAGAGAAATTTTGTGAACTTGAGTACAAGTTTACTGTCACTCATAATATTTATATTAAAGGAATGCTAAGAATCTTGACTTTTGCTACCTTAACATGGCAGTAAACCATCATGTTACTTCGATTTATTAAAAAAAATACTTTTCTAAGAAATGTTTTATAGTGCTTTCTGGCCTCTGACAAATGTTTATTAATTGTGGGGGGGAGGGTGGTGGCATGTTGAAAATGGAATTTTATTTGCTTGAATTTTTAAATACAATTGATAAATAATTGGTTAGATTCAAGACAAAATTTTAAACTCCATAGATGTCATTAGCTCCCCTTGAGCATGGAATGTTCCTTGTTATCTGATGAAAGATTTTCTTAGGAGCAGTTGGGTAAATCAAAAACACTTCCCAGCTGTGTGACCCTGGACAAGTCACTTGATGCTAATTGCCTAGCCCTTACCACCCTTCTGCCTTGGAATTGATACTCAGTATCAATTCTAAGATAAGGAAAAATAAAATAAAGGACGGATTTTCTCATGGCAAGGTGATAGGGTTGGCAGGGTAGAGGAGCAAGTATCTGAGAGAGGCTGTGGTCATAGTCCAGCTACATGACTCTTCTCTGCTCTCCCCCTCGGTTTCCCCAGAAACCTTGCTGGTGACGCTTTGTGCTTCAGACGTTTTTTCCCTTATTCTTACCCAGAACAGCATTTCCTTTGCTCTTGTGTTTTTGGGGGCCCAGTGACTACTTCTCAGCCACACAGCTCACCCACAGCTTGCAATAGCGAGTGCAGCTTTTAAGTTGCCTTCCTGTGGGCATGTTCTTAATGTGCCCACTGGTTCCTGAAAGTATGTGTGCTTGGTCCCATTGCGTAGGATTGGAGTTCATCATTTGCTTACTTGCTTTGAAAGGAATGCTCGGCTTGAAGATCTGACTTCCAAGAATGGGAGTAGGACAATAAGAAGAAACAAACTTTCCTGTATTGGGCAAGGCTGTGTCGTGCTGTCCGACCCGAGATCCCCTGAGAGACTGTCCGTGTAAGCGGGCGGGGGGATGAGAGCAGTTATAAGATGTCTAAAGGTCTTAGAGAGCACAGTATTGACCAACTAGTGAAAAAATAGAACATCACGAGACTCGTCGGTTGGACTTTATTTTTGGCTGTGTGGGACGAGGTTTGGTTCTATCAGCCTCATTCTAGGATTTTTGTGAAAATATCTAGTGAGTTTTCAGGTAAATTTTCAAACTACAGAACCTTAGAGATAAAATTCAGTTAACTCCTGACTGCTCAAAATCCCCTCTGCTCCATGCTCAGTGGGGTGATCTGATCCACTTTGTTTTATCCAGCAGACGAGTCCCCTCCATTGAATTCTGGGTGTAAGGGAAGTGGTGGTGCACCTTTAGCAAGAGAGGGCCCGCTATTTGCTTTCCAGATCTGGATCTCCGGACGTCTCGGTCATTTCGAGATGGCTCGCTGTGTGTAGCCGTAGATTTCTATGTCGGAGGAGACATTGCCCATTCGGGCCGAAGGCGCTGTTTTACTGATTATCTCCGGCCGCCGATGGGACTTGACGGCATTTGTCAGGCGCTTCTAGGACGCGTCTTATAACGTGACCTCAGAAAATCGAAACCGAATTCCGCTCTTTGTCCTTAGGGAAAGTGGGAGGATGACCGCCACCACCATAGTTTCGGGGTATTATTTGTTTTATGATGGAATATGTTCCCTTGTGCGTGAGCGGTTTGATCCTAACTCATGGTTCCAGTTTGCTTAAGACCCGTATGCGAGGCACGGTGCTCAGCTGTGGGGACAGCCGCTCCCCTCCCAGGAGGCAGAGTCCCCCCGGAAGCCTTGAAGAGGAGAAGGAGAAGGGCGAATGGAGAGTAGACCAGTGTGTCTACAACACAGAGAGAGCAAAAAGGAATAGAGGAGTGTCCTAAGAAAGTCAATGGGACATTAGCGCATCCGGGGGAGAGCCACGAGGAGGCAGAGGAGGTAGGTAGCTCCGGGAATAGAATGCCAGCCCCGAAGAGGCCCTGGTGTGACCTTGTGCAGGGCTCGTAATCCCTTGCTGCTCCTCTGGCTTAGAGTGGATCCAAAGGGACGAGCTAACTTCCTTGGGCTTCCTGGTGACTAGAACGTTCTGGCCCAGCTGTGAAGGCTACGTGGAAGAAGCAGTAGACTGGCAGTAGTGGAGGCGAGCGCCGCGGGCCTCCATAGAAGTGTCTGCAGGCGTAGTGAGGCTCCCCATGAGAGGAGAGGAAGGAGCAGTGCAGAGTTCTTTAGGGTAGTGAATTCTAAATGGCCGCTTTCCAGAAATCGCCCTTCAAAGCGGAGGAGCTCCCCCATGATACGCGGAAGCTGCATGATCCACTTGAATAAGACGAACAGCTTAAAAACCAATTGACACAACACCAACCGAGGACGCCGCGATGACAGTTACTAGACATGCTGTAAGGACATGTACACATACTTCACGCAGAGGCAGCTGGGGGCAGGGTCCGGTTAGACCGTGGTGTCTAAATGTGATTGGCAGACATCTTTCTCACCCAAATCTAATTCTGCAGACATTCATTAAAAATCTGAGGGGCATCGTCTCTGCTTCCAAGAAGTTTACAGTGAAGTAGCCAAGAGGAATAAATATGGCACGATACATTTATCAGGGAAACGCACGGTATGCGAAGGAAATCTGAACTTGTTTCATCAAGCTGTTGATGGCCACATCTATTATTGTGGCAGCATTAAAGGCTGGATTAGAGAGGGACAGACAGAACCAGCAAGAATACCGAAGAGGGGCAGCTGGGTGGCTTGGGAGATAGCCTGGAGACGGGAGGTCCTGGGTTTAAATCTGGCCTCAGATTTCTAGCTGTGTGACCCTGGGCAAGTCCCTGCAAATTACTGCACTTTGCCTTGGAACTGATACCTAATATTAATTCTCAGACAGAAAATAAAGTTTAAAAAAATCACATAGAAGGAGACTTTCTGTGCTAGAGTAGTAATACAGTGAGCAGTGATGGGGACCTGTATGGAGGGAAATGAATGTGGGAGAATCCACAAGACTTGAAATTTGGAGTGGTGAGGGAGAAATGCCAGACTTTTGGACTTGAGAGACCAGATGGGTATTGTTGCCTCAAAGATATTCACGTCGGAAGGCACAGATTTAGAGAAGGAGAGGAGCAACTCCGTTCTGGTCACGTGTTTTAAGTCGCTGGTGGCATAGCCAGGTGGAGGTGCTCCTTAGGCAGTCAGAGACATCTAGAACTCAGAAGAAAGATTAAGTATGGATCACATGCCGAGATGATTACATAAGGGCAGCTAGCTGACTCATTGGATAGAGAGCCAGGCCTAGAGATGGGGGGAAGGGGTTCTTGGCTCAGATGTGGCCTCTGCTGCTTCCTAGCTTGGTGACCCTGGGTAAGTCACTCCCAATTGCCTAGTACTTGTGGCTCTTCTGCCTTGGAACCAATAGTTTCATTTGTAAGATGGAAGGTAAGGATTAAAAAACAGAAACTATTAAGCACTGGTTGAAGCTACACAAGTCAATAAGATAGATAAGAGAATAGTATAAAAAAGTATAATTTTTTAATTATATAAATATATATTTATATATATTATATATATATAATAAATATAAAAAATAATAAAAAAATAGTATTAAAAAAAAGAAAGCCAAGGACTGGAAACACCTACTTTAAATAGTAAGTAAGCAGAAGTGGATAAGGAGCCAATGGGGGAGACAGACCTCAAAAAATAGGAAAATAGAAGATAATGGTGGGTCTAGAGAATAACTCAGAGGGACTACTTGGCAATGGCACAAGCTGCAATAAAAAAAACAATAAGGACTATAAATCACTCAATTTGGCAAATAGGAAGTCATAAGAGCAGCTTCTTTTTTTTCTTTTTATTATCATGCAAAACACACTTCCACGTTGGTCATTGCGGTAAGAGCACACTCTACATCACCAAAATAAAACCAGAAATACACTGATGTGAAATTAACAGTTCTTTCTCTGGAGGTGGATAGCATTCCCCACCATGAGTCTTTCTGGATTGACCCAGATCATGGCATTGCTGAGAACCACCAAGCGCAGTTTCAATCAAGACGTGGAGCAAATGCCAAATTGTGAGGGACTGAGGGAGCAGTAAGAACGCAGAGACATCGGGCATAGCCTGAGAAATGGGCTGGCAGGCAAATGGAAACCTACCCATGTTAGCATTGGACACTCGGATTTTTACACAGGAAGGAGTTTCAGTTCCTGGAAGAAAATTTTTCTTGGAACAACTTTTCCTGGATAAGAGATGATTAATTGCACCAGTTAGTGCCAGAAACAACACATTTTAGTAAGTTTCAACTTGTACATATCCAGTCTGGACAGAGCCGTCCAGTCTCCCTTTAATAAGTTCTTGTTACGTTTTTAATGAAGCATTTCTTTCAAACGTACATCTGTCCCATTAAAATGTTACCCATAATAGCTGAAGTAGTTTGTATCTGAACTGTCACTTCTCTGATACATATTTCACTTGGTAGTTTTGCTTTTGTGGAATCCTGATGGGTTTATTGCAGCTCGCTAGAGATTATGCAGGCTTATCCTTGAAGGATATATGGTTTTGCTGATACCGAAGGAGTCTCCCACGCTTCAGTGTGTCTCAGCATGGAGTTATCATAGACTCACATTTATACTGTCTTTTCTTTTTGCAAAGTACTTAGTTTATATGCATTATCTATTGTTTCTATTCTGGGTAAAGTTCATGATGTTAAATGTGGTCCCCAGACCCACCTTTAAATTCCTGTTTTATGTTTAAAACTGCTTCCCTCTTGTAATCCTCACAAAATGTGAGGCTCTTTTTTTTTTTTAACCCTAACTTCTATCTTAGAATCAATACCAGGTCACACAGGAAGTGTATGAGGCCAGATTTGAACCCAGCTGCCCCAAAAGGTGAGGCTCTTGCAAAAAGTAACCAGCAGGGGGCAGCTGGGTGACTCAGTGTATTGAGAGTCAGGCCAGGAGACAGGAGGTCCTGGGTTCAACTTTAGACTCAGACACTTCCCAGCTATGTGACCCTGGGCAAGTCACTTGACCCCCATTGCCTAACCCTTACCTCTCTTCTACCTTAGAACCAATACACAGTATTGACTCCAAGACAGAAGGTAAGGGTTTTATTAAAAAAATAAAAATAACAAAAGTAACCAGCAGCTTCAAACTTAGCAACTGATAGGTTTGGTTTGATGGGGCTTTTGTCCAAGTTGTGGTCAGTAGTGAGTTCCCCTTCACTCTGAAAGGGCATACAGAGATTCTTACTTACCCTTGGCGTAATGATTTTGGAAAGCTTTTTATTTCTTGTTCAAAAAATACTTTGTAAACTTGAACCTAAAATCTATTTTATTTCTTAGAACTAATCAGTTCTGAAAAGACTGTTTCTTCAGTGGGCCTCTAGAAATTTCCTTGATCAAAGAGAATTTGAGCACATGACATTTTGAGAATCTCAACCTCTGGACATTTTTTTCTATGCCCAACCTATTTGTTCCCAGAAATATTTGTGGAATGGAATCATTGAATGTAAAATTTTCAGACATACAAGCCTGTTTTTAAAGAGTTTGAGAAACTGCAGCTGATATTTAAATATTTCTGTTTGGAGGAAGGGAAGCTCAAAAGATTCTGGATTCTTAAAAAAGTTAATTTAGCCACACAGTGTTATAAAAAGTACCACATTTTGGGAGTCAGAAGATACAGATTTCTATCTCAGTTACGCCACTTCATGTCTGTGTGACCTTGGGCAAAACACAAATTCTCCAGCCTCAGTTTCCATATCTGTAAAAAGAAAGCATTAGACTGGGGAGAAGGGGCAATTTCTGAAGATGGGCAACAATTAGGCATTTGCTGTGTGCTGGAAACTGTGCTAAGCAGTAAAGATTCAAGTGTAAGCAAGGCAGTCCCTACCTTCAGGAGCTTGTATTCTTTTTTTTTTTTAACCCTTACCTTCCATCCTGGAGTCAATACCGTGTATTGGCTCCAAGACTGAAGAGTGGTATGGGCTAGGCAATGGGGGTCAAGTGACTTGCCCAGGGTCACACAACTAGGAAGTGGCTGAGGCCAGATTTGAACCTAGGACCTCCCGTCCCTAGGCCTGGCTCTCAATTTCCTGAGCTACCCAGCTGCCCCCAGGAGCTTGTGTTCTAATAGTTGTTGAAGGCAGCTTGGAAAAGGTAGCTATAGAAGGAGGGCAGAGTCAAGATGGCGAAAGTGCAGACCTCTGAAAACCCTTCCTCCCCAGTTAAAAAACAAATGCTCCTGGAGACTGAAAACCAAGTCTTAACAACAGGACAGAGCTAAGGGGAAGCCTCCTGCTGGACTCATCTTAAAAAGTACACCCCCAAAAGGCCTGAATTTGAGAACACTCAAAGGGAAGGAAGAAGGAAGGTCCCAGGACCCCTCCCCCACCCACAGTACTGAGCCTCCAGCAGTGGCTGGAATCTCTGGGCCGCCAAAGGCGCTAGTCTGGAGGGAGTACCTTGCAGGCAAAGCTGTGCCAGGTTCAGGGCTCTGAACACGGGCAGTGTAGAGGCAACTGGAAAAGCACAGAGGCCTAGTCACAGCAGCAGAGGAACTCCATATTGCCACCCACTCCCCTTCCTGAGGTTCTGGCCTCAGGGCACATCCAGTTCAGAAAGTTCAATTCAGCTGGGCTTAATCTCATCAGATCTTCAGAGGGTAAGGAAGCTCAAGCTCCAACACCTCTCCCCCACAGACTGCCCTGGGGGGTTTGCTGACTAAGCTCAAAAGGGGAAGGCTGACAGAAAAGCCCAAACCCATAGATCCAGCACATAATGAGAAGAGGAAGACTAGAGGCAACTATAGGAGGAAAAGAAGGGGCAAATATTAGCAAACAACAGAAAAAGAAAAAAGAAATTACAATCAACAGCTTCTATCCAGGCAATGAATGAAGAGCAAATAGAACAGAGGAGGATCAAGGAACACCAAGCAAAAACACGGAAACCAGTGAATTGGTCACAGGCTTTGGAAGAACTCAAAATACAATTCAAAACATAATTAAGAGAGGCTGAAGACAACTGGGAAAAGAACTTAAAAAGCAAGATAAGTCATCTGGAAACAGGCACTTGAACTAAAATGAGAAAATAGTGTCTTGAAAGCCAAAATTAATCAGCTTGAAAATGAGACAAAGGAGATGAAAGATGGCCTCCAAAGAAAATCAAACCAGAAGGAGGATGACCAAAAAGCCAGGGATGAAATTCAGACTTTAAAAACCAGAATACAACCATTAGAAGCAAGCAACTTCACAAAGCAGCAGGAAACTATAAAACAAAATTGAAAATATTGAGGAAAATATGAAACATCTCATTCACAAAATAGAAGATTTAGAAAATCGTTCCAGGAGGGATGATTTAAGAATCATTGGTCTACCGGAAGACCATGAGAAAAGAAAAAGGCTGGAAATTCAGAAAATTATCCAAGAAAACTGCTCCAACATTCTAGAACAACAGGAAAAAGTGGAGATTGAAAGAATCCACAGATCACCTCCTGTACTTAATCCCCAACTGACAACACCCAGGAATGTTACAGCCAAATTCAAGAACTACCAGACCAAGGAAAAATATTACAATCTGCTAAGAAGCCATTCAGATACCATGAAACTACAGTGAGGATAACACAGGATCTGGCTGCATCCACACTGAAGGACCAAAAGGCATGGAATACGATATTCCAGAAAGCAAGGGAACTAGGTGTACAACCAAGAATTAACTACCCAGCAAAACTGACTATATTCTTACAGGGGAAAGTATGGTCATTCAACAAAGTAGAAGAATTCCAAGCATTTGTAAAGAAAAGACCAGACCTGAACAGAAAATTTGATGCCCAAACACAGAATTCAAGAGAATCATCAAAAAGTAGTTCACCAACTGTTACGTGTCCTTCGAAGATGGAGCTAAAATATCGATGCAATGACTGCAATAGGATAGAAGTCAAAAAGGCACTGGGCTCAGAGTTTGAGAAAACTGGGGCCCAGAACAGTTAAGCCTTGTACCAAGACAGATCAGTGATTGTTCTGAAATTTATAGTTTTAGAGAATTGCCAGGAGTATTGATGAGGTGAAGTGATTTGCAAAAGGTTACAGTGCTACTAAGTGCAGAGCTAGAAATCAAACCCCATGTGTCTTTACAGTTTAAATGAGTTTGGAAATGTGTGGTAGTGGGAAAGACCCTAGATTTAGGGCTCAAAAATTGGTTCTGCCACATTCTGTACATGTGATTTTGGGCAACTGATTTAACTTTAGACCTTGATTTCCTCAGTAAAATGGAGAAAAGGAGATTGGATTAGGAGATAGCGTATGAGGGTTCTCCATTCTATGACCTAAAGATTAAGATCATGATGGACACCAAAGGCAGCTGAGCTGAAGGAATAGGCTAAAGTAGGGAGGACATCTTCAAAGGGCAGCTTGAAGTAAAGAAAAGGGGAAATTAGCCCTGTTTGATTTATCTAGGTGGGCGAAGGTAATTTATGGACTGATTTGGTGTGTTCTGAGCATAAGGGCTTTGGGGAAGTGGTGAGGAAGGTCCCAGTTTTGGCAGCCTTCCTGATTCCCTCCCTAAGTGACTAAGTCACTTCCTGAATCACTGTGGCTGCTGTCCCAGATGTTGTTGGTTACTTGAGCGGCTAGGTGAAGACAGTGTCTCATCATCTCAACTTGACTGGTTGCCATGAGACTGAATCCAGGTATCCTGAGCTGTGAGATCTATTTCAAGGTCAGTTTGGTACCTGTAGTGATGTTAGTAGTCTCCCCACCCCACGAAATGAAGTTGTTCAGGAGAAATTCAAAACCCCTGAGTTACCCTGTCAAATTAATTTTTAAAAATATTTCCCCCATTACATGTAAAAATGGTTTTTTTTTTCAACATTCAGATTTTTTTAAGTTTTAAGTTCCAAATTCTCTCCCTTCTTCTGACCCTCGCTCCCTCGTACCTTTCCTGTCCTTCTCCCTCCCCAAGATATTAAGCAATCAGAAATAGATTGTAAATGTGTGATCATGTAAAACATTTTACCATATTAGTTTTATGTAAGAATTTTCAAGTAAAAAAGAATAAGGAAAAAAAATTTTAAGGGAGCTATAAACAGGGCACATATTGCAGCAGTGGCTTTCGTTGGAAATGTCAGAGAGGCACATTGGCTAGGACAAAACTTTAACAATATCTAGAAGAACCAAGCTGCATCAATTGATGTGCTTTTTAAAATTTATTCCAAGAAGATGAAAAGAGTAAGATGAACATTTTTATTTCAAAGTAAAATTTGTTACATCAGTTAATATACCTGGGTCCTGGACATAATGATTTTGGAAAGCTTTTTATTTCTTGTTCAAAAAATACTTTGAAAACTTGAACCAAAAATCGATTTTATTTCTTAGAGCTGATCAGTTCTGAAAAGACTGTTTCTTCAGTGAGAGTCTAGATATGCCTGGAGAAGTTTTCTTAATCAAGGAGAATTTGAGCACATGACATTTTGAGAATCTCAACCTCTGAACATTGTTTATATTGTGCTTAATAGTTTGGGAGGCACTTTGTTTTTTTAAATATTTTCCCATGTTTACATGATACATTTTTTTCTTCCCCTCCCCTTTTCTCTCCCCCTCCCAGAGCCAACAAGCAACCCTACTTTTCTTGCAAACTTGATGTTAGCACGTTCTTAAGAATTTAAAATATTGGAAACACCTAGGTGAATCAGTGAATTGAGAGCCAGACCCAAAGACAGGAGGGTCCTGGGTTCAAATCTATCCTCAGACACTTTCCATCTGTGTGACCCTGGGCAAGTCATAATACAATATCCACAATAATAATTTTGTGTATTAATATTGTGTAAAAAATCACAATAATCATATCACCTAGCCCTTATCGCTTTTCTGCCTTGGAACCAATACCCTGTATGGATTGTAGGACAGAAAGTAAAGGGGTTTAAAAAAAAATAACTGCCCTCAAGGACCTCACAGTCCAGAAGATGTAAATGAGGGACTCCATATACCAGCCTTAAAAGAACTTGGGAAAGGCTTCCTATAGAATATGGGATTTGAGTTGAGACTTAAAGGCAACAGCATTAGAAGCACTTTTTCATTCATTCATTCATTCATTCATTCCAGGAACTACAGAACTAAGTCATTAACCCCTTTCCAGATCTGGCCCCGGTGACCCAGTCTGAATGACAGGAGCCACAGTGGCTCCAAAGCCATCCAAGGCCAAGGAGCCTCGGCTGCCCCTTCCTAGGGAGTTTCCAAAGGTGCCCCTTTGGGCCCTTGAACTCAGGATTTTCCTTGAAGAGGAAAAGAAAGGTCGCTTGCTTCCTGAATAAGTTCCTGTTTCCTCTCTACGGAGGATGGTCCTCTCCAAACAGATCTGCGTCCGGTGTGTTCACGAGGGGCGTATTTTGTGGCATTAAATAGGGTCAGTCGTCGGGGGACCTTTGATTTAATTTGGATAGGGAACTCCCAGGGTGAGAAGACTCACTTTAGAGGCGCAGGTCCGTATCTTCGGTGCCGTTTAGTCTCTTAAAAGGAGAAATTCTTACATTTTTTCACATTTTAGATCTGGCAAAGACTGTGTATTCCTCCTGAGAATGATGTTTTTAAAATGGATAAAATACATAGAATTGCATAGAAAAACAAGGTCACAGACACTCCTGAAATCCGTCCATAGAAGGTGGATCCCCACCTAAGAGGGAAGGCGAGAGAACAGGGATTTATTTTTAAGTTTATCTTGCTTTTATTTCAGTAACTAATTTACACATACATTTCCCCAAGGTTACATTGTCTTCCCTCCCGCCTTCCAGAGCCAACAAGCCATTTCACTGGGTTATCCATGTCTGATCACCCAAAATCCATTCCCATAGTATTCGTTATTTGTAAGAGAGTCGTCTTACAAAACCAAACCCCCAAATTGTATACCCAAATAAATATGTTTTCTTCTGCACTTCCACTCCAACAGTTCATTCTCTAGAGGTGGATAACGGAGGATAGGTATATATTAAGGGCCTACTTTGTGCCAGGCACGGTGCTAGACGCTTTCCAAATAGTTCATTTTTTAAACTTAAAATTAAAGGAATAAAAATGACTTTAAAAATTCATTTTAAGAATTAAAATTTTTAATTTAAAATTAAATTAGACATTTTAATTTTTAAAATTTCATTTTAAATTAAGTTTTTTACTTTGGAATTTTTAATTTTTAAATTAAAAAAAAATTTAAGCCCTTACCTTCCATCTTGGACTCAATACTGTGTATTGGTTCGGAGGCAGAAGAGTGGTAAGAGCTAGGCCAAGTGACTTGCCCAGAATCACACAGCTAGGAAGTGTCTGAGGCTCTGGGCCTGACTCTCAAGCCACTGAGCCACCTAGGTGCCCCTCCAAATATTGCAATTGAGCCTCACAACTATGTCAGAGGTGGGTGCTATTATTATCCCCATTTTGCATTTGAGGAAACTGAGGCAGCAGCAGTTACGTGATATACCCAGGGTCACATCACTAATAAGTAGCTGAGACTAGATTTGAATTCAGATCTTCCTGACTCCAGATCCAGTCCTCTTTATCACCTGTCTTAGAAAGTTGCCTTTTTAGAACGCTGAGAAATAGCTTGCCAGGGATCCCAAGGCTAATATGTGTCAGAGGCAAGACTTGAACTCAGATCTTCCTGGCTTTGAGGCTGACTCTCTTTAAATTCCAAACTCTAATCTGAAGAAAATTGGAAGGATTATAGCAGAGCCTCAAATATTTCTTAGTAGTGCAAGAGAGGAAGCCCAAAATGCCTTAAACTATTTTTTAAACCCTTGCCTTCCACCTTAGAATCAATACAGAAGGTCAGTGTTTAAAGAAAAAAAAAAAAACCTTTGTGTAATTGTTAGGATTTCTAAAGGTGTTATTATTTCTTTTTTTTTTTTAATCCTTATCTTCCATCTTGGAGTCAATACTGTGTATTGGTTCCAAAGCAGAAGAGTGGTAAGGGCTAGGCAATGGGGGTTAAGGGACTTGCCCAGGGTCATACAGCTAGAATTGTCTGAGGTCAGATTTGAACCCAGGACCTCCCATCTCTAGGGCTACCTCTCCATCCACTGAGCCACCCAGCTGCCCCCTAAACAATTCTGTAAGTGGTCACGAAGACGCCTGGGAGAAGAAGATGCTGGATTGGGTAATCGGAGGACCTGGGGTCAAGGGCTCGTTCTACATTGGTGACCTCCCTCCTCCTCCTCCCAAACCTGGGCTCGGGGAATGAAGAACGCAAGAGCCGATGGACAACCACCCGCGGGCCTTGGCGGCCGGAATGGTCCTTTTCTTTGGGATCCCCTCTCTGGGCTCTCCTCCTCGGTAAACACAAGGGCCCCGAAGCAACGTCAGGGAGGCCCACAGCCAGAAGGCCGGCCTCCTCCGGCTGGTTTTTCCTTTTTTCTCCAGCAACGCTTCATGGAGTTCAGCTGCTAACGCCCCGGATGGGAAGGATGGACGAAGCACCCGGCTTTGGTGGCTAGAAAGGGCACGGATCCCAGAACAGAGGGGACGCCCTCGCCGCAGCGGGAGGACGTTTCTGCCCTTTGGGCGGCTCCTCTGGGATCCAACATCTAAGCCCCCGGCAAAGCCCCGTCAGCTGTCTTACAGAGACCCCACAATAAGGCCTTCTGGCCCTCAACCATTTTCTTCCCAAGATAAGAGAGCCGGGAATTGAAAGGAATCTCGGGGCCGGTCCACTGAGGGGAATCCCCCCTCCCCCGGTGATGGAGGCCAGCCTCACCGAGACAAAGCAGCTCAAAAACCCCATCCAAGCACCCCTGCAGGAACTCTTGGAGCCCCCTTTCCCGTACATGGGCTCCGATGTCCAGGGTGCCCCCATTCCCTCCCCCTCCATGAGGGTACCCCAGGTTTGAGCCCCTCATCCCTGCCCCTAAAACACCTGGTCCTCTCTGGCCCAGAGAAGAGCCCTCGAAAACACCCTCCTTGCCTCATCCATTTTGGGTGCCCGACTCCATCCCCATCCCTTCCCCGGTGGGAGGTGTTGTCTCTGCCTCCCAGACAGACCAGTTTTCTTGTAAAAAGCCTCCGCCTCCCCCTAACGATCTTAACAGCCCTCTTCCTCCTCCCACACCTGGGCTTAGGCAACCCAAGAGCTGGATGGGCAGCCCGAGGGCCTTGGGCTTTCCTCTTGGCCTCACACCCGGCCCTTTTCCATGGACTGCCCTTTGGGATCCTTCCACGCCCGCGTTTAGAGAAGAGGGAGGCGTATCCGCTCCCATTTTTCTGTTCTTTTTTCCAATCCCTTTATCATCCAGAATTTCCAAATCTGGGATCCATGCACTCCCGGGGGCACTGGGGGATTGGATGGGGAAATGGCAGCCTTGTTTTCACTGACCTCTAATTGGGGAGCCTCCGGAGGCAGCCCATTCCACCTCCAGCTTTCCCCTAAGGTTGACAATCCTCCTCCATAACTCCCACTCATTGTTTCTCATTCTGTTCTCTGTGGCCAAACAGAACAAATGTTAAGACTCGATTCTAGCCAGACTTTATTTGTTTCAGGGGAACAGCTGGGTGGCTCAGTGGACTGAGAACCCGACCTCGAGACGAGGGGTCCCGGGTTCAAATGGGGCCTCAGCTACTCCCCCGCTGCGGGGCTCGGGCCAAGCCGCCCAATCTCCGTTGCCCAGCCCTCACTGCCCTTCTGCCTTGGAACCCGTAATGATCGGGAGGATTCTAAGTATTCCAAGATTCTATGTAAGGCAAGGGATTAAAAAGGCTCTGTTCGCTTCCCAGCTGTAAAGAGGGACGTATCCCATTTCACAGGAGGACCCCGTCGCCTGCAGAACACAGCAGGTTAGGCGTCTGATCGGTCTTGTATAAAAGGGAGAAGAAGGCTGGAATAGTTCATCTGTCACAGCCCAAAGTCCCAAGGGCAGACGCAGATGAGCGGGACCAAGTGAAGAGGATGCGTAGAGGATACCTAGATATTACGGGTAATGAGTCAAATAAATTATCTTTAAGAAGTTAAAACAAAAATCAAATTGCTTACCCTCCCCAGGATGGGAGAGAGACAATTTGGATCTTATAATATCAGAAAACTAAAAAGAAAATTATTACATGTAATTGGTAAAGAGGAGACCCTGCGTGTAGAGCGTGTGGGTAGAGGTAGAGCTGTAAGCTCCAGAAAATGATGGTCATCGTGGCAATGAGGCAACGGACCAGTTTAGTTGTTTTCCTTTAAAGCAGTGAGCCGGAACCAAGTTGGACAAATTAATGACCTTTCCACCACTTGCCATTGTTCTCAAGAAGCATGATATGGAAAATGTATGTTGAATTGTGAAATCATTTTTTCCCTTAGTCCCACCTCCTGAGTCCTGATGAAATAATCTGATTCTGGGTTGAAGCTATATATATCCAGTTCCCCCCCCCCACCTCCTTTCCCCAGGCTATCAAAGTGGGTTGGGACCTTTTGTTTTTGTTGAGGATAAAAGGATTATGGGCAGGATGAACCCTGTTGCTCTTGAAAAGATTAGTGGAAGCCAGCAAGCTCTGGCCGCCATGTTGGACTCTGCTGGGGATCAATATATTGGCATCTTCCAGGCTGAGGGAAGAGTTGAAGTCTCTAAGTCCACCTCCTCAATGGCTACTTACCAATCAAAAATATCTAGACTCAACTCAAGTACCACCTTCTATATGAAGCCCACAGCTTCTAAGTCCCTCTCCCCCCTCGTAAAATTATCCTCTATTCATTTTGTATAAGTCATGGAGGGTAGGTGTCTCTAGATTGAGAGCCAGATCTACCTAGAGATGAGAAGTCCTGGGTTCAATACACATTCTGGCTGTGTGAGCCTGGGCAAGTCACTTAACCCGCAATGCCTAGCCCTTACTGCTCTGCCTTGGAACCAATACACAATATTGAGTCCAAGATGGAAGGTAAAGGGAGAAAGAAGGGAGGGAAGGGAAAAAAGGAAAGAGGGAGGGAGAGAAGGAAAAAAAGGGAGGAAGAGAATGAATAAAAAAGGAAGGAGGGAGGGAAGAGAGAAAGAAAACTAAACCCTTAGGGAAGAGACCAAAGACAGAGCCCCTAAATAAGAAGCTGTACCAATGTTAAGGTGAGATATGATGAGCTGCACTGCAGTGGGAAGGGATGGATCACAGAGCCTGTGGAGGTAGAATTGATAGTCCCTTGCTGGGGAGGCTGTTGAGGAAGAGGCAACAGCTAAAGATAACTCAGGTTTGGACCTGTGCTGGCTGAGACAGAAATCAGGAGATTGGTAGAAGTCAGTTCAATCAGTGAAAAAGTCTCAAAGTGTCTAGGTCCCGTGCAGGAAGATGGAGCAAGGCTGGTGGCCAATAACTCGGGACAGGATGTTCCGAACAGGAAGAGGGAAAGGGAACCGAGCAGGCATTGTAAAACGCTTCCATAGCATCTGGACAGTAGCCATGTCTCACCTCTATTATTAACCATTGCTTAGTGCCTGGATAGCAGTCAGCTTTGTCTAAAAGCAGTATAAATTGGGAAATACACCCTCCCACCTCAGAGCCCCTCTTTAGGTTTGGGGTTCACTGTCCTGGCCAAAGGGATGTATGAGATACCTCCTCCCTCACTCCCAGTTAATCCCCCGCCCCTGTATAAAGATTATATATTGGGAGGTAGCAAGATAGCTCAGAAGACAGAGAGCCAAACCTGAAATTGGGAAGTCCTGGGTTCAAATGTGGTCTCAGATACGAACTAGCTGGGTGATCCTGGGCAAGTCACTTAACCCTAATTGCCTAGCCCTTACCTCTCCTCTGTCTTAGGGGCCGGTCTTTATTATCAGTTCAAAGATAGGTGAATTTTGTTTTGTTTTTCAATCATATGTCATAGATACAGTCATACCCAAGTCAAAAGAATTATGTACTGATTCCACCCACCAATAACTGATGCTATTTAACAGATATCCTTTGAAAACCTTTTTTTTTTAGAGTTTTGTTGATGCTTTTGTTTTTACTTTGCCTATATTTCCCAATACATCCCTTCCTTGCCCCTTCCAGAGAGCCTTCCCTTATAATAAATTTGGGGCTGGAAAAGGAATGAGGAAAAAACGACTCCTTGAAAACTGACCCAAGTGTGTCAGCAAAGCCCAACATTGTCTGCAGTGTTGCACACCCCACAGTTCCCCACTTCTGGGGGAAAGGAAGCATCTTCTCATATCTCTTCTGTGGAAATCACCTTGGTCATAATTTCATGACATTACATTGAATTAATTTTTTATGACCTGTTCTCTTTCTGTATTGTCACTGCCATCCTAAGTAAAGGCATTTGGGGGTTTATTTTAACTCTGTATGTGACCTTATTCTCACAGACCTAGACTTGAGTCTAGGCCAAACAGCCAAGGGAGGATATACTCCATCGGGGCCATGTTGAATTTACAATATTAATGGGACACATCTGGTAAAAAAATCTGTCTAGCGGAATTCAGTTCTTTTGGTCGAGTCCAATCTTTGGGTGGGAGCGTTTTCTGGCAAAGATATTGCAGTGGTTTGCCATTTCCTTTTCCAGATCATTTCATAAATGAGGAAACTGAGGCAAACAGGATTAAGTGACCTGTCTAGGGTCTTACAGTCAAGCAATATCTGAAGCCAGATTTTTTTAATTATTATTTTTTAAATTTGATTTAATTTTTTTTTACTGTTGAAATTTTTTGTCTAATTAATTTAGAATATTTTTCTATGCTTACAAGATTCATGTTCTTTCTTTCCCTCCCCTCCTTCCCCCACCCCCTCCCATGGCCAACATGCAATTCCACTGGGTTTTACATGTGTCATTGATCAAGATCTATTTCCATATTATTAATATTTGCACTAGGGTGATCATTTAGAGTCTACATTCCCAATCATATCCCCATCAACCCATGTGATCAAGCAGTTGCTTTTCTTCTACTCCCACAGTTCTTTCTCTGGATGTGGATAGTGTTCTTTCTCCTAAGTCCCTCAGAACTGTCCTGGATCATTGTATTGCTGTGAAGCCAGATTTAAACATGGGTAGATGAATGTTCCTGGCTCTGGACACAACACTCTCTCCACTGTGTCACCTAGCCTCCCTTTATCTAATGGATAGGTGGAAATAGAAGGGACTAAAATTAGAAATACAGATTTGGGAATCACTTAGATATTTTTCCTATGAAACACTTACAATTTAATGGGAAGTGGATGCCATGACTATCCCCATTTTATGGTTGAAGTGACTGAAGCAAGCAGGTTAAGTGACTTGCCCAAGGTCACAACTAGTTAACTGTGAACAAATTTGAACTCAGGTTTTTCTGACTTCTATCCACTGTGCCACTTAGCTGCCCTTCTTTGGATTTCTCCATCATGCCCTTCCACACTAAGTACCCTCTTTTCCCCCTTCTTGATTTTCAGCTTCCTTTTGTTTGTTGTTTTCTCCATTAGGAGGGCAAGGACTACCTCGTTGAATGCCCAGCCTTTAGTAGAGTTCCTGGCACATAGGATATGCCTAATGTTTTTTTGACTATTTGGAAGCAATAACTGGAGCTACAGGAGTCAGAAAGATCATGAGAGGGAAAGAGAGGACAGATCATTGAGGGATATCAGTATTTTTTAAAATTAGGAGCCTGTAAAAGCAGAGCAAGAGAAATAGGAGAATCATGAGCATCCATGGTTCATAACGAGTCAAGGAAAGGGGTCATTCTAGTTGCCCTTCTTTATCCAATATTGCCCTAAAAAGCTCTCCCATCCCTTTATCCTCCTCTTGAACCCAACCAGTTGCTTTCTAAAAATTTTTAAACCCTCCTGATTTCCCTTAGCATTTATCACAAGCCTTTCAAATCACCCTGCCTTTTAATCTTCCTAACACTGTTCTTACAAGATGGTGCCAATCATTTGCATTCATCAAATAAGTGGCTCTTGCTTCAATCTCCCAAATTTTCTACCACCTGAAATTTGGGGTGAGTTCTTTGTTCAGCCACATCAGCCTCCCCAGGCACCTACAGTTTTTCTTCTTTGGAAGAAAAATGTTTCATTTCTTCATCAGAATTCCATTTGAGAGCCTCTAATGTCCCTCTTATGCCAACTTCTCTCAGAATCACAGGCCATGTAATCCTACCCATCCTTTCTCTAAATTCTTTGCCATCTTCTCCCCCAAGTTTACGGTAATGTCAGAATGTGCCCACTGACCAGTCAGTTCACAATTCAGGCTTCCCTAACCATTTCTTCCTCTTGTGAAACATGAAACTGTCAGCAAGGCAATGCAAGCCAGAAAGTAATAAAATGTTCTTTCTTTTTCCCTCTAGCAAATAGAGAGTTGGAAATCTCCCATCACAACTATATTCTGCCTTCGTGCCAACTTTATGATCTGTATCTAAGCTTTGTAATCTGCAAACAGGCTTCTCCACTCTAATGTTTTATGATAGATTTGAAATCTCCATATGTCTAGATTATCTTTTAAGGAGCAAAGAGGGACCATTTCCCACAGTTTCCCAATTTTGAGAAATTTTATATTGAAGGGCTGTCACACAGAGATGGGTTAGACTTGTACTGCTTGACGCTGGGGGGCAGAATTAAGAATAGGGGGTGAAAATCAGCGAAAAGAAACACTTTCTTTGTGCTAGGCACTGTGCTTAGCACTCGAGGTACAAAGAAAATCAAAAACAGCCCCTGTCTTCAAGGAACTTACACTCAAATAGGGGAGACACAATATCAGTAACTAAGTACATACAGAGGTATTTACAGGGACAGCTAGGTGGCTCAGTGGAGAGAGAGCCAAGCCTAAAGATGGAAGGTCCTGGGTTCAAATTTGACCTCAGACACTTCCTAGAAACGTGACCTGGGACAATTATTGACAATCTTTATGGCTCTTCTACTTGGGAACACATTCAGTGTTGATTCTAAAACAGAAGATAAGGATTTTTTTCTTTTTAAAACAAAGGTATCTACAGAGTAGATAAGAGGTTATCAAAGAGGGTAAAGCCCTGGGGGGAGCAGGTTGAAGGAAAAAACAGAGACAAATGAAGGGAAGTCTTCTTAATTACCCAAGCTATGGGAAAGGGGAGTGGGCTGCCTCAAGTGGTAGTGGAGTTCAAGAAAAACATTGACTATTTTTTAGGTATGTTGTAGAGGAAATTGTTGGACAGCTCCAAGTAGGGTTAAATAGCCTCTGAGAAAGGCCCCTTTCAGCTCTGAAATTCTGTGGTCTATAAAAATAATAATAGTATTAGTAGTAATCATTATTATCATTTATGTAATACTATATGGCCAGCCTCTGTCCTAAGCACTTTACAAATATCCCATTTGGTTTTCACAAGAACCCTGGGCAGGAGATACTATTATTATTCCCATTTTACAGTTGAAGAGACTGAAGCAAACAGCAGAAGTGGCTTGTCCAAGGTTACACAGCTCATGAAATTTCTGAGGATATGTTTGAATTTGGGTTTTCCTGACTTCACTGTGCCATCTAACTGCCCTGAATCCACTGGGCCACTCCTTACAACAAGAATTTTGTCTATTCCTCAAACAGTGAGTCTGTGCAACCTAGGAAGGAGCATTTCTGGAAAAAGCAAACGAAAGGTCTTAGATATCAAAATGGCACCACCGCTGAGAAACCCAAATGTCAATGGTGCCTACTGATTTGGGTCTTCCACCAACCCCAATCAAGATCCTCCATCTTTAGACACTCAAAGGAAAACTCTCCAGACCTCCCCACAACAAAAGGGAGGGATGGCAATAGTATTATTCTTCCTAGGGTTCCTCCCAAAACCTCCACATAAGGAAAGCATCCAGACTTCTCCTTCATGTCCCACTGCCACATACCTTACTCCATCCCTTCCTCCCACCCCATATGTCCTAAGAGCATAGATCCTTGGATTATAGACTCCAACCTGAAAGAGACCTCAGAGAGCATCCTCTTCTTTTTATGATGAGCAAATTGAGGGCCAGAATCACTAAATAGCTTACTCAAGATCCCACCTAAAATAGCTGAGTTTTGAACTCCAGTACTTTGACTCTTGAGTTCTGGACTAGTTCTAACTTCAGCAATGTTTTTTAGGTTCTTTCTGCCAGTGTTATTTTTCTCACCATGAATCACCAAAAGTGGGTAGTAGTCCTCTGTTTTGACAAGTCATGGGAGGTTCTCTGCCACCCTCGGCTTGGATACCTGCCCCAGGAAAGATAACACAGGCTTCTTGTTGCCACTGGCTTGACACGTTGTTCCTCAGCAGGTTGTTAACAATTCCCAGGATTCTGCTCTTCTTCTCGAACTAGAAGGACATGATTCCTCCCCTGAAAAGCACCTGGGAATCTTACTCATTCCTCAGAGAGCAAGTTCTTGTTTCTCCTTCAATTCATCTGACTCGCTCTTCTGGAAGAACCTTAACCCAACCAGTTTGGCTAAGAATAGGATGTGTGCTTTGTGCCATCTTCCCAGTAGTGGTGATATCAGGGTTATCCTGAACCATCCACAGTTGTCCCCAGCCTGCATTTGGTGCCTGGGGATAATCATGGCACCCATGACCATGATGGATAGTTTTTCTTTAAGATTGTTATTAGTGGAAGGGAAATCTGAACAGAAGACTATCACTAAAATAATGAAGAATTTAGAAAATGTCATAGGGGGCAGCTGGGTTGCTCAGTGGATTGAGAGGCAGGCCTAGAGATGGGAGGTCCTGAGTTCAAATCTAACATTAGACACTTCCCAGCTGTGTGACCCTGGGCACGTCACTTAACCCCCATTGCCTAGCTCTTACCACTCTTCTGCCTTGGAGCCAATACATAGTATTGACTCCAAGATGGAAGGTAAGGATTTAAAAAAAGAAAACATCATACACGAAGCAATTGAAGTAACTGAGCCTGTTTGACAGGGGACAGAGAGAAATGCTACCTTTAATTCATTTCAGGGGATTCAATTTAGAAAAGGGTTTAGAGTTCTCCTCTGTAGTTCCAGATGACAGTACAAGGAACTCTTGGGTGGCAAGTTACAGGATAATCAGTATGGACATAAGAAAGAACTTTTATAACTGAATGATCTAACTACAGAGTGGTTGGTTGTCTCATGAAGTAGTGAGTTCCGTGTCACAGGATGTATTCTAGAAGAGACTGGAGAACCAGGTGTTAGGAACAATGAAGAGGATGTACCTACAGTGGAGGTGGAAGGCTGAACTAGATTAACTTTAAGGCCCTTCCTAATTTCAAGATTCCATAATTCTTTGAAAGTCCTGACCTCTAGGGTTAGAGGAGAGTTATAGGAGAGTAACCTGACCCAGTGACATACCATCCATCTGTGGCGGAGGTCCATGTCTCCCCCAAGCTTGGTTTTTCAGTTGGATTCCCCTCTGCAAGGACCACCTCCTGATTTTGGTTTTAGAAAAGATCCTTTATAATCAATGGCCTGGGGAGGCAGCGTTACTGATTTCTTTTATGGGGATAGCCATGGTATATTTCCTAGAGAGAAATTGGTATACACTAAGCTACTCTCATATAAGGCTGCCAGACCTTTGCCATCAGGCCAAAACGTTCTCCTTTTTTATTACAAGTTTGGAGTGGCTAACCCCCTGGCTGAGTATATTTTTCCAGCAGTGGGCTGGGTCAGCACCAAGCAGCCCCCTTCCCAATGGGCTCAGCTCCTGGTGGCCAGGATAAGTTTGTTAACAATTATTTGAGTGGATTTGGTGGTCAGAGAACAAGTTTTCCTTTATGTAAACTGGCTTAATAATAAGAGGCTTAGCCTGAACTCTAGAATTTGTAGGACAAAAAGGGACCTTCAGAACACAGTCCAAAGCTTGACTACAGAAGGAGAAACTAAGACTCAGAAAGAGTGAGTGGTTTGCCCCAACTTGCAAATCCCATATTCAGATATGGGTCTTTTGATTCCAAATGGAGGGTTCTTTTTGTGCTGGGAGAGTTTGGGGCTTTATTCCTGGGATCTAGAAGGATTTTTGCAGAAGACGTAAATGAACCAATCAGTGGCTGAAAACAGCAGGTCCTAACTGGAAATTCCCAAGGAATCAACTTAGGGAAGGCTGGACCTTTCCTTAGCCCCACAGGAAGGGAATGAAGGCAACTCCCACCCTATCCCCCATATACCACCAAAATGTAAAAAATGGCAAACTTTGGTAAAGGTTTTTGTGATTGTTCATTCTTTTCAGTCATTTCCAACTCTTCATGAGCTTGTTTGGGATTTTCTTGGCAAAGGCACTAGAGTAGTTTGCTATTTTCTTCTCTAATCCATTTTATAGTTGAGGAAACTGAGGCAACTAGGATTAAGTGACTTGCCTAGGGTCACACAGCTAGCAAGTGTCTGAGGCTGGGTTAATCTTATGATAGTCTGCCCTGCCTTGGTTTGGCATCCTTAAACCAAGCTCCTACCACCAAGGCATCAAGTGGTACCTTCCTGTGTTTGGACAACTAGGAAAAGCCAACCAGAGCCAGATGTTTTATGGAGTGGATGAGCCCACTTAGGCACTTTTCATGTCATAGGCTGAAGGGGAGTCAGTTAACCAAGAATCTGAAAGCTTCCAGCCTGGAAGTTTCCTGGCATAGAAAATTCCAAATACCAGGCAGTTCTAGAAGACAGCCAGGAGAGGATCCCAAGGAAGGAGGGAAATGACAGACAGAACTACAGATGTAGTTTTCCACACTACAAAAGAAAAATCTTTTTTTCCTAACGTCCAAACAAGAACCAAATGACTAGTGGTCATCTAGGCCAACACCTTCATTTGCAGATGGGAAACTGAGGCTTAGATTGATTACATGATCTGTCCAAGATGACACAAAACTAGGATTTGAACCCAACTCCACTTACTCCAAATCCATTCTTTTTTCCTTTGCACCAAATACAACAAATTCAAGGTTGTAAAATCCCAAGATATTCCCTTTAAAACCTGTGTTTGTTCTCAGCATCAGGGATCTGACTTACATTCTGTTTTTCCCAGATGTTCTCAACATTCTCTGTTCCTGCCCTGAGACCATTTGCCTTCGTGTTCCTCAAAAAAATAAACAACTCTAAAAAAACAAAACAAAACCCTTGACTTCTGACTTAGAATCAATGCTAAGTGTCCATTCCGGTGCAAAAGAGCAGTATGGGGGGGGTTAAGTGACTCCCCCAGGGTCACACAAAACTCAGAAGTATCAAAGGCCATATTTGAACCCAGAATCTTCCATCTCTAAGCCCAGCTCTCTATCCATTGAGCCACCCAGCTGTCCCTTTCTGGAATAAAGAGCCTATCTCCCTGCCCTAAAGAAGATAAGTCTGGAATATCAGGAAGGGAACAGTGTTGGCCTCATCTCCTAACTTAAGCTGTGAATGATTGTGTGGACTGTGGAAGAGGGGCGATGAGATAGTCACTAGCAGGGGGTTCATTTAGCCAGTTTCTTATCAGCAAAGGATGGAAAATGGAACGCCTCTCAGTCTGTTTGGGAAAGGAGGGAGTGAAGAGATGGAGGGAGGACAGATTTCAGCAACTGGCTAAACAGACTTCAGAGAAATATCCATGTAGACCTTCAAAACATGTTTAAATTTCATGGATATAGTTTGCTTTCCTACCATCTTCATTTCCAAATAGTTCCCTTCTCAATCTTAGTACCTCCCCTCAGAGCCTGTCTACATCTCATTTCAACAGAATCATTGTCTCCTACATTGGACTCTGACTCCCCTTGAGAACAGGGACTCTTTTTTGCCTTTCTTCGTTCATCCCAGCGGCTAGCACAGTGCCTGCTGGCACACAGTAGGTGCTTCATGATTGCTTGTGACCTTGACTTGATTTCCCCCTCCCCGTCCCTTAAAATAGAAAAAGTGCATTTCCGAAAATGAACCAACACCTCAACGGAGGCAATATGCAATGCACTGCCTTTCTCATCTCTTTGGTGACAAATGAGGTCATTATACTTTGTGCAGGCTCCTTCCTAATGTTCTAAAAGCACTCTGGCCTCTCCTGTCTCATTTTTATCTTCGAGAAACTCCGTGGGATTCAATGGGAGACGGCTATTCTTAGCTACAATTTACAGAAGCAAGGAACCAAAGACCCGGACAGGACAGGACTGTGCCGGAGCCAGGTCCCCTGGCTTGCATTCCATACTCTTTCAACCCTGTAGCAAACAAAGTTTCTCTCTGTTCTCTTCCATGGAGAGTTTTACCTTGAGAAAACTACCCAGCTAGAACATTCGAGATAGCTTTGGCCTCCAGTGGAGCCTTTTTTTTTTTTAACTCCATTTGTCCTATCCTGGCAGGAAATACCTTAGAGAAGCCCTCAAGTCCCCAGAAGAGATGTGAGACTTTGCCCAAGTACTGTGCTATCTTCAGTTATTTTCTCAACACCTAATTGGGGGGGGATCGTGTTGCCTCTTTGACATCTTCCACATAAAGCTGCAGTGCCACCTTCCCCAAAAGAATCGATGTCTACTCATTTTGTGTCCTTTATTGTTTTCGTGTCTCTCTCCACCCATCTAAACTCCCCCCAAACCCCAAATAAAACAGAAAGGAAAGCTACATCTGAGCCAAGGAGAAGGCAGTCCCATTGAGGACCTCTATGCTGATGGAGAAGAGCCAGCTCTCCTTTGCCGCTCCAGGGAGAGAGTGGCTGCCTAATCCTTCTCACCCGACCCATCCAGCACCAGGAGGGGAATCTCTTCCAGTTTCTCCCCTTCATCGGAACGCTTCGTGTGGCCTCTCCTCCAGGTGCTGAACAGCTTAAAGAGCCTCCGGAAGGACGGATGGACCCACGGGCCCCTCTCCTTCTTCCCTTGCTTGCTCTGGCGTCGGTGCTTCTTAGCCTTCTTCCTCCGAGGTCCTCGGGGAGCCCCCATCTTGAAGAATCTGCCCCACCACCAGCAACTGGAGGCACTGGCTTCTCCTGAAGACTGGGGCACTGTTCTTCTAGGCATCTGCAGCTGGGAGCTGGAGAAAGCTTGACTGGCCACCTTCCAGCTGAGGCTATTTTCCTTCAAGCGGATCATTTTCTCCATCAAGGGCTTCACATTGAGGCACAGGCTGGTGTGAGTATTCTCTGCCATGCCTAGAATGGCTTCTGGGACACCCAGATGGTCCTTCAATGCGTGGCTCCTGCAGAAAGGCTCCAGAGATTCATCGAGGAGGATCAGAGATACTTCTCAGCCAGAGAAATCAAGGCACAACTGAGTAGATCTGATTGATGGGGACTGACTGCAACAGTGGGTTTACTTCTAAAACAAAGGCAAGTAGCTGCCCCCACTTTTCCTCTCAGGTCCCACAAAGGTCTGGGTGGGAGAGTTTAAGTCACAACCACCCACTTGTTCTCAGTGATTTGTTCTGTTGCCATGGCAGTACCAGCCTGATGAGATCACTGGCCTTCATGACTACACAATAAGCCAACAGAATACTTTCCTTCCATCTCTCTCTTTCCCTGCATCCTCTGTAATAAGATCAAGAACTGGAAAGGATCTCAGAGATCATCTAGTGCAACCCCCTCATTTTGCAAATGAGGAAATTGAAATCTAGAAAAGTCAAATGATTTCACGTCACACAGAATTGTAAATGGCAGAAACAGAATTTGAACCTGGGTTCTCTGACTCCATGTCTCGTACTCTTTCCATTGTATTCTACAAAGCAAACCTCTCCAGTAAGTAGATGTGAGGGAGAAGAATATATGTTTAGAGAATTTTTTTAGAAAGTAAAATAAATTTTTCCATCAAAAAATCAGTCAGCCAGATGTCTAGTATCATATAGGTATACACATCTAGTACTGTTTCTTACAGTACAAAGCAAACATCTTTCTTGGAAGCAGTCACAAGCAAAGAGAATATTCGTTTTGAGATATTTTTTCCCTAGAAGATAAAATAATTTTTTCAATCAAAAAATGAGCCAGCATGGCCTGAGATGACTGGAAAGAACTTTGAGAAGTCATAGAATCACAGAACTTAAAGCTGAATGGAACCTAAGATACTAGCTGGTCAATGTCCTCATTTGGTAGAGGAGGAAATGGGGATTCGGGGAGAAGAACTGAATTGCTCAAGCTCCTAACAATTAATCATTAAGCATTTATTAAGTGCCAGGCATTGTGCTAGACCTGGAGCTTTGGAGACAAAAATGAAATAACCTCTGCCCTCAAAAAATTATTTTCTATGGGAGGAGGCAATATGTACAGAAATAAATATATGCAAAATGAATACTAGAAGCTGGGAGTATCTGATAGTGGCAACCATGAGATCTGAGCCTAGGCTCCTTGATTCCAAATCCTGTGTCCTTGCTACTACACCATACAGCTTTAAAACAGGACCATACTCAATGAGTTCCTTTTGTTAAGCAATGGTGAGGAGCAGCTGGGTGGCTCAGTAGATAGAGAGCCAAGCCTAGAATAGGGAGGATCTGGGTTCAAATATAGCCTCAGACACTTCCTGGCTGTGTGACTCTCAGTCACTTAACCTCCATTGCCTAGCCATTACTACTCTTCTGCTGTGGGACCAATATTTAGTATCATTTCTAAGACAGAATGTAAGGGTTTAAAAAAATGTCTACAAGAGGTAACTCCAGCACCTCCCTTGGTAAATCATCCAGGAAATTACTAATCATCTAGATGGTTAGATCAATGGATGGATGGATGGAAAGATAGATAGATAGATAGACAGACAGACAGACAGACAGGCAATGCCCCAAGCCAATTTGGAATGCTGTGGGGCAGAAATCTTCACCTTTTGGCATTTTTTCCCACCTTTGTTTCAATGGGACTCATTTCTAATGATTGTGGTTGACTCTTGGATGGCTGGGATCAGATCCTAACTGTACAGTCTTCAGTAATCCCTATCCAGGAAACTATTTCTTCTCTCAAAGAACTTTAAAGCACAAAAGTTTCTTCAACTCAGCCTTAGAGCTAAGCAGTGACCAGCAGTGACTAAGAGAGAATCACTTCTTGGCCAAGTTCATGTCACTTGCAGCTAGATGGTCCTCAAATAGAAGGAAGACAAGCTAACCAGACTTGTTTACCAGCAATATTTCTAAACTGGCTTCCGGCTCTTCTTTCTGATCTGAAGAATCAGTCAATCAATAAACATGTATTACATCCCTACTGTGTGTCAGGCAGTGTGCTAAACTCTGAGGCTACAAAAAGAGGCAAAAGAAAGTCTCTACCCTTAAGGAGCTCACATTCTAATGGGAGAGATAACAAATAAATATATTTTTGTTTTTCAGTCATTTCATTCATATCTGACTCTTTCTGGCCCCATTTGGGGTTTTCTTGGCAAAGGTACTAGAATGGTTAGCCATTTCCTTCTCCAGATCATTTTACCTATTAAGATACAAATAAACTATCTATACAACTAAGAAAAGATTATTAACAAGGAAGGCACTAGAATTAAGAGGGATTGGGGAAAGCTTCCCTTAGAAAATGAGGTTTTAGTTGGGATTTGAAGGAAGCCAGTAGGGAGTAGGCATAGATGAGGAGGAGGAACATCCCAAGCATGGGGAACAGCCCAAAAAAATGCTCAGAGCTATAAGGAATAGCTTCATAGAATCACCAAGAGTTCAGTGTCATTGGATTGGGGGTGGCAAAGGGAGGCAGATCAGTAGCATCACCTTTGGATTAAAAAAGACAGAACATTTTTTTATCCCCAAAATCAAAAGGGGAAGTGAGACAGGATCCAGTTTCCCTTCCCTACTATGTGGAGAATTGTCTCCAAAAGGAGGGCTGGTACTACTACCTGGTTGGTTGCCTCAATGCCCCCACTCACTCTCCATGTGTAGACACAGCTATTATCTGGCACCACTGGAGAAGGGAATGCAGTAGGCAAGTGAGAACGTCCCAGTTGGCCAGATTCCAGATTCCAATGCACTTCCATCCAGCCCTGACATTCTGTGATCAGTCCTGGGGAAATGAATGCCTTAAGGAGGAGCTCTTTCCTGCACTGGGACACTAAGCTGCCATGTCTATATGAAGGAGAGAGATGAGGACTGGAAGTCTGAGGAAACTACTTCTCCCTAAAAAACACACCCACCCCTCCCAGGCCAGAGAACCAGAGGTATGGCATTGCTTAGAGACCTTGGGCTGTGTTTTATTCCCCTTTTTACTGGCAACAACAGGCTAAACCAGACTGATTCTATCTGGAAGGAGGCTCCTTCTATCTTAGAGATGACAAACCACAGAGAAATGCATTTTCTTGCCCAAAGATCCCACTTGATCTTTATCTACTCTTATGACCACAAGGTTGGCATATTTCCCCATTTTCTTTCCTGCCATGGAATGGCACTGATTGGCTATGTATACTAAGTAAGGTGAAAAAAGCTATAAAAACCCAATTCATACTTTTTTTTAACCCCTTAGTTTATCCAAGAATCAATACAAGTATTGTTTCCAAGACAGAAAATCAGGAAGAGCTAGGCAATTGTGGTTAAGTGACTTGTCCAAGGTCACACACCTAAGAAGTGTCTGAATCCAGATTTGAACCCAGGCTTAGCACTCCATCCACTGAGATACCTAGTTGCCTATCAATTACTTCCTTTCACAAATGCTAAGCATTTGTAGACTCTTTCTTTTTTCTTCTTTTTTTTAATGTGCCATCAGAGTCTCCATGCAATGGAGACATACAGAAAATACGGACAGGGACTGCAGACAAAGCTCAACACACCCAGTAGACCAATTCCTTCTTTTCTCTGTTCACTTGGCAAGACCTGGCTTTGGTGGAGAAGGAATTTGCTTGTGTTGGACAGCTCCCCCATGCAAAATGATGTTCAGAATTGAGAAACATGTCAGATGGGTTCAATAAGCAAATCAGACAACCCATTTGTTAAGTACCTACTATGGATAATTCAATTTAAGGAACCTTTTTAAACGCCTACTGTATACAGAGCAAGATAATAGGAGGTCAGGAATACAAAGGCATAATCCCTGCCCTCAAGGAGCTTCCATTATGTGGGTGGCATCCATCATTCACAAAAATGAGGAAATAACAATGTAAAAGTAATTTTGAGAATGAGAAGATGCTCAGATCTCAGATTATAAAAGGCCTCTTGTAGAAGGTACCATGGGGGCAGCTAGATGGTGCAGGAGATAGAGTGTTGGGCTTGGAGTCAGAAGACTCATCTTCATGAGTTCAGTTCTGGTCTCAGATATTAGCTATGTGGCAAATCATTTAACCCTTCTTATCTCAGTTTCCTCCTTTGTCAAATGAGCTGGGGAAGTTTCAGACAAACCACTCCAGTATCTTTGCCAAGAAAACCCCAATAGCAGTGACACAAGAGTTAGACCCAACTGAAGTGACTGAACAACAAAGGAAGCTGCCTTACACCTGAGCCGTACTTTGAAGGAAAATAGATTCTCTGATGGTGATTTGAGGAAGGAGTGAATCAAAAACATGGATAAAAGAGGGAATGAAGGACCCCTAGCACCAGTAAGGTACAGAAAGGGTGATAATATGAAAGACGGCAGAAAAGGCAGCAGGGAACAAGACTGGAGGGTTTTAAATGCCACAGTGAAGATTCTGCGCCATACTCTAAAATCACAGAAGACTTTTGAGTAATGGGAAAAGATGGACAGAGTAGCATTTGGGGAATATCCATGGGGAGCTACATGAAGAATGGAGTGGAGGAGGCAGAAGCAGGAAAATCAGTAGCAACCTCTATGGCAGCATGGGCAAGAGATGATGCCAACCTCATCTAGGGCAACAGTTGGTCAGTGAAGAGAAGGGAACATTTGTGAGATGATGAAATGAAGGAGAACAAAGCTTCAAGAATCAGTCGATAAATATTTATTAAACATCTATTATGTGCCAGACACAGGGAAAGAGCAAAAAAAAAAAAGGTAATCCTTGCCCTCAAAGAGCTTTCAATCTAATAGGTCACTTATCAAGAATTCATTTATTAAACCTGGGCTAGACAATGTGGACACAAATATAATGAATTAAATAATTCCTGTTTCCAAAGAGCTTACATTCTAACAGGGAGGGAATGAGAGAGAGAAACCAGAGGCTCTCCAGAAGGGTGCAACATAAAATAAATCCAAAGTAGTTTGAGAGGGAGGGTACTTGAAGTGAAAGGCTTCCCGTAGAAGGTGATGTTTGGCTTGTGTCTCGTAGAAAAAGGTTTGGGAGCTGAGGAGGGGAAGGAGACATATAACAAGCACAGGGACGGTGTTATGTGTGAGGAACACTAAGGGCAATTCATCTGGATCAAGAAGTGCGGAATGGGAATGGCATCTATTGAGACTGGGGAGAGAGGTTGGGGCCAGGTTAGGAAGGTCTTTGAAAGTTAGCCAGATTTTCCATTTTTTTCTAGAGCCAATGTAAACCCACTGTGGTTGAATGAGTCAGAGAAGGACAGAGTCAAATGTGTGTATATGGAAAATCCTCACTTTAGTAGCCGTGTTAAGGATGGATTGGAGGAGGGAGAGCTTTGAGCCAAGTAGAGCACTGAGGATGCCATCTCAGTAGTCTAGATGAGACATGATGAATGCTTAACCTCTGGTTTCACACCTGGTCCTAAATGTCTCTTCCCCAGCTACAGCTAGAAAAAGAGTTCAGCTGCTATTAGTTTGAGTATTAGATCAGGGTAATTTGGTTTAAACAGAAAATCCACTTTCTACTGATTGATTGGCTAAAAGTCTGGGCAATTTAGGATCTAGATTATGTAGATAATAATAGCAATAAATACTTATCTTTATAGACCACCTCACTGTTTACCAAACTGCAGTGGAAAGGCTCTATAATCCAAGGATCTGTGTTCAAATTCTACCCTGATCACTTTACTCTTTGGATGCCTTTGGGCAAATGACTGGACCCTCCTCACCTTCCTCACTTATGAAACGGTCCTTCCAGCTCTAAATCTATGACCCTACAACAGTGAACAATGAAAGGGAGAGAAATGGGCACTGATAGAAGCAGGACCCCAATGCTCTGAAGTCTTGGATTTTTCACCAGTTAGCACTACTTAAGCATAGATTGCAAAATCTGTATAATTAGCATTAGCTAGGCATGAATTGCAAAATCTGTATTGCTAAGCATTTAACTGTTGCATATGATTAATCAGTTATAAAATAGTCTTGCACTGTTCTGTTCGGTCACATACGGTTCTGTTAGTTATACTGGTCCTATACCATACTGTACCTTCCCTGGGTTCCCCACCAAGATAAGGGCATTCCAGGGAGATAGTGAGGCTGGGGGTTTCTGCCTGGAATGCCCCAAAGCACCCAAGGGTGGACTATTCAATAAATATGCACACCCTGATCCACCCCTGGGGCTACTCCACCAGCCCCGAGACTATTTCATTGTCCTAAACCTCTTTTTAAATAAAGACTTTCATCCCTCTGGACAAAAGTTTTGAGTCTCCCATTCTTGGGATGAGACTTTGCTACAAACTTTGGAATGTTTTTCCACTACAAAACTGAGTGGCCTAAGCCCATGCTAGTTTTTCAGCTGCCCTGCCTGTTAACTCTGTTAACACTCAGAGCTCTCAGGCCACTAGAAACCCCAGCTCTTTTTCACTCTGTTGGATCACCCTTTCTCAGTCCCTTACTCCTGCAGTTGTGGAGAATTCTGGGGTTTCTTCCAACTCTGAGGATCCATCATCCCATGATATCCCTTGATCAACCCAACCACCCTATGGTGTAGGGTAGGATTTTTACCCTCTGCTTTACATATGAAGAAACTGAGACTCAGAGAACCAAGATTACACATCTCATTAGAGACTGAGCCACCCTGGATAGAGGACACTCTCTCCCTCCCCTTTCTTCTTCTCTCTGTCTCCCTCTCCTTCCCTCCTTCTTTCTGTCTTTCTCTCTCCCCTCTTCCTCTCCTTCTCTCCCCATCTCTCTCCCTTCCTCTCTCTTCCTCCTCTTTCTTTTCCCTCCCCCCTCTTCCTCTCTCTCTCTCTCTCTCTCTCTCTCTCTCTCTCTCTCTCTCTCTCTCTCTCTCTCTCTCTCTCTCTCTCTCTCTCCCTCCCTCTCTCTGTCTCTGTCTCTCTCTGCCTCTCATAGAGCAGGGATCAAAACCAGACCAGAATCTTCACCAGAGAATGTTCTCCAGATCACTAGCAGAAAACAAAGCGATTCTTGAGAGCTCTAGATCACCCCAATCACCCCAAAGACCTTTTGTTGTTTTTTAAACCCTTCCCCTTCCATCTTAGAATCAATACTGTGTATTACTTCCAAGGCAGAAGAGGGGTAGGCCATGAGAGTTAAGTGACTCGCCCAGGGTTACACAGTTAGGAAGAATCTGATGTCTGATTTGATCTCAAGCTTGTCTTATCTCTAGTCCTGGCTCTCTAACCACCAAGCTACCTAGTTGCCCCTCCCAGACCCTTTTGATTCCAGATTTAGTCCTCCTTCCCTGGCATCACTGATTCTCAGAGTGCTCCTGAGTTCTCTGAGCTTCCAGGAGACACTTGCAATCTTAGCTGCCTGAAGACCTCCAATTGTGTAGAACTCATTCACATGTGCACGTGAGACTTCCCTGGTGTGTCACAATAATACTTTGTGAAACTGTGTGAGCAAAAATATTTGTGAAACATTATAGATGTAAATTTCAAAGCTCCTTTTCATTAAATAAATAAATAAATGAATGAATGAATAAGTAAATAAATAAATGAATTAATAGATAAATAAATAAATGAATAAATAAACAAATAAATAAATGAATGAATGAATAAGTAAATAAATAAATGAATGAATAGATAAATAAATAAATGAATAAATAAATAAATAAATAAATGAATGAATGAATGAATGAATGAATGAATAAATAAATAAATAAATAAATAAAGGAAAGAAACATGGTATGACATTGTTCTACCTAAAGGTTCCCAATAGAACCTGGCCAGAATCTACATTTAGGTTTGTCATACATATATTTTTGCAGAAAAACCCCCAACAGATTTAGCAAACAAATACTGTATTTAACATTTTTGAGAACCAGCATAGTCCCAAAAGGAAATATTTTCATGGGTGTCAAATATTTCCATAAGAAAACCAAGTTGCAATTGCATGGAAAAACAAACATTTCTTTGAGGGGTTCCCTAAGTGTCCTTTATAGAGGAACATTTCCAAGCTATCCTCCTACTTGAGAGGCTCTGGGATGTGAGGGAGGGTGGGCGAACAGATGTTGTCTCTGTGGCTTTTAGCTGTGCCAAGAAACGTAGCCAAGGGAACAGACCTTGATTTCAGAGCCATACAGCTCATTTGAGGGATTGATCCCAGGCCAAGAGAGGTGAAGCTGACAATGGCAGCTTCTAGACTTCTTTGTTTTTATTTTTTAAACTTTTGCCTTCTATCTTAGAATCAATTCTGTGTATTGCTTCCAAGGCAGAAGAGCCTTGGAATGACATCCACTGAGATGACAATCCACTGAGCCACCCAGCTACCCCCTTCTATACTTCTTTTAAAAAATATACTACCTTTTGTCTTAGAATCAATACTGTGTATGGGTTCCAAGATAGAAGAGCGGTAAGGGCTAGGCAAAGGCGGTGAGATGACTTGCCCAGGGTCACACAGCTAGGAAGTATCTGAGGTCACATTTGAAGCCAGAATCTCACATCTCTAGACCTGCCTCTCAATCCACTGAGCCACCCAGCTGCACCCCCATCCCCACCCCCAGCCTCCTCTGTGAGCCTGCGCCCTAGTTCCTCTGGAACTGGCCAGAACCAGAATTTTCCTGTATTTAGCTCTGCCCTGTACATCCTTGGACCCATCTCTCTCTTTCCTCAAGCTCATCTCTTTATGAGTGTGCGTATGTGTATGTACATGCACATATATTTATTTAAAACTAGACATTTGTTTCTGTTAATATCTACACACAAATATGCATTTATTTATATCCTTTTCCTTTCCTTGTAGGTGTTCAAAACTCCTTTAGCGCTGAGGCAGAAGGGAGAGAACAAAAAGGCAAAGGGACCAAGCCATTTACCCGAGTTCCCAGAGCACCTGGGTAGAAAAGGGGTGGCTGGGAATTAATGTCCAAAGCCGGACGCTCCTGTCTCTTCCTTCCCAGGACCAGGCTATATGGTGAAATTTATCCAGAGAAATTGCCCTTTATTCTTGCCTGCCTCCCCTCTACCCAGCCTCCCCCCTCAAAAAAAAGTATTCTGTACCTGCTGGTGGTAGGGCCGAGCTTTCCAGACGGGCTTAGCCACAGAGGCCAAAGTCCTCCGAACATTGCCGGATCAGCCCCTCCCAGAGGCCGCCTCCCGGGCTCCTTCCGTGAGCTTCGGTACCGGAGGAAGTCTCCTGGATGGACGGACGGGATGGGATCTGTGCTTTGAAACGGGCCAACTGAGGGCGTCAGAGGCAGAAACAGCAGCGCTGCCGGAGAGGAATGTGGTTTGGGTTGGGTTCTTTTTCCTCTGTAGGCCCGAAAGGAAGCAAATATAAATGCGTCTCTTTTTTTTAAGCCATCACTCTTTCATGGAAACACGTGTATGTGTGAGTTTAACATTCTCGGTGAAGACCAGAGCATTCCCTCGACGACTCTATATGAGACTCCGGGTTCATCTTTTTCAGTAGACACTTTCATGCGATAATTCAGCTACCTACCGGCTATGTAGGCACTGTGCAGGACCCTAGAGAGACAAGATGAAATGTAAAAATAGTCCCAACCCTCAAGAGCTTATATTCTACTGAGGAAAACTGGAAGAAGGCTTAGATTGTCTTTGACATCCCCAATTTTTAAAATTGGCCAGGTAAATGGTACTGTCGGCTTGGATTCAGGAAGATTCATCTTCATGAGTTCAAATCTGGCCTCAGAGACTAGCTGCATGACCCTGGGCAAGTCACTTCACCCTGTTTGCCTCAGTTTCCTCATCTGTAAAATGAGCTGAGAAGGAAAAGGCAAACCACTCCAGTATCTCTGCCAAGAAAACCTTAAATGGGGTCACAAACAGTCAGACACAACTGAAATGACTCAACAACAGCAATAATTTTTTTTTTAATCCTCCAAGGAACAGGCTAATGAATATTTCCTCAAAGGAATATTTAGTTGGGTCGCCAACTTCTTTGCATTCCTTTTCCTCTGAGAAGATTCATTTCTGGGGAGCAAATCAAGCTAGCCTATAGGTACCCCAAAAGAACAGTATCTAACTAGGACTCCTTTAGCCTTTAAACTGAAAGATTGCAGATGGTAGCCACAATTACCCTCTAAAGAACCGTTTCTTTCTGTTACTCCATCTCCTAGTTTCACCGAAGAGCTCAAAAAGAACTGTTTTCCAGCTTCACTTGCATGCTATCGGTGATTCTCAGTCATCCATAAGAATTTTGAGCCAATGGAAAAACATTAAGAGTTAGAAGACATGGGTTCAAATCCTACCTCTGGTACTTACTATATATGCACCTTTGATCAAATTGTTTAGCCTCCAGGAGCCTTACTTGTCTATAAAATGGTTTGTTGGGGGCAGCTAGATAGCACAGTGATCTGCAGCAGGGAGGTCCTTCATTCAATTCTGGCCTCAGATACTTCCTAGCTCTGTGACCTTGGGCAAGTCACTATACCCCAATTGTCTAGCCCCTACTGCTTCTCTTTCTTAGAACTAATACTTAATATTGATTCTAAGACACAAGGAAAAGGTTTAAAAAATAATATTAAAATAAAATAGATTGTTTGGGAAGAGGTGCAGGAAGGGAGAGAGAAGATGGCCTCCAGGGTGCCTGTGATCCTAAGACTTCTTGGCTATCTTTAGGGGATCTCACCTGTGGAATGCCTTGCTGGGAGAGAAATGGAATCTCTCCTCCCTGGAGCTCTTTAAGAAAAATACCCTCTGTCCCAGATGTTTCTGATAGAAGGGTATGATGGAAGAAATACTGGATGAAGGAATCAGAAAATCTGATATGAATTTGGCTTTCTCTCTGTTGCCTCCAGACAATCTCCCATGTCTGGAATGTACTCCCTCCCTCCTTCCCTTCATGCTAGTTTCCTTTAAAGCTGAGCTCAGATGTCACCATTGTAATATTTAAAATTGTGAGGCTGTTTGTAGCTTAATAACTTTACTAAATCAAAAGTTGTAGTAGGAGTGAAGAGGGGGAATGGTAGAAAAGAGGTAGAGAGTTACTTAGCTTACTACTCTATTGGCCACCATGATAGATTGAAGCTCACAACCGACATGGGTTCCTTCAGGTTCCAAGCTCCAGCCAGAAGACCCTCACTTCCTGCTGTGTCTGACTTATAAGCAGTTTTTGCCACCCATTAACTCTCACACATCACATCTCAGGAACCAATCATAGTTTCTTAATTTGCCTGGCATCACCCAGTGGGGAAGTGCCTGTGGAGTCAATTTCCTATTTTGTTAGTACATGGGTTCTTTAACTTCCTCTTCTGAGGCTTATCTATACCTCAATTTACTCAGTGGCATTTGACCTCCAGGTCACTGGGAGATGACATTTTTTTTAAAAAAGTGACACAGAAGAAAGAAAAAATCACTTCTGATACCATTCACATGAAATCTTTTCAGATCCTCCTTGCCTCTCCTACAAAATTACCTAATGGTGTATGTACAGGTTTTGTATCTATTTACATATGTACTTATCTCCCTGGATAGACTCTACATAAGTTCTTTGAGGGCAAAGAATGGTTTGGTTTAGTTGGAGGGGGTTTTGTTGTCTTGGGTGGGGAGATTTGGGTCATTACTTCTTATCTATCTAGCCTAGTTCCTGGCACATAATAAAAGCTGAATAAATATTTGTTGATTAATTATGTGACCTTGAGAAAGTCATCTCACCTCTGCAGTTTTCAGGAAAACAAAGGGGTTAGACTAGATTACATCTAAATTTCTTTCTGGCTCTAATAACTTATGAGGGCAGATGGCTGGAGCAGATGACCTCTCGAGACTCCTTCCAGAATGCTGTTATTCTGTGAAAGAGGACACTCAATTCAATAGCTTGGTTCCAGGGCCTGGCAAGCAAATGGATGTATAACTGTATTAGGAAAGGTAGAATGGCTTAATGTATAACTTGGGAACATTCAAATCCTTTTTTTCTGAATTGAGATACTATTTTGTCCCTGGTGTCCTTTCCTTAACTTCTCTGGGCATTCGTTTGAGTCAGTCAGCTAGCATTTATTAAGCACCTGGGGTATACGGTGTGTTCAGGGAAGACTAGCATCTCTGGCATCAGGACAGATTTCCCATTTTGGTGTAAAAGCTGCCACCCAGCTCTTACCTGTGGCGGGCACAGCAGTCACTCCCCAGGAAACCGTCTCAGCAAGTCAGCTAAACCAGGTGGAGGGTAATTGTCGATGAGTTTTCCAGACAATGTCTCTATCCCAGGTGTGTGTGAAGACTTCCCCTGGTAGAAGGGATACATCAGGACAGTTTGTTCCGGTGGTCACAAAGGTGGCAGGGGCAGACTCTGGAGCAGTTAGAGCTTGGTTAAATTAGACACTGAAGAAGCCACAGTCATCCACTGAGTCCTGGACCATTACCAGTCGCCCTGACTTTTGTCTTGCCACTGGATTTCAGCTATCCTGGACAATAGAGTGAGGTAGATGACTTAGTGCAATTCTACCTCACTTAAATCCAATTTATATGGAGTCAAAAGACATGACCAGAGACATCATTTTGGTCCTCCTTGAATATGAAGCACAACCATTAAGCACCAACTTCTGCCACCAGGCACCAGGGATACATAATTTCCCCAGAAGTTACACTGTAGTAAGATGCAAAAAGTCTCAAAGTAGGGCAACTAGGTAGCCCAGGGGATTGAGTATCAGGCTTAGACATGGGAAATGGGTTCAAATTTGGCATCAGACTAACTGTATTACCCTGGGTCAGTCTATGAACTCTGCCTCAGTTTTTTCATCTGTATAATGAGCTGGAGAAGGAAATGGCAAGAAAACTGTACTAAACAGAGAAAAGGACAATGATACATTCAGACTGTGTGCTCCAGAGACCCTCTCTATCCCTCTGATTAGATTTCTGTGGAACAGAGGGGCACAGAGGATGGAACCCACAGAGCTTCTTTTTCTTTTTCTTTTTTTTAAGCCCTTAAGTATTGATTCCAAAACAGAAGAGTAGTAAAAGCCAGGCAATTAGAGCTAAGTGACTTGCCCAGGGTCACAGAGCTGGGAATTATCTGAGGCCAGACTTGAACCGAGGGACTCTTGACTCCAGACCTGAGGTCTCAAGCCACCCAGTTGCCTCAATCACCCACTCTTTCTTGGAAAGTCCTGTGAATTTTTGAGGGTCACCATCCATTTGGCTCTAGTTGCCAGGCCTTTGGTTGCCAGTTCTGGACTGGCTTTGAAAATGGTCTCTGATCCCCTGTGCTTCAAATCAACATGTATTTACCACAAAGGACAAAGACTTCATCCAAAGGACCATTCATTCAAACTCAAGTCATTTGGTCTCTGGTGACCCGTCTTCTAACGGACAGCTCCCTTGGTGTGTCCTGAGCAGCCAGTTGCCCCAGGTAGGATGCTCACCTCCACAGTTAGGTCAACTAAAAGCTGGCCTTCCAAGGAAACCTTTCCCAGCTCCTCTTAATCCTAGTCCCTTTCTTCTCAGAATAATCATTTCTTATTTATTCTGTATATGGCTCATTTGTTCATTGTCTCCCCCATCAGACAGTGAGCTCTTGGAGGGCAGATATTCTGTCTTGCCTCGTTTTCCACCCTCAGCACATAGCACAAGGCCTGACACTACTGGCTGACTAACGGTATAGGATGATCAATTTAGAGCTGCAGGATCTTGCCAGTCATCAAATCCAACTCCCTTATTTTCAGATGAAGAAACTGAGGCCCATAGAAATTAAATAAATCACCTATGGTCAAATGCCTCCCCTTCCCCAGGTCTTCCCCATTCCAAGACTAACACTGCTTCATTTATCACTTTTTAAAAGTCATTGACCTCTTTTGTTTTTACATTATATGCATTTCCAAATGCATTCCTCCTCCCTATCTAGAAAACCTCGGAACAAAGAAGAAAAAGGAAAAGAGAAGAAAAAGCATCAACTGTGCCTAGCAACGCAGGGTGTCCCAAAAGTTTTATTGCAGTTTTAAGCTTTAGAAACTTACAACGGCAGTAAGACTTTTAGGAAGCCCTGTATATGCACCTTCCTGAGTCCATAGTTCCTACCCCTGCCCCTTTCCCCAGGTCCCCAAAAGAAGGTAGGTCCATTTTCTCAACTTTTCCTTCTCTTATTGCTTGGCTGGGTTCTTATAAATTACACGGTGTTTTCTGTGGTTCAATTCATTCCATTTACATTACTGTGGTTGTGTATATTGTTCTGCTGATCCTGCTTAAGTCAATCAGCCTCAGCTAAATACATTTAGAGCTAGAAGAAACCTTAGAGGTCACTGAATCCAAATCCCTCATTTTGAAGAAGAAACTAAGGCAAACAGAGTTATGTGACTTGAATAGGGTTACCAGCTAGTAAGTGTCTGAGACAGGATTTGAACCTAAATATTCCTGACTGTCCAGCTGGTGGCACAGTAGATAGAGTACATAGGCTGGAGTCAGGAAGAGTCATCTTCATGAGTTCAAATTCATCCTCAGACCGTACTAGCTGTGTGATCTAGGGCAAATCATGTAACCCGTTTGCCTCAGTTTCCTCATCTGTAAAATGAGCTGGAGAAGGAAATGGCAAACCACTCTAGTATATCTTTGCCAGGAAAACCCCAAATGGATTCACAAAGAGTTGGACATGACTGAAAAATGACTGAGCTTATTTCCTGACCTTGGTCCATTTTCCTATCCACTCTACAACCTCACTGACTTTATCTTCCAATAATTCTCTGGCTCCTTCATATTGACTTCATTCACTGCACATTTGCTACTGCTCTATTTGGTTCCTCCAGTCTCTTTGCCGAGAACATGAGTGAACCATCAACTCAAATTTTCTAAGTAACTTTCATGGTAAGAATTTTAAATAGTCCTTGTGATAAAAGATGGGAGCAGCAAGGAAGAGAGAAAGCGGACAAGAGGAACAAAATACACAAATGCCTTTGAGGGCAGTCCACCCAATGCCCTAGTGCTGAAACTCCTCCCTGATCTGAACAAAGCACCTTGGTTCTGTAAAGCCTTCTTCCCTCTCTTTTATCCCCTACACTAATAAGTTGTCAAATAGGAGGTCTTAGGTTCAAATCTGGCCTCATACTTCCTAGCTGTATGACCCTGGGCAAATCACTTAACCCCAATTGCCTAGCCCTTACTGCTCTTCTGCCTTGGAACTTGTATAGATTCTAAGACAAAAGGTAAGGGCTTAAAAAAATAAAACCCAACCAATGAGTTGTCAAGTTCTATCAACTCTCGTTTTCCTCTTATTGCCTGCCCTCCCCCACTCACCCCATCCCCAGCTATCTGGTCTCTGTCCCTGGTTCCTCAGAAGTCAGATGAAACTTCACTTTATTTGGGCCAGAACTAGGTTTGTCTCTATCTCTCTGTATGTCTCTGGGGCCTTTCCTGGTCATCTCAGCACCTACTGAGTGGTCATCTGCTGTCACCTTTTGCAGATAGCTCTTTTTCTTGTTACCTTCCCTCATTAGACTGTCTTTTACTTGAAAGCAGTTACTATTTTGCTTGCTTATATTTGTATACCCAATACTGAGTGGTTCCTGGCCCCCTAGTATTTTATAAGTTCTCTCTCTCTCTCTCTCTCTCTCTCTCTCTCTCTCTCTCTCTCTCTCTCTCTCTCTCTCTCTCTCTCTCTCTCTCTCTCTCTCTCTCTCCTCTCTCTCTCTTTTTCCCTCCCTTATGCCCCTCTCTCTTACCCTCTCACTCCCTCTCTCCATTTCTCTATCTGCCTTTCTCCTCTCTTTCTGTCTCTTTTCTTATCTCTCTATCCCCACCTCTCTGTCTCTGTCTCTGTCTCTCTCTTTCTCTCATTTCCCCTCCTCCTACCCCTTCATCTTTTCTGTGTCTCTTTCCTCTATCTCTCTACCTTCCTTTCTTTCTCTCCTCTTTTTTCAACTTTCTCTCAGCTCTCTATCCCTACTCCCTCCCTCCATTTCTCTCTCTCTCTCTCCTCTCTGTCTTTATCTGTTTTTCCATGTTAACTTTGGTAGGAATCAAAGTTAACTCATCCTTATTTGGAAATGAGTATCAAGGTATTTTTCTATTGTGTTGTTTCAGAATTCTATCTCTTTTAAATATTTTAATATTTCAATATGATTCCTGGTTGGACTGTTAGTAAGATGCAAGCTGATTAAAATGATGCTTTGGATGATAACTTTTCTTGTATCCAGCATTGCATGCAGCTCAAGAGTGGAGTATAGTATATTTAGTAAATACTGAATCAACAGATTGTTATGTTATCAGGGCAAAGTTGGCTCCAAATGAGTTTCCTCCTTTCTCGCCTTTGCTCCCATGTATTCTTTGTCTTCAGAGAGCAGAAGAAGCAACATGGTGTAATGGAAGGTGGGTTAGATTCAACCAGAGGATCTGGGTTTAAATCATTGTTCTGCTACTAATTGCATGACCTTAGGGGAATCACTTTTATCTTTCCTTTTCTTTTCTTTTCTTTTCTTTTCTTTTCTTTTCTTTTCTTTTCTTTTTTTTTTTTTTGACAAACAAGAATAAGTGACTTGCCCAGAGTCACACAGCTAGAAAGTATCTGGGGATAGATATGAACTCAGAAAGATGAGTCTTCCTGACTTCAGGCTAACTGCTCTAACCACTGTACCACTTATCTGTCCCCAGATGAGATTATAAATTATAAAACTTAGCAAAAATTAATTGTTGTTTAGTCTTTCAGTCATATCTCTGGCTTTTTGTGACCTTATTTAGAGTTTTCTTGGCAAAGATACTGGAGTAATTTATCCATTTCCTTCTCCAGCTCATTTTACAGATGAGAAAACTGAATCAACCAGGGTAAAATGACTTTCCCAGAGTTACATAGCCAGAAAGTGTCCAAGGACAAATTTGAACATGAGAAGATGAGTCTTCCTGACTTCAGACCGGCCACTCTATCCACTGTACCATCTACCTAACCCCAACTTTCATCTTTCTATGCCTCACTTTTACTATCAGCAAAATAAAGGAATTCAATCAGACAATCTCAAAGGCTCCTTCTCACTCTGTGATACTGAATGCTGTACTCCTTGGTACTAGGAGTGAGACCTGGCTTGGTTGCCACAGATCAGGAGGTTTTCACAGAGTGGGAAACTCACACTTCAAGGAAAAAAATAGTGGGAGAAAAAGAAATGGTGAAATCAACTGACTAGCAGGTTTGGAGTTGTTTTTAGGTTTGTTTGTTCTTTAAATTCCAGATGGTGAGTTGGGTTTGGTTGGTAGAGCACCTCATTACCAAGCCAATCAGTGTGCATGTGTATTTGCGTCTCCCTCTCTGTTGTCCTCTCTATACCTACTCTGCCCCTGAGCACTTCAATATGTAATGTTTCCTGGAGCATTTAATACCTGTGGTCACACTGCTTTGTCATAATCCTTCTCAGGGCATTTCTCCCATTTATCCTATTTTCTCACATGAGTCTTGGGGTCAGAAGATTTGACATCTAGTCCCAGTTCTGATATCTTTTCTCAATCTGATGTTTGGCATATAAATCTTGGCTTTTTTGAGCTTCTGTTCTTTCATCTGTATTGTAGTGTAAAAATCAAAATTAAATCTTCAGTAATAAAATATATTTTAGGAGATTTACTAATGATCATTAGAAATAAAGGAATAAAAGAGATACAAAATAAAAACCATGTGCCCAATTAACCAGTTCAAACCCGTGCTTACCACCACCATGTTTATTGACAGGAAGCCAAAGTGGTAGGAACCCTCCATGTCACTGCCTAATATCCCCTGTCTACAGGAAGTACATAATGACAGGAAGTCAGTGGGCTCCCAGGAAATGTAGTTCTTTTTTAGGGTAACAGATTTTCAATTATACAATAGGAATAATAACACTCTCCTTACTGAGGCTACAATAACATCAAGGTGAGAGAACCCTTCAAGGGTAATTTTCTATCTACGGCGACCAACCATATAGCCAGTTTTTCTGTGATAGTCCCAAGTCCCCCCCACCCAAAAAAAAGGGGGAGGGGGTGAACCTTGAATAAAGCAGAAAGAATAACCTTTACCACACCACATGTCATAATTTAGGTTTTGAAAGGTATTCTTCCTATGCTTCCTCCTCACCAGAGCCTCTAGACCTGTATTTCAGACATAGCGACACTTAGCACATAAGGGTGAGCAAGCCCCTAGTTGGGTGAGAATCATATTCTTTTTTCATGTGATAGGAGATAATTTTAAAACTGGGTAGACAAAGTTGGAGAATTCATCCTGTTTCAGCCAAGGAGATGTCATTGTTTGTGACTGAGTGTATGTGTCTCTGAATAATATGGAATTAATGCAATTCATTTCAAAACAGATTTTCATGGGCCAAGGAAGCTATTTTTATCACATTTGATTGATCCTTTTGATGACATGAGTAGTTAGAAGGAAAATAATATATTTAATTGCATTGTGATGACTCAATATGTTTTGAAATCTTGGCAAATATAATTCCAAGTGATTGTGAATGTTATAATTTAATAATTGCCCCTCATTTTTACCTTCTTTCTTGATCTTAGTGAAATTATTCCTTTTAATATAGTATAGGTTGGGGGTAGTTAGTAGATAAAAACCCAGGCCTAAAGTTGAGATGTCCCGAGTTCAAATTTGGCTCTGGGTGAGTCACTTAATTCCCATTGCCTAGCTCTTACTACTCTTCTGCCTTGGAACCAATACACAGTATTGATTCTAAGATGGAAGATAAGAGTTTAAGAAAATAATTAATTTTTTAAAAGTTTACTAAGCATCTATTATGTATCAGGCCTTGTACTAAGCCCTGGGGACACAAAGAGGGACAAAATACAGTCCCTTCTCTCATGGATCTCACTATATAATGGGGGAGACAACATGCAAATAACTGTAGAAAAAGTTAGATGCAGAATAAATTGGAAAAAGAATACCCTTGTTTTGGGAGAGAAACCTTCATCGTGCCTCCTAAAGCAACCCATTTCCCCTTGTGACAGTTCTAAACATTAAGAAGGTTTTTCTTGTCTTGAGTCTAAATTTACCTCACTGCACCTTGTACCTATAACTCTAGTTCTTCCCCTCGGGGCCAAATAAAACAAGCCTAATCTCTCTTCCACATGACAGTGAGCTAACTCTCCTTTCCTCTCCTCTGAACCCTTTTAGACTTCTCTTATCCAGGCTAAACACCCCCATTTCCTTATTTCCTTCTGTTGAAACTCCTTTAATATAAACACAAGGAACATCAAAATAGCCTCTTAATTTGGCCAAGTCTGTCAAACCATTAGGATGGCTCAGTAGAATCCTCAGCTGCGCCAACAATCAATCCATCAGATCAGTTTGGGTATGGGAGGGTAGAGATCAGAGAGAATAAATGTTCAAAAGTCAGGCTTGGGGTAGATGTAGGTAATACCTGCTAACAGCCTGATAGAGATCAAAGGAGATTACACTTGTAAAAGCTCATTGCAAACCTTAAAGGGCTTCAAAATATATAATTTTTAAAATACTTTTTTATTGATATCCTTTGCTATTTTTATTATTCCATCATTTCAATCATATCTAGCTCTTCATGATCCCATTTGGGGTTTCCTTGGCAGAGATAGTGGGGTGGCTTGTCATTTCCTTCTCCAGCTCATTTGACAGATGAGGAAACTGAGGCAAGCAAGGTCAAGTCTAGTGTAAAGATTAAATTATATCTAGTAATAAAAATATTATTTTTTGAGGTTTATTAAGGATTATTAGAAATCAAGGATACAAAATAATAACCAATTCAGAATCCCCATAATTAGCTTACTTACTACATCATTGCAATGGAATAGAAGAGGAGAGAGTGGGAGGCATTACTGCCAGTTAAATACTAATTGTGATCTCACCCAGGTGTAGACTCAGGTGAGATTATAGGGAATTCTGGGAAATACCAAGGACTTCTGGGGATTGAAGTCTAGGGTTCAAAATCTCCATTTTTACACTAGTAACTGTCTGGGGCAAGATTTGAACTCAGGAAGATATCTTTCTGATTCCAGGCACTCTATCCACTGTGCCACCTAGCTGCCCTATCCTTTGTTATTATACCACCAGCATTTCCCCCTTCCTCTTCCCAGATTGCCTTGTTATAAAATCTTTTATTGAAAAAAATTGAACTCTTCTTCTTATTCACTGTTATACGGACATGAACACAAGGAAGTGTGCTCACTGTGGTGCTTGATGGTCTATATAGGTTGTCATAGCCCAACCCTCAAATAATTTTGTTTTCTATCCACTATCTCTAGCTTCCGATCATGGATACCCTACTTCAAGTTTCAAGCTGCCCACATTAATCCTTTCTTACTGGGGTCCCCAAATTCCAGGTCTGGGGGGAGAGACTATTTTTTCAAATTTTCTTGTCTAAACTCCGTCCCCTTCTCTCTGCCACTATTTAAAAATATTTACAATATGAAGTCCCACCGAGGAATATACGACTCGAGTGAGAATGGAGAGCACTGAACTATACTTTGTAAGGATGAACATTTTAATGCTCAACGTTTATAAAGGTTGTTAACAGTTGAGATGGTCCTCTCCTAGCTCCCTCCTGCCACTAAATGCCTCCCCTTAGTTTAGGTTTTTATATGAATTAGTAGTTGGTTCTCTGGATATGAAATTGACTAAAAAGTACTTAATAGGTTATTTGTGACACATTGGATCATCTCTACCGATGACCCCCCCTACTCAGTAAATTGCAAAGACTCCCTAGTATAAATGCTGGAATCAACATGGAGCTTGTCAATCTCTTCACAACCTGGCCTTTTCCTTCCTTTCCAGGCTTCTTACACATTATTCCCTTCCGTAGACTTCATGGTCCAGCAATGCTAGCTGCCTTCTTATTCTACACACAAGATTTTTCATCTGCCTTCTCCGTGCCTTTGTGGATTTGCTATATAATCCCTACCAGGAATGTATAACCTCTGCCTTTTGAAATGCTAGATTTCTCTCAAGACTCACCTTAAGTACCACCTTCAACAGAAAACCTTTTGTGATTCCACTCAGCAGCTAGAGCCTCCCCAAAACTAATTTTTAAATTAATTTTGTGTTTATTTAATTTAAATTAATTATTCAATATTCAATTATTTAAATAAATCAATAATTAAGATTTGAAGTCAATTTTTAAATTTTTGTTGTTGTTGAGTTATTTCAGTTGTGTCCAACTCTTTATCACCCCAATTGGGGTTTTCTTTGAAGAGATGCTGGAGTGGCTTGCCAATTCCTTCTCTAGCTTATTTGACCGATAAGGAAACTGAGGTAAACTGGGTTAAGTGATTTGCCCAAGGTCACTCAGCTAACAAGCAGGTGAGGCTGGATTTGAATCCAGAAAGACAAGTTACCCTGACTTTGGCTCGTTATCCACTGTGCTACCTTGTTGCCCTTTTGTATATATTATGTATAGACATATATGTATATATTGTCTCCTCTATGAAAAAAAAACAACTCCTGAAGGGTAGAAACAGATTCATTTTCATCTTCATGTCTCCATTGTATAGCCTAGAACATAGTGGGAATCTAAAAAATCCTTGATTTTTTTCACCCTCTTAAAAATATAATTTTATTTTTAAAATATTTTTCCATAGTTATATGATCCATATTCTCTCCCTTCCCCTTCCCTCTCCCCTGCCAGAACTGACAAGCAATTCCACTGATTTACCCTTGTTTTTAAACTACCCTTAGCAAGCTTCAGGAATATACTTTTCCAGCCTGTACTATAACATATGGAGACCTGAGTAGAGACTCCCCTCCAACAGCCCCCTAACTCAGTCATCTTGGGTCACTCCATCCACAATCCTCTTGTCCTTTAAAGGTAGAACAAGTCGATTCCTGTTTCCACTAAATTTCTGGTAAGAAATGACCCTTCATAAGTTGAGAGTCAGGCCTAGATATGGGAGATCATGGGTTCACATTTAGCCTGACAATTAGGGCAGTACAATGGATAAAGTGCAAGGCTTGGAGTTAGGAAGACCTGAGTTCAAATCCATCCTCAGACACTTAGCTTTGTCAGTGGGCAAGTCATTTAACCTGTTTGATTCCATTTCTTCATCTATAAAATGGGGATAATAAAAGCACTTACCTCTCAGGGTTATTATAAAGAGATAATAATTATAAAGTGCTTAGCACAGTGCCTGGCTCTAAGAAGAGCTAAATAAATGTTAGTGATTATTCTTGGGGGAAAAAAAATCTAGCCTGAGATATTTCCTAGTTGCATGATCCTGGACAAGTCACTTCACCCCCATCATCTAACCCTTCCCACTCTTCTGCTTTGAAACCAATATACAGTTTTTATTCTAAGATGGAAGGTAAAGGTTTCAGAAAAAAGAAGAGAAGAAAAGAGAAGAGAAGAGAAAAAAAGGAAAGGAAAGAAAAGAAAAAAGAAAAGAAAGAAAAAAAAAGAAAAGAGAAAAGAAAAGAAAAGAGAAAAAAGAAAAAGGAAAATAAAAGATGGCTTCCTTTTCTGGACCTCAAAGTCCTACCCCAGTCCCTCTCCATTTAAGGCACTGCAGGGCTCTTTCACTGTTCTTTGAAGATGAGCATACTCTGGCCCAGTTGGCAGCCACTTACCCTTCTTGCCTCACACCTCCTCTGGTCTTGTTCTCCAAGGAGCACGTCCTGTCAACTCCAGGCTATCCTTGCCCCATGCCTGCATGTTCACCTCTTTGTTCAGGGCTAGCAAAAAAAGCTTTGAATGAAGAAAGAATTTGCTTATCCCAACTGCTTTCTCTCTGTTCCCAACAGACTATAATTCTGTACATTATAACTAATCATGACTACAGTCCTCCATCTGAAAGCCAGTCAAACGTAAGAGATGTCCTGATGCAGTCCATTCCTCCTCTCCACCCCAGCTAGCCCAGAACTGTGTCATCTGTTAAGATCCTAGCATATGCTGGGCAATGAATGTTTAATGATAACTCAATTTCACCATTAGTGCACACTGCAAAGATATTGATCTGAAGTTTCATGGGCGTGATGGCTGATGCTGGAGAGGGCTACCTGTCAGAAAAGGAATTGATGAGGCAAGAAGAGCCCCCAGATCTGTCCCATTCTCCCCTCTGTGCTGAAGAACATCTGGGATGATTCCTGAATGAAAAGGACACCCCTCTGCCCCTCTCCCACATTTTCTCCTGAAGTCAGCAGCAGGGGCAGGATCTACTAGTCAACCTTTCCTAAGACTTCTCTAAGAATGTGCGTTCAAGTATAGCAGTGAGTGCTTGGGGGACCATTCACTCTCAGGAGAATCCTGAGTGCATGATGCTTCCACATATCATGACTGGAGAGAGTTATGACAGAAAGAGAAATGGAGAAAGGTCTGGAGGGTTTCTGCCTTCTGGGGAGTTCCTCCTGGGACAGAAACCACACCGCAGAATGGATCAACCAACAAACAAACATTTATTCAGGGCAAAAAATGTCTGTCAGAACTCATTGACTTTGTTCTCCAACTAGGACCCTCCCTCAGGAGCTCCATACAGTGCCCTCTTCTTTTTCAAGGAGCATGGTTCATTAGGAAATCTTCACTTTCTAGAATAATTTTCCAAACTGTGGGTGTGGATGGGGAGGGGAGAGAGGGTGGCTCAAGACCCTTGGAGGAAGGGGCAAAGCAATCACCCAAGTTATTGGATATTTCCTTGTGTAATGGACATGAAGACATCACCCGTTTGCTAAGATACCATCATCCATGTGAAAGTGGCTAGGGACCTGCTGTGGGGAGGGCCAGCCTCCCATAAGGGATGGGGTCTTGGAGGTGGGATGGTGTTGGCGAAATGATGGATGGGACACAACTTTCACATTCAACCCACAGCACAGGTTTCACGGTATAAACTGCTCTGCCTTGGCTGAGGCCTGGCTTTATTTTATACCCTCATGATCACACATCTACTTGGCACACAGTTTCATTCTCAACATACATGTTTCTATGAAACCTAACAACAGACAGGAAGCCTAGGGAGATAGTCAATGAAACATTGTTGCTAAGTGCAGGATCAGAGGGTAGAATCAACATGACCCAGATATAGGTTAGGGAATTCAGAGCACAGATTTGCCAGAAGTTTTTATGCCTAAGTGTCAAACAGCATGGTCTTTGATGGCTCCCAGCAAGGACCTACTTCCAGAAGAATCAGTGAAGACTAAAACACACTTGGACATTCTGTATTGGCCTGCCACATGGCTGAAGGAAACCTTTTTCCATCAGCTACACAGTCCAATTTATTTTTCCATAGTCCAAACTGTCAGTGTCTTTAAAAGGGCATCAAGGGATTTTACTGGACCCATTAATGTTTTCCCCTTCAGTCTTATGGCCTTGAGAAAGAGGCCTGGTGGGCTTTTTTGTTCTTTCTTTTCCTTTCTAGGTACAGGGAGTGGAGGCTTCACTCTGATCCTTGAGAATAAATCCTGGATCTAAGCATCCAGGAATATGGGTTGGGTGATGCCCTGGCCCATCAGCTACACTTTGAGGAGCAAGCAAGGGACTGGAACTCCAAACCAGCACACTTTGGAAGTCAACTTGGTAAGACTAATGCCATGCAATAGCCAAGCCACTGGAAGCTTCATCTCTACATTCTCCATCTCCCCCAGACACGGAGGTGATTGAAGAAGGATTATAACACCAAGATATGGGGGAAAATGTTTGTAGTTTATTCTAGGTTTCTATAAATGTCTTTGTGTAAAAACTACCTCATGGGAGAGGTTAAATGGAACTCCAGTGCCAGTCACTGGCCTCCTAAAATGGAGGTGCCAATCATGGGGTGCCAGTCACTGACCTCCTAAAATTGGGGTGCAAATGATGGGGTGCTAGTCACTGGTCACCTAAAGTGAGAGGTATAGACAATAGGGTGCTAGTCACTGGCCTCCTAAAATGGGGGTACAGATGATGAGGGCTCAATCCAATGGCATAGAAAAGCTATTAACCCATATGGTAGCTAACAAACTTGAAGTAGAACCAAGGAGATGATGAAACAGGTATGACCTGGAGTCAGTGGTGAGGCCAAGGTCAACCATGTTTCACTGAAACAACTCCCTCATAAAACCATTCACTTTTTAAAAATATTATTTTCAACCCAATTCCAAGCAAAAACAATTTTTTTTAACCCCTACCTTCCATCTTGGAGTCAATACTGTGTATTGGCTGGGAAGTGTCTGAGGCCAAATTTGAACCTTGGACCTCCCATCTCTAGGCCTGGCTCTCAATCCACTGAGCTACCCAGCTGCCCCCAAAAACAATTTTTATTATTTATTTTCTTTTAAATTTTGAGTTCCAAATTCTCTCCCTCTTTCTTCCCTCTCCTCCCTTCCCTTTCTCCTTCCATAAGACATTTAACAATCTGACTAGATTTTACAAAAACATTCCCTTTTTTAAAAAACTCTTACCTTCTGTCCTAGAATCAGTACTGTGTAAGGGCTAGGCAATGGAGGTTAAGTGATTTGCCAAGGGTCACATCACTAGGAAGTGTCTGAGGCTGGATTTGAACCCAGGATTTCCCATCTCTAGGCCTGGTTCTCAATCCACTGAGTCACCAAAATGCCCCCAAAACATTTACTTTTTAAATAGAAAACACATTATTTCAAATTGAAGTGGTATTAACATGGCAAGTTTTCAGCAACTAACAATGACAACAGCACAGTGATGAAATGATACAATATACATAAAAGCAATCAAATTTGAGTCAGCATAAATGTCCACGTGGGTGCAATCAGCCACCATCACTGTCAGTTGGCAGAGATGGCACAGATGATTTCTGTAATCAAGGTGCTTACTCCATTCGGGTGTGAAGTAACCCAAAGGTTAAGCAATCTCTGGACAGTCTAAGCTACCTTGTAGGTGTCCCATTGAGCCTCTCCAGTATCATCATATTTGTTCTTTTCTCAGTTTTTCATTTTGGTTAGTAAAATATAATAAGCTGGTATTTGACAATGTTTAAATATTGAAATAACTTGAGAAAGATTAAAGAGAATCATTTAGAATTTCCAACAATTGAATTTGTCTTCATTCTTTAGTATCTCTAAGTTTTAAGAAGTGATATCCTTAGTGATGGATAAATAATCTGTTTGATGAGAAAATCCATCAGAACAGCTAGAACTAGAAAAAGCAAAGACAAAACAAACAAACAAACCAGTTTAAGTAGCTGAAATACAGAAATACAAAATAAATGGCCCAAATCTAGACTATATATGATGCACCATATTTATCAGCAGGATTCATAGCTACTGTGATCAATGAAGAAGAATGATCGCTATTTTATTTCTACAAGCATGTTAGCTGCAGACAGTATGAAATTAATAAATTGAAATGTCTTCTTGAAAAATATTGGGGCAGCTAAGTGGCTCAGTGGATAGAAAGCCAGGCCTAGAGATGGGAGATCTTGGGTTCAAGTCTGCCTCAGACACTTCCTGGGCAAGTCACTTAATGCCATTTGCCTAGTCCTTACCCTTCTTCTGCCTTGGAACCAAAATGTAGTCTTGATTCTGTCTTGATACCTACGGTAAATCCTTACCTTCTCTCTTAGAATCAATACTAATCAGTTCCAGTGATCAGGGACTAAAACTCAGGGGGTAAACTGAGGCTAAACATGCAGAGGCATCTACATAGAGATGATGAACCCATTTGAGCTCATGAGGTTACGAAGGGACAAAATATAGACGGAGAAGAGCATGCAAGGCAGAAATTTGGGGCACACCCATGTTTAAGGGGCAAAAGATGGAGGATAAAAGAGCAAAGGAAACTGAGAACAAGTGGTCAGACAAGAAAGAGAACTGGGGGAGGGGGGGAAGTTTCATAAAAACCCAGAGAAAAGAAAATATCCAGAAGGAAAGAGTGGTCAACAATGTCACATGCTACAGATAGGTCAAGGAGCAGAATTAAAGCAAGGACCATCAGACTGAGCAAGTAGAGATCCTGACGAGACGGTTCTGGTTTTGTGATAAAGTCAGAAGGCAGACTTCCAATGGCTAAAGAGGGAGTGAACGGAAAAGAAGAGGCAAAACTAAGAACAACTATTTCTAGGAATCTGACTAAGAAAGGGAGGAGAGAATAAGATGATCACTTGAGTAGATACTAGAATCTAAAAATGTTTAAGTTTACATGCTGAAACATTAACTTGTGAAGTAAACAACTTAAAATATTGCTTTGCAGATAAAATCCAAACATTTTTCTGTTAGGAGGGAATGGTAGTGGTAGGAGGTTCAAAACTGTCACCCAAAGCTTGATAATATTAAAACTTGAAATACAATGAACTGAAAAACTATTTTTAAAACTATCATTTGAAAAATGTGTCTGTTTAAATCCTTGTGTATCGTCGGTTCCTGTTTTAGCTTGTAAATGCTTAACATTTATAGTCTGAATGAGACAATGCACATGTGAGTCTGTTTGGGGAAAATTAAAACAAATTAATATAAGAAAAAAGTAAAATTGGGTTTTTTTTTGGGGGGGGGGGGGGATGAAGAGATGGACATTTGAAGCCAGCAAGGAAGGAACCAGTAGAGAGGGCAAAATTGAAGATTTGAGGAAAGGGCTAGAGCCCAGGGGAGGAGATGACATCAAGAACTTGTATATTGGGGTTGATCTCCATGAGGAGAAGAGCATCCCCTTTATCAGAAAATGGAGAAAGAAGAGAGAATTAGGGGTGATAATGGACACTTTTTTTAAATAAAGAGTAGCTGGAACTCACAGAGAATGGCCACAGTTTTCTTGATAAACTAGGAGAGGTAGGAGTTCATCCGTTGGAGAGAAGGGAAAAATGTAGGAGGTTCACAGAAGAAAAAGTGCCCTCTTTTTTAAAGTTCTGTAGTTTTCCTCTAACCGTGGGGCTGGCAAAAAGGCTGATGCAGACTCATAAGCTAGCTTCCTTTCATCCTTTGGACTTGTAGGAAAAGAAGGTGGGAACTTCGAGGACCAGAAGGGGCAGAAGCCAAGATGCAGGGATCATCAGAAGTTAGCTGGCTCAGGGGATTGAGAGCCAGGCCAATGGAGTCAGATAGTCCTGGGTTCAAATTTGCTTCAAACATTTCCTAACTGTGTGACCCTGGGCAAGTCATTTAACACCAATTGCCCTTCTGTCTTGGAATCAACATGCAGTATTGATTCTAAAACTGAAGGTAAAGGTTTAAAAAAAAGTCTTTTTTTTCTCATTTAAACATCTAGTTAATTTCTTAGACAACCATAATAAAGCCATTCAATACCTGTATTGCTAAACCGTATGTGTTATGGTTTGAATGAAGAATTCAGAGGGATATTGGTTCCAATACAGGACTAGGAGAGGAAATTGGGGGAACCTAAGAGAGCCATTTAAAACTGTAGTGTTTGGCTGGAGCGAGAGGCAGACCAGAGGAGAGTTAGGAATACATCTTTACAATTTCTCAGACTAGGCAAACATGGTACAGCCTTGGCTGGGGCAGCTACTGGTTGGGCTGGCACTGAGGCATTTGGGGAAGGGGCTGAAGGAATGCCTGGAGAGTGGGCACACTCAGTGCCAAAAGGAGTTCAGCCCCCCCCCCCAAAAAAAAACAAGTTGGGGCAAGGGAAAGGGGAAGAATGATTGACAATTCTGCCAGCCTGTTCATGAAGTCACCAGGCAGCATCTCCACCACTCCAGTAGCCTTTATGGACTAAACTGAAATCTTTGGGTTTATAAAATCAAATTTCTTTAAATGGAGCCGGAGCAAATTCCATTTGTAATTACATTATTCTTGGAGTTGTGTAAGTGGCATCTCTTGGAAGATCGATTTTCCAAGGAGGAAAATTGAAACAGCAGCACAATGCAGGGACCAGAATGCAATATCAGAGGAACTGGGTTTGGATCTGCTCCTTACTAAGCCCCTGAACCTTTCCAGGCCTCAGTTTCCCCATCTGTAAAATGACAGGGTTAGGACAGGTGGCCTCCAAAGTCCCCTTCAGCTCCATGTTTGGGCTCGGAAGGGACAGGATCTTTGGGGATAAAATCCCTTTTTCTCCTGTCTCTTCGTGGAGCCGTTTCTACTCACAGTACCTCAGAGCACCCCTTTGTTACACTAGTGACTTGGGTATGAGTTCTGTAAGGCATATGTTTGTGCTGGCAATAAGAGATGCTTTGGAATTAACTGAATTATTCGTTTTGTAATTAATTAATGAATCAGGAATCCATTGAGCCAAAAGGAGAGGCGTGTGTGTAGAGTGGCGACACCCAGTGGTCCTTATTGTGATAGCATCCTCCTGTTAGATGGAAATCCATTTCTAAAAGCATCATAGTCTGGATCCTGACAGGTTGTGGTTTAAAAAAAAAAAAAAACCTTACCTTCTGTCTTAGAATCAATATTGTATATCGGTTCCAAGGCAGAAGAACAGTAAATGGCAGGCAATTGGGGTTATGTGGCTTTCCCAGGGTCACACAGTTAGGAAGTGTCTGAGGTCAGATTTGAACCCAGGGACCACTGGTCTCTAGGCTTTGCTCTCAATCCACTGAGCCACCCAGCTGCCCCCCAGTCTGACTCTTCATGACCCCATTTGGGGTTTCCTTGACCAAGATACTGAAGTGGTTTGCCATTTCCTTCTCCAGTTCATTTTACTGATGAAGAAACTGAGGCAAATAAGAGTAAGAGACTTGCCCAGGATCATACAGCTTCTAAGTGTCTGAGACCAAACTTGAACTCAGATATTCCTTATTCCATGTCTGGTGTTCTATCTACTGTACCACCTAGCTGCCCTTGGATCTTGATGGGTCTTGATCCCAAATCTGAAGACCCTGTAGGTGGTAAAACATTGGCTTAACCAGGGGGCAGGTAGGTGGATAGAAAGCCAGGCCTGGAGATGGGAAGCCTTGGGTTCAAATCTGGCCTCAGAGACTTCCTAGACCCTAATTACCTACTGCCTACCACTTACCACTCCTCTGTCTTGGAACCCATATTTAGTATTGCTTCTAAGACAGAAGGTAAGAATTTAAAGAAAGAAAGAAACATAATACTCTATGAAAGAAAATTACCACATACTCAACTTCTTAAAATTTAATTTTAATTTTGATATAATCAATTAAACAACTGAAAAAATGCCATGTCCATAACAATTTATTAGCTTTCCCCTTCTGTGTCCCTTTTTTCTTTGTTTCTTCTATTCTTCTCTAGCCTTGAATATGCATTTTCCTCTAATATACTCCTTTGCAGAATCAACACTCTTGAATTGAGTTGCTGGAGAAGACTTTTGAGAGTTCCTTGGACAGCAAGGAGATCAAATCAGCCAATACTTCAAGAAATTAATTCAAGCCATTCATTGGAAGATCAAATACTGAAGATGCACAATAAAAAGACAGAACTCACTGGAAAAGACCCTGATGTTGGGAAAAACTGTAGGCAAAAAGAGAAGAGAATGGGAGCAGATGAGGAGGGTAAATAGTGTCATGGAAGCAACAGACATGAACTTAGACAGACTTTGGGAGATAGCAGAAGAGAAAGACTTGGTGTGTTCTATATGGTCCATGGGGTCACAGAGTCAGACCAAACAACAAAATGCCTAGTACTCTCTCTTCTTTCTTTCCTTTGCATTATTTTATCATATCCTTCCAAATTCTTTTTATTTTCTTCATATTTATCATTCTTAACAGCATTATGGTACTTGGTTAGATTCCCCAACATCATTTATTCCATTATTCCTCCAATCATTGTTAGGCTGGTTCCAACTCTTTTTTTTCCCACTTTAAACATTATTTTATTTGGTCATTTCCAAACATTATTCATTGGAAACAAAGATCATTTTCTTTTCCTCCCCCCCCCCCCCATCCCCTTCCCACCACCTCTCCCATAGCTGGCACACGATTCCACTGGGTATCACTTGTGTGCTTGGTTCAAACCCATTTCCATGTTATTGGTATTTGCATTAGAGTGTTCATTTAGAGTCTCTCCTCAGTCATAGCCCCTCAACCCCTGTAGTCAAGCAGTTCCTTTTCATTGGTGTTTTTACTCCCACAGTTTATCCTCTGCTTGTGGATAGTGTTTTTTTCTCCTAGATCCCTGCAGATTGTTCAGGGACACTACATTGCCACTAATGGAGAAGTCCATCACCTTCGATTGTACCACAATGTATCAGTCTCTGTGTATAATGTTTTCCTGGTTCTGCTCCTTTCTCTCTGCATCACTTCCTGGAGGTCGTTCCAGTCTTCATGGAATTCCTCCACTTTATTATTCCTTTTAGCACAATAGTATTCCATCACCAACTTATACCACAATTTGTTCAGCCATTCCCCAATTGAAGGGCATCCCCTCATTTTCCAATTTTTGGCCACCACAATGAGCGCAGCTATGAATATTCTTGTACAAGTCTTTTTCCTTATTATCTCTTTGGGGTACAAACCCAGTAGTGCTATGGCTGGATCAAAGGGCAGACAGTCTCTTATCACCCTTTGGGCATAGTTCCAAATTGCCCTCTAGAATGGCTGGATCAATTCACAACTCCACCAGCAATGAATTAATGTCTCCACTTTGCCACATCCCCTCCAGCATTCATTACTTTCCTTTGCTGTCATGTTAGCCAATCTGCTAGGCGTGAGGTGATACCTCAGAGTTGTTTTGATTTGCATATCTCTGATTATAAGAGATATAGAACACTTTTTCATGTGCTTATTAATAGTTTTGATTTCTTTGGCTGAGAACTGCCTGTTCATGTCCCTTGCCCATTTATCAATTGGAGAATGGCTTGATTTTTTGTACAATTGATGTAGCTCTTTGTAAATTTGAGTAATTAAACCTTTGTCAGAGGTTTTTATTATGAAGATTGTTTCCCCCAACTCTTTTTTTAAGAAAATTACAAATAATGATTCTATAAATTATTATATTTTAGAAGACAGACCTTTTTTCTTTATTAGGAATATATTCTTAGGATAAATTCTTAATAATAAGATAAATTGGTTTAAAGGGTTTGATTGCTCTTATCACTACGGTAAGAATACTGCCAGATTGCCCCTCATAATAATTTTATAAGTTGGCAATTCCACTGGCAATATATTAGGTTTCATATAAGCCCACTCCCTTTTAGCATTCCTTAAATATTTTCAACCCTGTCATCCATTCTGCCTCCTTTCTTCTCATCACAGAAGAGGTTTCCATAATCCTCATAGAGACTAAATTCTCTGGCTATAGCTACATCCTTGATCTTATTTCTTACCACCTCTTTTAGGAACTTGCTTTAATAGTCATCTCCTGTTTTTTCCACTTTTTTCAATCTCTTTCTCCTTATTCTCTATCTACAGACAGGCTCAAGTCCGATCAAATCCTCTAAAAAATTACTATTTTGTTCCATCCAGCTCCCATCACATCTGTCTTCCCTTTCACAGCTAAGTTTCTTCTACTTGATGCTTCATTTCTTCAATCCCACTATCCAACCCATTTTTTTCCTCCCTACTCTACCAAAATTGTCCTCTCAAAAATTCCTAGTAATCCCTAATTGCTGAATTTGTTGTTTAATCACGTCAGACTCTTGATTTCCTTATTTGGGGTTTTCTTTTTCCCCCTAATAATTTTGTTTATTTGTTTGTTTATTTAAGTAATTAATTTAGAATATTTTCCCATGGTTACACAATACATATTCTTTCCCTGCCCTACTCCCACCCCCCTCCCATAGCCAATGAGCAATTCTGGATTTTACATGTGTCATTGATCAAGACCTATTTCTATATTGTTAATATTTGTACTAGGGTGATCTTTTAGAGTCTACATCCCCAATCATATCCCCATCAAACTATGTGATCAAGCAGTTGTTTTTCTTCTGGGTTTCTACTCCCACAGTTCTTTCTCTGAATGTGGATAGTGTTCTTTCTCATCCTGGATCATTGCATTGCTGCTAGTAGAGAAGTCCATTACATTCAATTAGGTCACAGTGTATCAGTCTCTGTGTACAATGTTTTCCTGTGTCTGCTTCTATCACTCTGCATCAATTCCTGGAGGTCTTTCCAGTTCACATGGAATTCCTCCAATTCATTATTCCTTTTGGCACAATAGTATTCCATCACCAACATATACCACAATTTGTTCAGCCATTCCCCAATTGAGGGACACTCCCTCATTTTCCAATTTTTTGCCACTACAAAGAGTGCAGCTATGAATATTTTTGTACAAGTCTTTTTTCCTTATTATCTCTTTGGGGTATAAACCAGCAGTTCAAAGGCTGAATCAAAAGACAGACAGTCTTTTAAAGCCCTTTGGGCGTAGTTATTTGGAGTTTTCTTGGCAAAGATATTAGAGCACTTTGCCATTTTCTTCTCCAATTCATTTCACAAATGAGGAAACTGAGGCAAACAGGATCAAGTGACTTGCCCTGGATCCACACAACTAGTACGTGTCTGAAGACAGATTTGAACTCATGAAGATGAGTCTTCCTGACTCTAGCCTGTGTACTCTAATCATTGCACTACCTAGCTGCCCAATTGCTGAATACAATCGTATTGTTTTTCAGTTTCCATTGGGCTCCTTTAACTCTCTGAAGCTCTTAACTCTCTTGAACATTTATTAGTTCCCTTTAGATACTCTACTCCTTTAGTTTCATAGGTGCTATACCCCCTGGCTTCTCCTCATACCTCTCCATCTGTTCCTTCTTTGTCTCTTTTGCTAGTTCTTCAACCTTTTCACAAGCCTGTAAGAGATATATGATCCTTAAGAATCAGTCACCAACCCTCTCCCTCTTTTTTTTTTAAACCCTTCTCTTCCTTCTTAGACTCAATACTGTGTATTAGTTCCAAGGCAGAAGAGTGGTAAGGGCTAGACAATGGGGGTCAAGTGACTTGACCAGGGTCACAAAGGTAGGAAGGATCTGAGGTCAAATTTGAACCCAGGACCTCCCCTTTCTGGGCCTGACTCTCAATCTTCTTTCTTTGCCTGTGTGTCTCCCTCTTTCAAATTCAAATGCCATCTCTGTGTAGATGAATATTTTCTTTCCTTCTGAGTTCCAGACTTCTAACTCCAACTGCCTCTAAGATATCTCTACCTGGTCCAAGGACTTTAGTAGCCTCCTCGTTCCATTAAATGAAGAGGCTCAAATCTTCTGTGTCAAAGTAAAGCTGTCAGTAATGGCTAAAAGCCCCTTTTCCCTCCAGCAGAGTATGAATATCAGCTAGACACTGATTGCCCAGACATTCCCTCCATCATGAATCAGCACCAGTCCCTGAACCTTGACCTACATACCAAGTCCAGACTCCCTATTCCCATCTCCTAATGCCTGGTCCTGCCTGACCCACATAAGTGCCCTATAAAAATCTACTGAATGTTGTCACGTATCAGTTTTGGCACCCCCTTCAACCAGGGCCCCATGAGAACCTGACTTCTTGGCCACATTCAAGTCCCAGCTAAAATCCCATCGTTTACAGAAAGCCTTCCCTAATGGAACATGATCCCAGGGCTTTCTCTCTTTTAATTCTTTTCTATTTATCCTGCATAAAACTTGCTTTGCATAGAACTGTTTGCATGTTGTCTCCTCCATCAGATAAGCTCCTTGAGAGCAGGGACTGTCTTTTGCCTCTTCTTGTATCCCTAGTGTTTATCACAGCACCCAGCCTGTAGTAGACCTAATAAATGTTTATTGAATTGAATTGTCCTGTTTCCATCCATCTGAACTACTCTCACTTATCATCTTTCCCCTCCATAAAACCAGCTTCCTTTACTTTCTTTTCGTTGATTCCAGGCTTGTGCTCATATTTTAAGATTGGTTTCAGAGGATTCTCAGAGCCACCATCTTGGCTCTGCCCCCAAGATGACTCCAGTCTTGGGCTCTGCTTGGTCTTGGGGTGTCCTGCCCTTCCTTGTCCTGTACCTTGGAATCTTGGACCTCATTCAAACCACATGAAGAAACCTGATTATGCCACCAGCATCTCAAACTCAACATGTCTAAAACAAACTTATCTTTCCTCCAAAATCTGCTGACTTTGGTTTTTCTTCCAGTGGCATCACCATACAACCAGTCTTCCATGTTGAAATGTATTGGTTTTCGCTTTAACTCTTTTCTCGTCTTCATTTTTCATATTTAAGCTATCCCCAATTTTTGTTGATTCTACCTGCAAAGTATCTCTCATATCTGTACCTTCCTTTCCATTCCTGCCACCACCAAGCTAATAAAGATCTTTTGTTACTACCTACCTCAACTGTTCCAACAACCTCCTTACAGGTCTTTCCGCTATCACCTTCTCTTCCTTCTGATCCATCCTTCAGAATATTTTGTTGTTCAGTCATCTTTCAATCATGTCCTACCCTTCATGACCCCATTTCAGATTTTCTTGGCCAGGATACTGGAGTGTTTGCCATTTTATTTTCCATCTCATTTTAAAGATGAGGAAACTAAGGCAAACAGAGCAAAGTGACTTGCCCAAAGTCCCACAACTAGTGAGTGTCTGAGACCAGATTTGAACTCAGGAAAATGAGTCTTCTGGACTTCAGGCCTGGTACTCTATCCATTGAGCTACCTAGTTGTCCTCTGCAGAACCCTAGCACACTAATAGCCCTCATGGACAAATCTGAAGACAGGTCCTATTGTTTCTATGTTCATTATGGTACAGTAGAAAAAGAGCTGGGTTTGGAGAAAGAAAAACTATAATTTAATTTCTGACTCTGATCATTTCAACAGTAATGTGTGACTGCAACAGACCGGTCATTCAGTCTCACAGGGCTTTGATGTCTCATCTATAAAATGAGGGGGTTGTATGGATAACCTACAAGACCCAGTCCAGCTTGAAATTGATGATCTTATCATTTCATGATCAAAAAGTTTCAATAAATTTCTCCTCACCAATGAATACCCTTTCTAACAATCTGGCCCATGGACTGCAGTCTGTCAACCTCAGCTTCGTAGAAGCTGAACTAAGCAGTAAACTTAATCCCTGTCCTCTCCCTAGAGAAGGAGGTGATACCAATTCAAATTATGCCCCTTTTTTGGGAAGTGGGATTATATATTTGTTATTATATCTTTGAAGTAAATATTCATTTATAAAAACAAATCTTCCCTTTGATCGGGTAATAGCACTACTGGGTCTGTATCTCAGAGAGATAATAAAGAAGGGGAAAGGACCTGCTTGTACAAAAATATTTATCGCAGCTCTTTTTGTGATGGCAAAGAATTGGAACCTAAAGGGGTATCCATCAGTTGGGGAATGGCTGAATGTTGGTGATGGAATACTGTTGGGCTAGAAGGAATGATAAGCAGGATGATTTCAGAAAGAGTTGGAAAGATCTGCAGGAACTGATGCAGAGCAAAATAAGCAGAACTGGGAGAGCACTGTACACAATAACAGTAATATTGGACAGTGATTACCTGTGAAAACTTGGCTACTCTCAGCAATGCACTGATGGGGACAACACTGAAAGACTTTTGACAGGGAATAGTATCCACTTTCAGAGAAAGGACTGAAGGAGTCGTCTTTCACATCAGTGTATTTATGGTTTTGTTTTGGAGTTTTGGTTATGTGGACATGTGTTTTATATGATGATAAAAACATAGAAGAAAACAGAGAAATAAACTATAAGTAAAAAAATAAATAATTAAAAGCTAATCTTTTAAGTGCTTAAATCAAACTGGGATAGAAGATACCACTGGCTGACCGCAAGGTAAGAATGTTCTCCCTCCCTCCCTCCCAGTTTCCTTCAAGACTTGACTCAGGTGCCACCCTCTTCATGACATCCTTCCGTATCCCACCGCCCTTAGCTGTTCGCGTTCTCCTCCTCAAATATCTGGTATAGACGCAGATATCTTTGTATCTGGTTTATAAACACACCCGTGTATGAAGATACACACCTATATGATACACATACATTGTCTATACCATGTCTGTGTGTGTTGTGTCTGTGTAGGACCTTACGCTCTAAAAAGAATCACCACGCATCTGTATGTGTGTGTGTGTAAGTATACCCACCATAGAATTATTAGCTATTCTTATTGCTGTGCCTGGGGTACCTGAGTCTATGGGTTTACCTGGTGGAAGAGCTGAAACTGCCTAAATTAGCCTTCAGAGAAAGCGAAACCCTCGCAATGAAAGATAGTCCCAGCAGATGGCAGTAGGGCCGCAGAGAAGAAGCCCAGTGACAGTTGTTCCAAGATGCAGCCAGCTAGATTTTCGGAGATGCTACACGCAGCATCCGGGGGTAGCCAATGGCAACGAGGCACCAGCCAGCGGTTGAAAGATGGAGAGCCCGAAGGAGTATTAGAGCTGAGAGGGTGGCGCTGTCCGGAGAGCCTTACCTCTCCCATTAGCGTCATGGACGTCTGTCAGCGATTTCATCCCCTTGTGTATTGTGGGGGGAAATGCCCTTTTAGAAATGCCTTCCCTTTTCTCTCCTAATCTAGTTCATTTAGAGCTGAGTTCAAATCCGGCCTCAGCTCTGAACCCTGGGTAAGTCACTTAACCACTGTGTGCCTCAGTTTCCACGATTGTAAAGCAGATCCCCCAGGATTGTTGTTGAGATAATATGTATATAGTGATAAAAATTTATGAAGCACATAGTAACACCTAATGTAATAAATGCCAGCAAGTGCTGTGCTTTTTTCTAATTAGTTATTTATTAATGGTTTATGTTTGTAAATGTGGATATGTGTATATATGTGTGTATGTATATATGCATAGAAGTGAGGAATGTGGGAGGGCTGGGGCCATATTTACTAACTCGGTGTTACAGGCACTGTAAATTGCAGAATAAGTGCAAATCTGCATTTATAGATGAAGTTCCACATCATGGGAGTTCCCTAACCAGAGCTGGTAAAATAAAAACACCAAATTGGTTCCTTGAGACCTATTCTACAATTGTAAAAAAGAAAACCTTCTTTTCTGTTGTCCTTAGCTTAGTAACCATCCCTTCTATCTCTGACCTGACTCTGTTTTACCTCTTCCACCTCAGCAGTGAAAATTTCTGATGAGCATTTCTCCAAGGACTTGCCTTATCAGATCATTAAACAGAAATAAAACAGTTTTTACAACTTCCAAGAATCTTGAATGGTTTTGATTTATGCATAGGAGATACTTGGTTGTGAAAGAGGCTGTAGGGCAATATTTTGTTCTTCTAAGTTGAATGCTTTTACATAATCAATAAACTGTAAATACAGTGGGATCTTGGTCTCTCCATCAAGTCTAAGATGCTCGAGATGTTCTCTATCATTGTATATCATCCATAAAAGCGTTGGGTTCCATCCTAAGATCCTCACTGAAGATAGTTTTGATTCATTTATAGAAGATTCTCATAAAGATTTTATACATATATATATAGTAAGGTAGCTGTTGATAGTCCATTGGTCATCTTTTCTAGGTCCTGATAAGGTTCAATTTTTTTTCATTTTTAAAATTCTCATTTATTTTGTATTCATGAATTTTTTCTTTTTCTCATTTCACACATAACCCCCAATGAGAAAGCCAGAAAAACAAAATCCCTGTTTAAATATATATATAAACAGAACAATTGTTCAGATAAAAAAGTACATATGTGTCAATTTACACTGAAGATTCACCACTCTCTCAGGAAGTGGGTAGCATATTCTTATCATTAATCCTCTAAAATATGGTTGGTTATGGAATTCACCAGAATTCCTAAGACTTGCAAAGTTATTCACTTTTATGATATTGTTGTTATTGTATAAATTGTTATTCTTTTGCTCACTTCACTCTGTATCAGTTCATGCAAGTATTCCCAGTTTCCTCTAAAACCATCCCCTTCATCATTTCTTACAGCACAATAGTATTCCATCATATTCTTATACCATGATTTGTTCAGCCATTCCACAAATGATGGGCATCCCCTCAGTTTCCAATTCTTTGTCAATACTAAAGATTTGCTATAAATATTTTGGCATGTGGTTCAAAGGTTCAACTTAACAATTTTGTGGCGGTCACAAATTACCTTTCAGCATGGCTAAACCAGTTCACAGTTCCAACAGTGCATTAATTAATGTATCAGTTTTCTCATAGATCCTCCTGCATTTGTCATTTTTCCTGTTTTCAACTTTGCCAATCAGATGGGTGTGAGATGAAATCTCAGAATTGTTTTAATTTTAATTTTTCCATTTATTAGGGATTTAGAATTTTTTAATATGCCTATTGATAACTTAGATTTCTCCCTCTGAAAAATGCCTATTCATATCCTTGAACCATTTATCAATCAGGAAACATCTCTTATTCTGAAAAATTATTATCTATTTTATATGTATTACAAATAATACCTATTTATATGAAATCAGCCCACTTTTCCATCTGACAATCAATACCGTGTATAGGTTACAAAGCAGAAGAATACTAAGTGCTAAGCAATGGGGACTGAGTGACTTGCCCAGAATCACAGGGCTAGGAAATGTCTGAGGCCAAATTTGAACCCAGAACCTCCAGTCTGTAAGTCTGGCTTCCTATCCAATGAGTCATCTAAATGCTCCAAGTTTACCTTTTTTTAAAATTATTATTGGTAAGGTCTGAGATTTTCCCCCCATGCCTTTAATAATATCTTGACTTATTTAGCTGTGTGACCCTGGGCAAGTCACTTGACCCCCATTGCCTAGCCCTTACCATTCTTCTGCCTTGGAGCCAATACACAGTATTGACTCCAAGATGGAAGGTAAGGGTTTAAATATATATATATCTTGACTTATTTTAAATATCAAAAATCTGCTCCTCATTACCCTGATAATACTGCCTGCAGGACAGATTTTCTGTATGTATATTCTATCAAATATGACTGCTTTTTCTGTCTTCCCTCTCTTTAGTGCCATTTCTGGTTCTTCTCAAAGCACCTCAGGGACAATGATATTAACATTCAAGTATGATACTTCTACTATTCTTGATGGGGGGAAAAGTTTTTGTAATAATTTTTGCAAATCTTTTCTATTTTTTTTCTCTTTGTGGTACTCTTCTGTTTTCATCCATGAATTCCCTTGGGATAGCTTTGCTTGGTTGGATCAAGCTTTCTTTAGACTAGGTTTACCCTCCACTGCCTCTCTCTGCATTGTGAGACATCATTGATTATAATCATCCATCATACCTTTTTTTAATAGGTGATTGAGGTTAAGTGACTTGCCCAGGGTCACACAGCTGGGAAGTGTCTGAGGCCAGATTTGAACCTAGGACCTCCCATCTCTAGGCCTGGCTCTCAATCCACTGAGTTACCCAGCTTCCCCCTATCATATTTCTTTATAAGATTTCACAAAGAAGTTTATACTAGTGTTGCATTTGGCAGTCATCTTCCTCTGTTGGCAAATAAGTAAAATAGTTTCTGACTCAAGTGTTTTCTGGGTTCTTTTGGTCTCCTCATTTTAACAATTAATTTATTTTGGTTTAAATTTTGGACAAAATTACTATAATCAGTATTGATACTATAATCCTATCCTATTATGTCACAAAAAGCAAGAATTGTAAAATGTATATGGGAAACCACGTATACATTTCCATTATTTGCAGCTTAAAAAAAAACAAATGTATATATATATATTTTAACATTTACAAAGTGGTACACTTCTGTCATACTCTCTTGAGATATTTAAAAACATCTAAGCAGAAAGGCAGAGAAAAACACTAGTTTTAGAGTCAGAGGACCTGGTTGAAATTCGTTCTGACTCTTACTACCAACTGTGAGAGGTTAATAGACTTGTTGGTGACTTGTGACTAGTAAATTAATGGAAGAGGCAAGTCCTGGATTCTGTTATTTCCAACACTAATGATTTTTCTGCCCCATCATGTTGTTCTTTGATTATCGTACCAGATCCTCACAACACCCATGTGAAGTTGCTTGAGCAAATGTAACCCAACTTAACCTTCCATGGCTTCAATTTCTTTAGCTATAAAATTCCATGGCTTCTATTGCTCAATAATCAAAAAAGCAGTTTTTTTTGTTTTGTTTTGTTTTTTGTTTTTTTAAATATATTTTATTTGATCATTTCCAATCATTATTCATTTAAAGACATAGATCATTTTCTTTTCCTCCCCCCCACCCCCCATAGCCGACGCGTAAATCCACTGGGCATTACATGTTTTCTTGATTTGAACCCATTGCTATGTTGATAATATTTCAAAAAAGCAGTTTTATTGAACCCAAGTGGGGGAAGAGGGAAAGAGGGAAGGAGGAAAGGAAGGAAGGAAGGAAGGAAGGAAGGAAGGAAGGAAGGAAGGAAGGAAGGAAGGAAGGAAGGAAGGAAGGAAGGAAGGAAGGAAGGAAGGAAGGAAGGAAGGAAGGAAGGAAGGAAGGAAGAAACAAAGAGAGAAAGAAAGGAGGGAGGGAGGAAGAGAAAAGAAAAGAAAAGAGAAGAAGAAAGGAGGGAGGAAGGGATGAAGGAACTCTGGTGTTAGGGGCTCCTGTTTGGAAAATAGTAGTCACAGGTGTCAAACATCTCCAGATCAGAAGCAACAACAGAATAATATGACTAAATTATATGTAATAGATTTTGCTTTCCAACGGTATCATTATGATTTTATGTTATTCTCAGAAGAGACAACTTTATAACCTTTCTTCCTTCCTCCTACACTTTTAAAACAAGTAATTCCCTAATGTAAATATTAATAATATAGAAGTAGGTCTTGATCAATGACACATGTTAAATCCAGTGGAATTGTATGTCAGATACAGGAAGGGGGTGGGGAGAGGGGAGGGAGAGAATATGAATCTTGTAAGCAGGGAAAAATATTCTAAATCATCTAATTAAATAAAATTTTAAAAATAAAATTAAAAAAATAAAATGAGTGATTAACTGATCTGCTTAGAATCAGGTTAACTCTACAAAGGGCTTTGAAGAATGCAGGTCCTTTGATCCAGCAATACCACTACTAGGCTTGTATCCCAAAGAGATTTTTAAAAATGGGAAAGGTTCTGTTTGTACAAAAACATTCATAGCTGCACTCTTTGTGGTGGCAAAAAATTGGAAAATGAGGAGTTGTCCTTCGATTGGGAAATGGCTGAACAAATTGTGGTAAATGATGGTAATGGAATACTATTGCACTATGTAAACCTTAAAATTTCTTAGACTTATGAATGTTGGAAATTTCCCCATTGGGAAATTTCATACTTGAAAATTTTCCTACTGATAGTAAGAACTCTATTGGAATGTGAAACTCCTTGGCATGGGAGGATCCTTCTTCTCCCTACTTAAGACTACTTTAGGACAGAAACCTTTTGCTAAACAATGGAAAGGGCTTTGACCTATGCTTAAGCATAGAACAGGAAGTTCTTTGAGTCATGATTGATTTTAGAATTGATACAATAGAGATACTTGGAATGACAGAACCAGGTCTTGGAAACTACAATCTCCACCCTACTCAGAATAACAGGATTTAGGAAGGGCTGCAGCAAAGATCAAGATTTAATTATTTGAGAATATGACCTTCAACAGACATGTGCAAAGGGGACAGACCTCTGGGTGGTCCTGGGTTAAGCTAGAGCCACCATTGGCACAGGGGAGACATGGACAGTGATTGGTAGATGTGAGAACTGAGGGGAGGGGACTTAGATGGTTTCCTTAAAGATAGCGGGGTCTGAGGAGAGGAGGAGGAGGTTTTTCTCTGAGAGGTTTTGCTCTGAAGGAGTCTGAGAGGAGAGAGGTCCTGGAGGGAGAACTCCTGGAGAGGTCTGAGAGGAGGGCTTGCTCTGAAGGAGGCTGGAGGTGGAGGCCCCTGAGACTGTTTCTCCATTTTGTGAGTGATAGGGACTGATCTCTTTTCTTTGCCTCAGTTATCTAAGGGCTTGGGCCTTTGGCCCAGCCTAAGCAGAGGGGGTATTTAAGCCCTATTCCCTTCTCTCCCCTTTCTCTCTCTCTCTCTCTCTCTCTCTCTCATACCTTTCTTCCTCCTGTTTGTAATTAAAAACTCCATAAAAGGTTGACTGCTGACTTGAGTTTTCATTTAGGAATTATATAGCTGAATTCCTTGGCGACCTTAAATTAATATGTATCAGTCTTTTAAAGTGATTTCCGTATCACAACTATAAGAAATGATGAAACAATTGATTTCTATAAGAACTGGAAAGACCTCCATGAACTGAAGTGGAGTAAAATAAGTAGAATCAAGAAAACATTAAACACAGTAACTGAAACGTAGTGGGATGATCAAATGTAATAGACTTTGCTACTAAAAGCACTGCAATGATCCAGGTCAATCCTGACACTTATAAGAAAGAACATTATCTACATCTGGAGAAAGAATTGTGGGAGTAGAAACACAGAAGAAAACATATAATTTATCACTTGTTTATATGGGTATATGATTTGGGGGTTTGGTTGTAAAAAATTGCTCTGTTACAAAAATGATTAATATAGAAATGGGATTTGAGTTGATAATATATGTATAACCCAGTGGAATTGCTTGTCAACTCTGGAAGAGAGGAGGGAAAAGAGGGGGGACAGAACAAACATAATGTAACCATGGGAAAAAATGTTTTTTAAAGAATCAGACTAACTCTGTCTATAGGGGCACAACCAAATACTCTTGGTTAGTAAAGTGGAGAGAGACTGCTTTTCTCAAGGATAGAATGAAGATGAGAATGGCCAGATTCCCCAGCCCAGTAATACACTCCCAGAATTTACAGGTTGAGTATACTAAATCCTATAAAGTAGAATCCATCCTTTGGAAATCACTCTAGTATGTCAGCAGATGGCTCTCCACAGTTGGTCATGTTTCTATCTCTTTCCACATTATAGTCCTTCTTCGATTCCTAAGGGTCACTGAAAACAGGAATCTTTTGTTTCAGGTTGAATGATTTCTTTGAAGGAGGTTGAGAAGAAAATGTCCTCTCTCCCTTTTCATGTCCATCTTAAAAGCTCCATTTTCATTCTGTTACCAAGGACTTATCTCCCAGGACAATAACTTTGAGCCTTGAATCTCAACAAATGCTCCAAGAGCTCATGTTCACATGGAAAAATTGTTTGAATTTTTAAAAAATATAATGTATACTTATAGTGCAAAAAGGAATAATAAAGTGGAGGAATTCCATGGAGACTAGAACGACCTCCAGGAAGTGATGCAGAGTGAGAGGAGCAGAACCAGGAGAACATTGTACACAGAGACTGATACACTGTGGTATAATCGAACGTAATGGACTTCTCCATTAGTGGCGGTGTAATGTCCCTGAACAATCTGCAGGGATCTAGGAAAAAAAACACTATTCATAAGCAGAGGCCAAACTGTGGGAGTGGAAACACCGAGGAAAAGCAACTGCCTGACTACAGCGGTTGTGGGGACATAACAGAGGAGAGACTCTAAACGAACACTCTAATGCAAATATTAACAACATGGCAATGGGTTCAAATCAAGAACACATGTGATACCCAGTGGAATCACGCGTCGGCTATGGGGGTGTGGGGGGGAGGAAAAGAAAATGATCTTTGTCTTTAATGAATAATGCATGGAAGTGATCAAATAAAATATTATAAAATTTAAGAAAAGCAATCCTAAAAAAAACAATAATAATGTAACAAAATGGGAGGCTCTATAGATGTGGAAAACCAGCCTAGATCCATGATGAAATGTACATGTGGTTTCTTAGAATTACATCTTGAGTCAGTAGTTAAATCTGAAAGCTAAAAATCAGAGATAAACCTAAATTATTGGTCAGTTCATTCATTGATTTTTTAAAAAACATACTTAAGGAAATTATTTCATTTCTCTGAGTGTGTTTCCTCACCTATACATCATTGACAATACTCCCATTTTGTTTCCTGGTCCTATACCTGACCTTCTAGACCTTATAACTTGCTATCTCTACTGCCAGCTCATCCTTCTGCCCCTGGCACAGCTTTCCAATCCTGTGTGCCTGGAATATACTTTCTTAAGATCTTCTTCTTTTCTCCCATTGGTGAGTTCCTCTAGGAACCCCCAATTTGTGAAAGGGTCTAGGCTAGTCTGCCTTCATTCTCCTCCTTTCTTACCTTGTTCCTGCCTTTCTAGACTTTGAAACCATTCTCTCTCCCTCCCCACTTTTCAGCTCTTTTTTGTCAGTTGTCTTCTTCCATTAGAATATAACCTCCTTGAGGGTAGAAACCATCTTCTTTTTGCTTGTATTTGAATCTCTAATGCCTAGCACAGTGCCTAGTATATCCTTATAAGCACTTAATTAATAGTACACATTGAGTGAGCAGTTAATAATGGCTTTTCCCCCTTCCTTCTCTTCATCTACCTGCCATAGTTCTTGTGAGGAAGGTGCTTTCTAAACCAAAACGCATTTTATAAACCTTAACTGGCTTGGCAACCATGCCTTTGGAGTTGGAGGACCCTCATTCAAATTCTGACTCTGCTGTTTATTTGTGTCAACATGGAATTTAGAAACCCCAAACTGTAGCCTAGTAAGATCTGATGAACCCCAAGTTTTAGAACTACTTTGTAAGCTGGAGACCCCAAAGCTTGTCCTTGTTCCCTGTTCCTGTGAGAATCCACCCTGAATAGAGTCTCAGGCTATCAGTTTCAGACTGAACAATGGACCCTAAGGTAAAGACAATCCACTCTAGGTGGGGGCTCAATCCAAGCTGAGGGACTCTTCTTGTCTCCAGAAGCCTCTCCCATTGTATCACACCCTCCTTTAGAGGATCGAACCCTCAGCTTTCAAGACTGAAGCGCTGCCCACTGCACACTCGTGAAATTTTGTCTGAGGTTGACCTCTTTCTAGAATGAAGATGACCTTAGTGTTGACCATCAATTCAATTATCTGACTCTTTGTGGCTAGATTACTGGGGATACAAGAATAAAAATAGAACGGTCCTTGTCTTCCAGGAGCTCACCTGGGACTTGGAGTGGAGGCAGGGGAAGGCAATCAGAGTGAATTGTGTCAAACAAAACTTTATGACTCTAAATCATTGCACACACAAGGGAAGGTTTTCCTCAATGTCTCTATGGCCTTAGGCCAAAAGGCTTCAACAAATATGTCATGCTCACCTTAAAGATCCCAATTCTTCCATCTGACCTACTCCTGAGCTCCATTTAGGCTCCACACATGGGCAAGTCATAACAAATACTATTTCATTCAATCTTCTCAACAACCCCAGGAAGTGGATGCTGTTATTTTTTTCCATTTTACTGATGGGGAAATTGAGGCAGATAGAAGTTAAGTCAACTTAGCCATAACCAAATAGCACCTACTATGTGCCAGGCACTCTACACTCTAGGAAAATCCCTCTCGCAACTATGAGGAAGATGGGTAAGAGTAAGAGACCTGAGACAAAGAAATCAGTTCTCCCGGTGAGATAAAGAGGGATGATGATTGAGCAGAAAGAAGGTGTCCAACCAATTGTATTTTGGAGGGGTAAAATAATAGCAATCCTGTAGCTGATATACATTGCTACATTTACTGTTTCACTGGGAGCTAGAAGCCTTAGAAACATATCTTTAGAGGCTAGATAGGACCTATCTTTGGTTACCTGAGGAAATTCTGATTAGTAGCAAAGAGAGCCAAAGAGAGTTTTTCAGAAATCTCAAACTCAGTTCATGTAAGCCAGAAATTATGTTTCTGGAGATGATAATATTTTCACTACCTACCTCAAAGGATTATTAAGAGAAAAGTACTATATACATTGTAAGTTTATAATGGCTATATAAATGCAAGTTGTAGGGGCAGCTAGGTGGCTGAGGGAATAGAATTCCAGGCTTGAAGATGGGAGATCCTGGATTCAAGTCTGGCCTCAGACACTTCCTAGCTGTGGGACCCTGGGCTAGTCACTTAACCCCCATTGCCTAGCCTTCATAACTCTTCTGCTTGGGAACTGATACTTGATATCAATTTGAAGACAGAAGGTAAAAAGTTCTTTTTTTAAAATTCCAAGTTCTTACATATTATTATACAACATAGAATGGACTTTGGGTTGCAAAGCTTGATTCAATTCAATAAACATTTGCTTTTTGTTGTTTTTCAGTCATGTCTGACTCTTCATGACCCTTTTTGAGGCTTTCTTAGCAGAGATACTATAGTGGTTTACCACTTTCTTCTCCAGCTCATTTTACAGATGAGGAAACTAAGGCAAAAAAAAAAGAATAAGTAACTTGCCCAGGATCACACAGCTCATAAATGCCTGAGGCAGGATTTTCATTCAGGTCTTCCTGACTCTGAGCTCAGCCCTCTATCCACTTTACCACCCAGCTACCCAAACATTTAATAAGCACCTACTATGTGCCAAGCACTCTGTTAAGTGCTAGGGAAACAAATATGAAAAAAAGAAAGCCAGTCTCTGCCCTCAAGTTGCTTACAATTTAAGACCCACAAAAGGAAATAGAAAGGGGAAAGAAGGAAGGAAGGGCCATGTAGATATGATAGAAAATGGAGAGTTACCTGGGAAGTTCTGAAGCCTTTGGGAGGAGGTTATTGGCCCCCAATCCTCCAATCAGAGGGGAGAGACAGCTAAGGATGCTGAGAAGGTGTTGAGTACCAAAAACTGAGACAATCTGTATGGTGATGAGACTTCAGGTGATCCACTTCTCCTGTGGGAGGCAAGTTGTTCCCTGGAGTCAAATCAAGCGAAACTGCTGATGGGAAATGTAGAGTTGTGCCAAGAAGAGCTCAGGCCAAGACTTTTTTTTTGGAAGTGAAAGAAAGCTGGCTCATTTTTGGCACATAACCATCTCTTAAAGAGGAAAAACTAGCAATTCCTGCTAACCAACAGTGGGACATATTTGTTTTGATACCAGAGAAGATACTATGAACAATTATTAAAGAGCTATCACAGAAGGATTCCTCAACATAGTTATGGAAAAAGAACATCTTTTTAAGGTAAGTTTAAATCCTGGGATGGTGTACATTAATAAGGATAAAATGATGTGATGTTTCCCCTCACATAAAAGTATAGATCTAGAAGTAGTAGGAACCTTGAAGGGCCATCAAACCCAACCCCTCTTATTGTACAGAGGAGGAGACTGAGACCCAGTGTGAAGATGGGATTAACTCTCCCCTGGCCATTTTTAGATTTAATCACCGGAAGTGTATACACCCCACTTATCCTTAAGTATGGGGAGGTCTGTGACCCACCTGTGCTATAGTGAGTGATGAATCAGAATCAACTGATTGCCCTCTGGGTAGTCCTAAGCAAAGCTTCAGCTGAAATTGGTCCAAGTAAAGTGGAAGGAAGGAATAGGAAGTGACAAAAGGAAGAGTCTTTAAAAGTGGTAATAACTTCCTGTACCAGGAAGTTTTCACCTTCAAACTTGGCCCTGGAGGAGCTCTGGCTGGGGATCTAGGACTGCTCTTGGATTTTCCCTTAGGACTACCACGTGGGTGAGTGAAAAAGGCTAATTCCCTTTCCTGGCTTTTCTGGAGGTACTAGCCTCCAGAGAGGTGGGTAAAACCCTTGTTTAATTTACCTCTGGGTCCCCTTTGCTGGGGCCTCTGAAGCCCTACCTGGTTTGGAACAGGCCAGAGTAAATATCTACTCTCTCTCATTTCCTTACTTTCACTTTCCCCCTATTTTATAAATAAATTGCTATAAAGTCATTCTGACTTGAGTAATACCAGAAAGGTGAAGTTGCCCAACTGGGACAGAAATGGAACCCAAATCCTGATCCCAAGTTCAATGCCAAGTCAAAGAAAATATACAGTATTTGGTATTTGGACGGCATTTAATATTTATTGAATGAATGAATGAATGAACTAATTCTTGCTCGAACTGACAAAGTATTTCTAGGTTTACTAATTGGCTTTCTTATAGCACCCACTGAGAGGGAAATGGAACAAACATTATTATCCCCTTTTTTATACATGAAGAAACTAAAGCATAAGAGGTATAAAGTGAGCCAACCAACAAAGATCCCACAGTGAGTAGCACACCCAAGACTCATGGCCAGGGCTAAGACTCCAATTCCAGCACTCACTCTGCTTACTATATCGAACTGCCTCCAGAGACAGGGCATTGGCATGGAAATCAAGAGACCTGGCTTTTAGCTCCCATCCTCTCACTATCTGTGTGATCTTGGACAAGAATCTTAACTCATTTGGATCTATCAAATTAGGGAGTGAGGTTTTAGCATCTCACTTATCCCTCTTTGAGCTCTAAAATCATATCCTTCTAGACACTGCTGTAATTATAAAATATATTAACAACCGACAGATGGAAACTTATTAAAAGTGGTGTATAGGGGGCAGCTGGGTAGCTCAGTGAATTGAGAGTCAAGCCTGGAGATGGGGGTCCTAGGTTCAAATCTGACCTCAGACACTTCCCAGCTGTGTGACCCTGGGCAAGTCACTTGACCCCCATTGCCTAGCCCTTACCACTCTTCTGCCTTGGAACCAATACAGAGTATTGACTCCAAGACAGAAAGTAAGGTTTAAAAAAAAAGTGGTGTATAAATAGAGATTTTGAGCCTTTGGATTTCATCTCCCAGAAGTCCCTTAGAATTTCCCAAAATTCCCTTTTCCTGCATCCCTGAATTTTACATGATTGTATTTAAGTGGCTGTAACTCCTCCCTCTTCTTCTCTTGGACCTGCGACAGGGGTGAAGTCAGGCAGTTCTTTTGTTTTAGTTATTATTAATAAAGCTTTATAAAATATAATATTTAGTTATTGGTTATTAATTTAAAACCTCACAGTGATCAATGATGGTTGAGAAACAGCCTGAAAGGATTAATTGACAATGGTAGCTGAAGAGCCAAAGTACCCGGGAATTTATGAACACCTGCTAACAACCTTTGCCTCTCAATGCTCATAGCTAGCTTTCAATTCTATTTTTAAAGTGCTTTTCCCAGGGCCGATCCCTTTTTTCCACTTTATCCAATAAATGCCATGTCTCTAGAGACAACTCAATGAATAAACCTCTAGGCTTGGTGTCAGGACGACCCGAGTTTAAATCCAGCCTCAGGCACTTACTAGATGTGTGACCCTGGGCAAGTCACTTAACCCTATCTGCCTCAATTTCCTCATCTTTAAAATGAGCTGGAGAAGAAAATGGCAAACCACTCCAGAATCTCTGCCAAGAAAACCCCAAATGAGGTTACAGAGTCAGACATGACTGAAATCACTGAACAATGACAAGTGAAGTGGTTCTAGCCAGTGGACTGGGGACCCATTGGGTGGTATCTCAGAGTTATTGCAAGAAATCTAATTTATTCAATGACTGTTTCAATGTTTTCAAATGTATATAGATGTAGTAAATAAAATACAAGTTTCGTTTGTTATTGAATTCTGATAGCAAAGAATTAAAAACAAAGTGAATGTCTAATGCCTGGGAAATTGTGAATATAGATGTAAAGAAACATTGTAGTTGTTTTTCAGTCATGTCCAATTCTTCCAGGACCCCTTGGACCATAGCATGCCAATGTGGTTCATAACGTTTTGTTGGCAAAGATATTGGAGCGATTTTTCATTTCCCTCTTCAGTGGATTAAGGCAAACAGAAATTAAATAACTTGCCCTGGATCACACTAGTATGTGAGGCTGAATTTGAACTCGGGTCTTACTAGCTCTATCCACTGCGCCATATAGCTACCTCATAAAGAAACATTACTGTGCTCTAAAAAATAAAAAAATAAATAAAGCATCATAACAAATATGATAAATACAGAGAAGCAGAGAAAGACCTACATGATTTTTTGCAGAGTGAGGGGCAGCTAGGTGGAACAGTGGATAGAGCACCAGGCCTGGAAGACTCATCTTCCCAAGTTCAAATACTGCCTCGTATACTTACTGTGTCTCTGGGCAAGTCACTTAACCCTATTTGCTTCAATTTCCTCATCTGTGAAATGAGCTGAAGAAGAAAATGGTAAAACACTCCAGTATCTCTGCCAAGAAAACCCCAAATGAGGTCATGAAGAGTCAGACCCATCTGAACACTACTCAGCAACAAAATGCATAGTGAAGTAAATGGAGCCAAGAGAATAATATATACAATAACAATGGAAATGGAAAAAATAACCACAAAACTATCAAAAGTGAATGTTGCAGAATTACAAAGATCAGAATGTCCCCAAAAAAGAGACATGAAAAAGACCTTCTCACGCCACTCCCTTTGGCAGAAGCAGTCAACAACTGTAGTATATCACATGTATTTTCAGACTTTTTTGATGTCTTTATTGATTTTACTGGGTTTTTTTCCTCTTCTTTCTCTTTTTAAAAAAATTTGGGGGGATGGCTCTTCAGGAAGAAACAAGTGGGAAAGATATTGGGAGAAATTCTGGTGATGTACAAAATATATGATATCAATAAAATTTCAATTAAAGTTCTTTAAATTGTTGAATTCATAGTAACTATTTGTCTGTCAGTCCCTGTTATTTTAAAGGTATGGGAATTGCCTCCACTCACCTGTAACATACTTAGAGAATTGTTTGAGATTTGAGAGGATAAGTGTTGTTGCTAAACCTATGTTTTCCTTTTTCTTTCCATCTTTTTTTTTTAAACCCTTACCTTCCATCTTGGAGTCAATACTGTGTATTGTCTCCAAGGCAGAAGAATGGTAAGGGCTTGGCAATGGGGGTCAAGTGACTTGTGCAGGGTCACACAGCTGGGAAGTGTCTGAGGCCAGATTTGAACCTAGGACCTCCCGTCTCTAGGACTGGATCTCAATCCACTGAGCTACCCAGCTGCCCCCTATCTTTTTTTTTTTTTAAAGAACTTTATCTTCTGCCTTAGAATCAGTACTGTGGAATTGGTTCCAAGGCAGAAGAGCAATAAGCGCTAGGCAATGGGGGTTAAGTGACTTACCCTAGTCACACAACTAGGAAGTATCTGAGGCCAGATTTGGACCCAGGGCTTCTCCTCTCTAGACTTGGTTCTCTATCCACTGAACCATCCAGCTGTCCCCTAACCCTTTTGTTTTCACTTAGTAATGTCGTGACTTGCACATGAATTGGATTTAATCAAGGCAGAGCTGCACAAAGTCATCACCCTCCCTGTCTCTTAGAGTCATTGAAGCCCAGTGGCAAGACAAAAATCTTGTCCAGTTGACACACAACTAGTTAGCACTGGAATAAAATTTGAACGCAGGTCTTCCTAAGCCCATTATTTTATCTTCTATTTTATAATGATGTAATTTCTCAGTCAATTGACATTAATCATACAATCATTCTTCCAGCCACTAGGGTTCACCATCTTGGAGTTATAGGTCATTCTTCCCTCTCTCTTTCATAGTCTATAGTCAATCAGTTAACAAATGCTATCTGTGTGCTACCAAACCTTTCTCATCAGTTCCCTTCTCTTCATTCATATGGCCACCACCACCACCCCACCCCCATTTAAGCCCTCATCACCTCTCCTCTGCATTACTGAGCTAGGCTCCTGATGGGCCTCCATGCCTCCAATCTTTCCCTTCTTCCCAACACCATTTATATAATGTTAAACTAATATTCCTAAAGCATTTGTCTGACCAGGGCACTTCCTTACTCAAAAAGCTACAATAGCTATCTGTTGCCCCTAGTATTAAATAAATATAAACTCCTGTATTTAGCATTGGAAATCCTTCCCAATCTAGCTCTTGCCTACCTTTCCTAGCTCATTGCACTTTCTCTCATTTACACATTCTACCATTTCCTATACATGATACTCCATTTCCTGCCTCCCTACCTGCTCCCATATGCCTGAAATTCTTTCCCTCCTCACTTCTAGCTCTTAGAAGCCCTTGTTTCCTTCAAAGTTCAATTCAAGTGTCCAATTCACATCCTACTCCTAATTATCCTCCCCACCCCTAAAATTATCTTGTATTTGCTTTTTTACATATTTATATTTATTTATCTAACATGGGCAGCTAGGTGGTACAGTGGATAGAGTGCTGCAGTGAGAAAGACTCATCTTCCTGAGTTTAAATCCAGCTTTAGACACTTACTGTGTGACTCTGGGCAAGTCACTTAACCCTGCTTGCCTCAATTTCTTCATCTGTAAAATGAGCTGGAAAAGGAAATGATGAACTACACCTATACCTTTGCCAAAAAAAATCTTTAATGAGATTAGGAAAAGTCGGATATACCTAAAAGACTGAACAACAACATCTATATATATATGTTGTTCCCCCCAAATAGACTATAATTTTGAGGGCTGAGATTATGTCTTTGTCTTTTCACTATGACAGTAAGTGCTTCATAAATAAAGGCTTACTGAATGAATGCTTCACTGTCTTGTGGGGAGTAGGGAGTCTACGAGGATTTTTTATGTAAAAAAAAAAGAATTTTCACACTAAAAAAACTCTGAAATGTTAGAAATGGGAGGAAGCTAGGTAGTTCGGTGCATCAAGAGCCAAGCCAAGAGATAGGAGGTCCTGGATTCCAATCTAATGGGTCTGACAACTTCCTAGCTAAATGACCCTGGGCAAGTCACAACTCCAATTGCCTAGCCCTTATCACTCTTCTGCCTTGGAACCAATACACAGTATTGATTCTAAGACAAAATGTAAGCATTTTAAAGAAAAGAAAACATATGCATTGTTCCATACTGTAGACCTCTGACCTCTGTATAGGAATAGGTCTTTTCATACATCTTTTTTCTGGGGCTATGTTTATTCTTCCAAAGTGTTCCTGAGGCACATTCCTGTGCACACACATACACACACACACACACACACACACACACACACACACACACACACACAATGAAAATGAGTTAAAATGATTGAATCATTTTATTTTATTTTAAAGTTTATTTAGAATTTATTCAAATTTTATTTATTCATAATTAATTTAGAATATTTTTCCATGGTTACAAGATTCATATTCTTTCCCTCCCCTCCCCATGCCCTTCCTATAGCGGATGCTCAATTCCACTGGGTTTTGCATGTGTCATTGATCAAGATCAATTTCCATATTATTAATTTTTGCACTAGGGTGATCATTCAAAGTCTACATCCCCAATCATATCCCCATCAACTCATGTGATCAAGCAGTTGTTTTTCTTCTGGGTTTCTACTCCCACAGTTCTTTCTCTGAATGTGGATAGTGTTCTTTCTTATAAGCCCCTCAGAATTGTCCTGGATCATTACATTGCTCCTAGTAGAGAAGTCCATTACATTTGATTGTGCCACAGTGTATAATGTTCTCCTGGTTCTGCTCCTTTTACTCTGCTTCAATTCCTGGAGGTCTTTCCAGTTCATATGGAATTCCTCCAGTTCATTATTCCTTTCAGCACAATAGTATTCCATCACCAACATATACCACAATTTGTTCAACCATTCCCCAGTTGAAGGGCATCCACTCATTTTCCACTTTTTGCCACCACAAAGAGCGCAGCTATGAATATTTTTGTACAAGTCTTTTTCCTTATTATCTCTTTGGGGTACAAACCCAGCAGTGCTATGGCTGAATCAAAGTGCAGACAGTCTTTTATCGCCCTTTGGGCATAGTTCCAAATTACCTTCCAGAAAGTTTGGATCAATTCACAAATCCACCAGCAATGCATTAATGTGCCAACTTTGCCACATGCCCTCCAGCATCCATTACTTTCCATAGCTGTCATGTTAGCCAATCTGCTAGGTGTGAGGTGATTCCTCAGAGTTGTTTTGATTTGCATTTCTCTGATTATAAGAGATTTAGAACACTTTTTCATGTGCTTATTAATAGTTTTGATTTCTTTATCTGAAAACTGCCTGTTTATGTCCCTTGTCCATTTATCAAATTGAAGCATTTTAAAAGAATATCACTTTACCTTTTGGGCTATTGAGAACTCCTTCCCACCCCACTCAGGGCAACTTGTTCCTCACACTATGGTATAGTCATTAAAGCAGTCTGTCATCCTGAGAGGTGATGATCATCAGGTGGAAAAAGAGTAAGAGAACAGCTAGGTTTTCTGGGCTAAGATCTAAAGAGGAGAATTCACTTCATTGTCTGGATATTGCAATAGGATTTTTGTTTGGAATCATTGTGCTCAAATACTATCTGCTGAATGAATAAGGGAATCCTTGTGTTTTACAGTCAAATCAAGCCCCTCAAATTATTGTGTTGGAAAAATAATTTGTAAAGATGGAATATTACTACCTGAGGGAGAGAAAGAGGAGAGAGGCAAAAAATATGGAACTCAACATTTTAGGAAACAAATGTTTCAAAAAATTTTTAATTGTTTTTACGTGTATTTGAGAAAATAAGATAATATATTTTTTAAAAATTTAAATGGCATAGAAACAAACTTTTGAGTCCAGAAAAGAAAAAATGTTGAAAGGCTTAGGAAATTTGCTAGACACAATAACCAACCACAATTCCAGGGCTTCAGCTCTGTACCAAGTACAGACATTTGATAAATGTTTGTTTATTCAAAATAATTGACTACTAGGATGGATTATACACAGGAAGAATAATAGACTTTCAAAGTTGGAAGGAATGAGTGAATGAATCAGAATATTCCACATCCAAATTTTCCCCCAGGCAACTAGCCATTGCTTCTAGGTCTGCAGAACAAGTCTAACCCCTCTTCCATGTGACAATGCTCTGTAATACTTGAAGACTGCTTTCATAACCCCCAAAGGGAATGGTGAGTCAACCTAAATTGTCAGGAAAAGAGACTGGGCTATGGTAATCCATGCCAGGATTGGATGTAGAATACAGAGACTTCACCATTGTTCCAGGCTCCAAACATGATACTGGGCATAGGCATAAATACCAGCCATACAATGTCTTTTCATTGTGTTTTGGGGGGAAGATACTCACACAAGATGGGGATGGGACTCTCATAGAGATCTACTCATTTGATGTTGAACAAAAGCGAAGGGAACTTTTTCGAAAAATGTTTTTTGCTTTGGAACTCATCATTTTAATATTTCCCTCTATATTTAGAAACCAAGTTGAAAGTCTGAAACTAAAGAATTTTCAAAAGGATATAGAACTGAGAGGGACTTCAGAAGCCATGATGTACAACCCTCTCATTTTACAGAAACGGAAAACTTTCCCAAGCCCTCAAGAAGATAATGGAACATTACTGAGTTCTAAGAAATGTCTGTGATGAATACAGAGAAGTATAGAAACATCTCTATAAATTGATGCAAAGTGAAGTAAATGATTCTAAAAATGTAACTGAAGAGAACCACTACACACCAAAAAATAAAAAACAAATGTACCAAAATTATAAAGATCACATAGAACGTGAATGAAGAGAACTGAGAAAATGGCCCCATATTACTTTTTGTAAAGATAGGAGGTCTACAAGTATTACACATTGCACATATTTTTCAGACTTTTTCAATGTAGCAGTCAGTTGTGGTATTTTTTTCCTTCTTAAAAAATATTGTTTGTCATATAAGAAGGCTGAGGGGAAGGAGAGATGGAGTAGGAGGGATAGATTACTACGATGATGTAAGAAACCAAAAATATGAATACAAATTTATTTCTTAAAAAAAAAAAAGGAATTTTTAAAAAACTTGCCCAAGTCTACAGGAGTAGTAAGCTTCAGAGACAGGATCTGAACGCAGGTCCCCCTAACTCCAGATCCTTTCCTCTTTTCCCAACAACCCTGGAAGTGGGTGTTATTATCCTCATTATACAGAGGAGGAAGCTGAGGAGGATATTGTTTTCAGTGATTTGACTAGGGCTCACACAGCTGGTATTTGAAACAGGCGTTGAATCCAAGTAGTCCTGATTACTCATTCAGTGCTGTTTCCACTGAACAAACTACCTACCTGGTGGGAAAAGAGAAAGTTCAGCAAACTTTATTTTGAATTTGGTTAGGAACCAACATCACATCGTAGGATCTACTTTCCATTTCCCAGGCAGACAGATGTCCAGTGGAAGAAGCATCTTGGAGAAATGGAATTGCTCATCTGCAACAGTATATAACGCTGTTCTATGATCCACTAGTGCTTACTACCAGAAGCTATGTGGTGCTGCAGTGGATAGAGGGCTTAGAGTCCAGAAAACTCAGCTTTTCTTAAGTTCAAATCATCTCAGAAGCCATTGAGTAAATGGCTTCATTTTCTCTCTCTTCATTTTCCAAATGAGGAAAGGGTTGGCAGACCCATATGAGCTAAGAGGCTTGCTAAAGTTTGCCTGGCAAATGTTTCAAAAGTTGGATAATTATAATATTTTATTATTATTATATTATTTTATTATATATAATATATAATGAAATATATTAACTAGTATCTGAATAGTGCTTTAAAGTTTTCAAGGCACTTTCAAATATCTCATTTTATTCTCACAATAACCCTGGGAGGTAGATAACCCAATTTTATAGGTGAAGAAACAGAGCTTAAATGACTTGCCCATAGTCACACAGCCAGTGGGTATCTGGGGCCATATTTGAACCTCATTTTTTCTGACGCCAGTCACCAAACTGCCTCAAAATCTGAACCCAGGTCTTCCTGATTGTCAAGAACTCTAGGCACTAAGACACCCTGCCTCTCCTATAACATGGAATTCATGCACAGAGAAGGAAGAAATTCTCCCACAAGGCACCGCCAGACCCAATTGTGGTGATGGCATACAGTTGACTGAAGCTCATTTTTTGGGAAGTATTTTCAGATTGATAAAGACCAAGAATCTACCCAAGGTCCTTTTATTGTCTGTAAGTCAGCTCTGCCTCCCCCCCACCTCCCACTTACTTACCTGTGTCATGTTCCCTGACATTTTGTCCATCAAACTCTCACCAGAAGTCTGTCTTTTGATGGGAAGAGTTTATTGTTCTCCTGAAACAGTAAGCTTGCCTCTGCTTGCTCAGGGTCTTTACATTCCTTCCAACTGGCCTTTGTTGTACTTCCTGGGAAATCATAGCATTCTGAGAATTTTTTCTTTGTATTGTTTAAAAGAACATGGTGGGTGAAAGAAGGGTCTCCCAGGACACAGGGCTCTCTTTCTCGCTCTGTCCTTCTCAATGACACTTTCAGTAAGTAATCATGAGATCCTCCTGGACCCCAGCCCAACCCCACAAGAAGTGAACAAGCTAAGTTTAATGAAACAGAAGCTATCTCAGCTTTCTTTATTTCTTGCTCAGAAAATACACAGAAGCATCAAAGCAAGGGAAGAGGTTGGTGTTACTATGGAGAAAAAAAAATCTTTAACACTCCAAACCCCTGCATTTCTTCTCATTCCCTCCCACCTCCTTCTTGTCCTCTTCCTACAGCTTCTCACATAATGGTTTTTTTTTAAACCCTTACCTTTGTCTTAGAATTTCTACTGTGTATTGGTTCTAAGGCAGAAGAGTGATAAGGGCCAGGCAATGGGGGTTAAGTGGCTTTCTCAAGTCATACAGCTAGTGTTAAGGGTAAATTTTTAGGGTTGAGACTGAATATAATTTTAGTGGTTGCCAGGGATTTAAATTCTAAATCCCAATGAAATACTCAAGTCAGAATGGAATTTTATGATGATTTATTTACAAAAGAAGGAAGAAATTAAGAATGAGGAGAGAGAGAGAAAGGGAAAGATCTGCTCCAGCTTGGTTTGAGCCAGGGGGGAGTTCAGAGGCCTCAGCCAAGGGGCCTTCCCAGAAGGAATCTAGCTCAGCTTCCAGCCACAAGGCCTCTTCCAAGAGCAGGGGCCTCCTTGGAGGCTGGTGCCTTTATTTTTTATTTTTGTGTGTGTGTGACTTCTCTCTGTATTTTATTTTTTTATTTTTATTTTTTCATTTGAATAAATTTATTTAGTCAATTTAGAACATTATTCCTTGGTTACAATAATCACATTATTTCCCTCCCTTCCCTCCTTCCACTCTTCTAGCAGCCAATGAGCACTTTCATTGGATATTACTTGTGTCCTTGTTCAGAACCTATTTCCATGTTGTTGTTTACACTAGGATGTTCATTTAGAGTCTACATGCCCAACCATATCCCCCTCGACCCATGTATTCAAGCAGTTGTTTTTCTTCAGTGTTTTTACTCCCACAGTGTTTCCTCTGGGTGTGGATAGTGGTTTTTCTTGTAGATTCCTACTAGTTGTTCAGGATCACTGCATTGCCACTAATGGAGAAGTCCATTGCCTTCGATTGTACCACAGTGTATCAGTCTCTGTGTACAATGTTCTTCTGGTTCTGTTCCTCTCACTCTTCATCAATTCCTGGAGGTTGTTCCAGTCCCCATGGAATTCCTCCACTTTATTATTCCTTTGAGCACAATAGTATTCCATCACCAACATATACCACAATTTGTTCAGCCATTCCCCAATTGAAGGGCATCCCCTCGTTTTCCAATTTTTTGCCACCACAAAGAGCGCAGCTATGAATATTCTTGTATAAGTCTTTTTCCTTATTATCTCTTTGGGTACAAACCCAGCAGTGGTATGGCTAGATCAAAGGGTAGACAGTCTTTTATCGCCCCTTGGGCATAGTTCCAAATTACCTTCCAGAAAGTTTGGATCAATTCACAAATCCACCAGCAATGCATTAATGTGCCAACTTTGCCACATGCCCTCCAGCATTCATTACTTTCCTTTGCTATCATATTAGCCAATCTTCTAGGTGTGTGGTGATCTCAAAGTTATTTTGATTTGCATTTCTTTGATTATAAGAGATTTAGAACACTTTTTCATGTGCTTATTAATAGTTTTGATTTCTTTAACTGAAAATTGCCTATTCATGTCCCTTGCCCATTTTTCAATTGGAGAATGGCTTGTTTTTTTGTACAACTGGTTTAGCTCTTTATAAATTTGAGTAATTAGACCTTTATCAGAGGTTTTTGTAATGAAGATTATTTCCCAATTTGTTGCTTCCCTTCTAATTTTGGATGCATTCATTTTGTTTGTACAAAACCTTTTTAATTTGATGTAATCAAAATTATTGATTTTACATTTTGCAATTTTTTTCTAGCTCTTGCTTAGTTTCAAAGTCTTTCCTTTCCCAAAGTTCTGACAATTATACTATTCTGTGTTCACCTAATTTGCTTATAGTTTCCTTCGTTAGGGCTGGTACCTTTAGAAAGCCAGAGAAAAGGGATTAAGTCTTGCATTCACCATGTGACAGTCTAAGGAAAGCAGTCTGAGGTCTCTCACGCTGCAGCTCCTCCAAGCCAAGTTCCACCGCCAAACGCTACAAAAGTCCCTCTCACAGAAAGTGATGTGAAATATAAAGGCAGTTCTTTACATCATTTCCTGTGTCTCACATGTACCAATGGTGGCTTAAATTTGGCTTTGGACAGCCCAGGGATCAGTTGAGTTCTGATTTGTCATTTGCTAGTACACACAGGTCATAGACCTTCCTCCCCCACACTTAATCCTTAAGTGGGGGTATATACATTCCTGGTTGCTAAAATTCTAAAGACTAAGCAGGATGGAGTAAATCTAAAATTCACACTATTTGAACCCAGGATCTCCCATCACTAAGCCTAGCTTCAATCCACTGAACCACCTAGCTTCCCCCTCCACACAAAATATTTACCTCATACCAGTCATTCAGTAAATATTCCTAGGTTTAGAATTGGAAGGGACCTAAGAAGTCATCTAGTCAACATTCTACAATTTTTTTCCTTTCAGATGAGGCAACTGAGACCCAGAAAGATTGTCACCCAACCAAGGTCATTTAGTTTATAAGTAGCATCAGGATTTGAATATGGGTTCTCTGCTTTGAAATCCTAGGTACTCTTCTAATCCTAAATCCTATTTATCATTGTTGTTTGTTGTTGAATCATTTCAGTCATGCCCAACTCTTCGTGGTATAGGGATTAAAATTTATGATTGGACTAAATATGAGAATGTAGTTGTCGATATTATAACTCAAGTCAAAATAACTTTTTATTTATAGCAGCTTTATTTATAAAATAGAGAGAAAGAGTAAAGTAGAGAAATGTAAAAGAGGGTAGAGTAAGCAGTCTAGTTTATCACCCTAATGTTTCTCCAATGCCTGGCTCAAGTCAGGATGGGCTAATTAGCCCTCCACCAGAGAGCCCTCAGTCAGAAGACCATTTAGTTGAAGGACCCAGTGGTGAATAACCATGCAGCCTCCACAAGACAGGAGACCTCTCCAGAAACTAATCTCTCCAGAAGCCAGGAAAGGAGTCAGCCTTTTCACTCACCCACGTTGCAGTCCAAAGGGAAGATCCAAGAGCAATCTTACCAGAAGCACTCCAAGAGTCAATCAAAGCTGAAGTTCCAAGCCTAGAGCTCCTCCAAAGTCAAGTCCAAAGAAGAAAGTGAGTTTGGACAGGAAGTTCAGGGCTTTTATAGTGCTTTTTCCATGTCACTTCCTGTCCCCCTTCCTCCACTTTACAGGGACCAATTGCAGTCTTTAAATTTGCTTAGCACTGCCCTGAAGGCAGTCAGTCACTTCTGAGTTGCCACTCACTTCTGCAAGTGACTTGTGCACCTCCCCTACTTAATTGTTAAGTAAGGGTGTCTTCACTTTTGAAGGCATAAACTCCTGTAGTAAGTAGTTTATGGACTTCTCTTACTTTAAAGTTAAGTAAAGATTTATTCGCTTCTGTTGATTAATTCAAAAGTAGACAAAGGGAAAGTTAATCCTATCTTCAAAGTGGTCCCATTTGGGGTTTTCTTGGCAAAGATACTGCAGTGGTTTGCCATTGCCTTCTCTGTCTGGCTCATTTGACAGATGAGGAAACTGAGGCAAACATGGTTAAGTGACTTGTCCAGGGTCACACAGCTAGGAAGCATCTGAGGCCAGATCCAAATTCAGGTTTTCCTGACTCCATGGTCTAGCACTATTTCCACTATGTCACTTGGCTTCCTGGCCCACTAGTTACTATGCGAAATCCAAATGTATGCTACCATTTTGTCATTCTGTTGATTCCTTCCCTGCCCTGTTCTCAACCAGCAAAAGTGGGAGTAGATTGACTGAGATGCCATCTTGGGAGCTACCTATGTCATGCAGAACTTTGCCTAACTATACTTGCACAGCAGAAAATGTCTGCAAAAATTAAAATTTATAAAGAGAGACTTTGGATTTCTACAACAGATCTAAGTAAGTTAAAGTTGGCTAAATGAGCCCAGCAGGCACCACCACTCCAATCCCACTGCTTCTATGAAGTAGTCTAAAAAAATCACTTCACATGGAAGAGATTTTTCCTGGAAAGAGTAATAGGACACTATTACTCAAGAAGTGATTCAAACATCATTATTTTCCATTTTTGCACAGGTCTTGTACATTCTATAATCTAGCAAATTTATTCAAGTGAATAATTTGAGGGCCAGTTTGGTGACTCTGTGGATAGAGAGCCAGGCCTGAAGACAGGAAGTCTTAGGTTCAAATCTGTCCTCAGAAACTTCCTACCTGGGGTAAGTCACTTAACCCCAATGCCTAGCTCTTGCCATTCTTTTGCCTTAGAACTGATACTTAATAATAATTCTAAGACAGAAGATAATGGGTTTTATAAAAGTAATAATAATTTGAAGGTATTTTCTGAGTCATATCATAGTGACAATGTCATGTTTAGAATTTAAGAATCCAATTCAACATTTATTAAATACCTACTAGAGCCAGACCTAGAGAAGGGAGGTCTTGAGTTCAAATTAGACTTCAGACACTTCCTAGCTATATGAGACTGGGCAAGTTATTTAACCCCCATTGCCTAGCCTTTTGTCTTAGATCCAATATACATGGAAGGTAAGGGTTTTAATAAAACCAACCATCTACTATACGCAAGGCACAATGCTAAGTGCCAAAGATACTAAGTTTAAAAAGGGAAACTGCCTGTGCATCCTGAGAAAATTTTCACTGGCAATTAGGTTGTTCAGTAGAGTAGCAGATAGAGCATAATGGAAGACTCAAGTCTTCTTGAGTTAAAATCCATCTTTAGGCACTTGGTAGCCAAGTAACTTTGAGCAAGTCACTTAACCTCTGTTTCCTCAACTGTAAAATGGGTTTACTAATAGCACCTACCTTCCAGGATTGTTGTGAGGATCACACAAGATAATATGTGTTAGTAGCACAGTGCCTGGTTCAAAGATGGGGGATGCATAAATGTTAGCTATTATTCCAACAAGGTCATCCAACAAAGATAAATACAAGTTGAGTCAACAAGTATTTAGTAAATGCTAAAAATCCCTGCCCAAAATAGGTACACTAAAGCACTGTTGATAGAGCTATGAACTAGTCTAATTATTCTGGAGAACAATTTGGAACTTTACCCCCAAAATCTATAAAACTGTGCATATTCTCTGACCTAGCAATACCACTATTAAATATATGGCTGAAAGAGATCAAAGACAAAGGACCAATATGTACAAAAATAATTATAGCAGCTATTTTGTGGTGGCAGAGAATAAGAAACTTGGGAGATGCCCATCAATTGGGGAATGGCTGAACAAGTTATGAATGTGATGGAATACTGCTGGGAGCCATCAGGCCACGACACCTTGACAGAGTCACGCGTGGTATCTAAGGAGGCCACAGAGTAGCCCTTGGTAACATGTGATTGCCCACTCAGTCCCCCTTACATGACATCCCTCACCAATGAAATTGGCATGATTACTATTCCCCCTAGTCTCAAAAGGAATAATGCAAGAGCAATGTACCCTAATTCTCTAAAAGATCACCAAAAGATCAGACCCTCAAACCCTATCCCAAAAGACTATCATGGGTTAACTTTTACTTAGGTACATAATCCCTAGTGAAACTGCAGCTATAGGCAAGCCAAAACTTTCCCACTTATAGAAACCTATTCTCATGAAGCCAGCACACAAATTAATCATAGAGGCCCAATCAATAAGTACAAGTACATCAAGCTTCAATATGCCTCAGTGACTCGATTGCACAAATCAGTAACTCAGAAACTCCCTAATAAAAACCCTGAGAAATGACCAGTCTAATACTAAATTTGAATTGTGTTCCCAGTACCCCTCAACCTCAATGGTACAATTATCTTTTAAGAATTTCTGAAATTATTCCATTTTATTAAAAGCAATAAGTAACTTTCTTTGATTGTTTGTAAGTTCAAAACTTCTCACAGGGTAATGAGAAAATTAAGCCACCTGTGACAAAATCATTTAACTTGTATGCTGTCTGTAATCACAATACAAGAATATAGAATGTTAATCAAGTGATTTCTTAAAAGTTAATGTATCACTTTTCCAATTATCTCTCTTTGGACATGTATGTTAGGTAATATATCTGTGTGCCAAGAAAATGGGTATAAAAATAAACACCAGGCCTGGGGGTGGCGGAAAAGCTATCAGATGCAAAGCAAAGCAAAGCAGTCCCATGGCCATAATGATAAAGCTGTCCTCCATTTGTTATTTTTTTTTACTGATCGTTAGCCACCTGTCGGGAACCCCAGGAGTCACATGTGAGGCTGGACCTTGCCTGTAGCAGAATATTATTGTGCTATAAGAAATGATGAAGAGGTAGTTTCATAAAAAACCTGGGAAGAGTTATATGAACTGATGACGCAAAGTGAAATGAACAGAGCCAAAATAACAATGTTCCCAAAAAAATGACAATATTGTAAAGATAAACAATGATGAAAGATTTAATAACTCTGATCAATACAATGATCTGCCAAAATTTCAAAGGGCTCATGACGAAAAAAATGCTGTACATCTCCAGACAAGACTGATAGAACTTCATTGCAGAAGGAAGCATATTTTTCTCCTTATTTTTCTTGTGTTTTTTTTTTTCAGAATGCGGTTAATGTAAAAATATATTCTGTATGACTTCACATGTATAATGGATATCATCTTTCTTATTTCAATGAGTGGGTAAAGGCTGTAGGAAAAGAATTTGGAACTGAAAATAAAACAAAAACTTAAAAATAACAAAATCCCTTCTAAATACAAGATTCTATCATTCTGAGGTAGGGAGGCTGATGGTGTATTCCCCATGAAGACACTGATGAGTTCTGACCAGGACAGAGCACATTAGCACTATCACCATCCTATTTCTGGAAGTTATGCTCCTCTTAATGTATCCTAAATTTGAATTATCTCTTTGGCTAACGCTTTATACCAATACTCTATAGCCATACTGGGGCCTGCATTTCATTTAAAAAAAAACCCAAATCCTTTTCAGAATTCATTCTGAATTGTATCTGTAGTTCTACCTGGTTTCAATTCCACATACTGTCCCTCAAGGCCTGGAATTTATTCTTTCCTCCCTGAGAATTCAAAATCCCTAGTTCCCTTCAAGGTTCAACTTGAGTTTCACCTTCTACATGAGGTCTTTCTTGATACCCTTTAGCCACTAGTGGTTTCCCCACAAAAATCACTTTGCACCTATATCCCTACATAAGGAAAGGAATTCCCCTTTCCACCTCAATTGATATAGTCACAGAAGGCCTAAATTTTAATCACAAAATATTAATGAGTAATTAAATTCACTATAAAAGACACCTCCATGGTCCTGATGCTTTTATAAGGTGAAAACACCTCTCTGATTCAGTCAGGAAGGAAATAATACATTGGCTGAGCCCCAAATGATTTCAGCAGAAACTTCCAGAGTATGAGTCCTTCCTTACAAGACAGGAGCTGTGGCGACCACCACCTTTATATAGGATTAATGAAAAGAAATGGAAAAGAATCCTTTTTTTAAAATTCTGAACACCAAATAAAGTCATTATTTCTATATATATTGTAGAATAGGAGGGGATTGTACATGAAGGTGAAAAGGTCTATTATGGAGAACTTGCTTTTCTTTTTAAGCTTATAACAAATTCAACATATAACATTCAAAGTTATCCTACTTGGTTATACGCCTTTTTCTGGCCTTCTTTCTGTTCTTTTCTCATGGTGGGAAGGGGAAAAGGCCCTGTTCTCTAGTAAAATAGTTAACATGCCACTTATAAATATTATCTGACTTAACTATTAGGTTCAGGTATGATGTTTAGGGTCAGTAAGCTGATTTGGGGAAAGGTAGCCAAACTCAGGGCAGACAGAGTCAGACCCTGAGCTAATAAACACAAACAAACTATATAAACACTGGACAGATGGATTTAATACAAAAAGGAAAGGTGGAAAGGGGATTTGAGGTTTTCTAATTTAATTTACTCTCTCTATTCCCACCAGATCTAATAATCTCTGCAGAGGGATTTCTTCTTAGAAATTCCCTACTTTATTTCTCCCTAACCCAAATCTACAATCCCTAATCTTAACTAACCCTCCTTTGATAGAATTAAGGAAAAGGTCTTTGTAAGGATTTGCTAAGGCCAGGGAAGTTCTTAAGATCCAAAAGGATCCAGACTTGATCTCACAGTCTTGTAGCTGGATCAGGTTCACCAGGGATAGTCTTGATGTCAAACAGCAAAACAGGAAATCAGGAAACCAGGAAAAAGGATAGACTCCAAGAAAAACTACAGCTGGTACCGCCAGAGAGTTTTTTTCCAGGAACCCCCAACTGTCTTTCTCTCAGCCTAAACCTCTTCCAGAGTTCTAGAATCTTCCTGCTGGTCTCATGTCACTTCCCTGCAAAATGTCACTACTTTCTTTACAACACTAGTCTCTTAGTTCCTCTGACCTCCTCCACCCTATCCCAACTGAAAAGTAAACCACTTGTAATAAATATGCATAGTCAAGCAAAAGAAAATCCCACATTGGTCATGTCCAAAACTGCCCTCTGGAATCCTGATTGATCACTGCATTGTTCAGAGTTCTTAAATCATTCTAAGTTGTCTTTACAGTGGTGTTATTATTGTATAAATTGTTGCCCTAGTTCTGATTATTTCACTTTACATCAGTTAAGACAAGACTTCCCAGGTTTCCCTTTCCCATGGCACAAAAGTTTTCTATTCCATTCCTATATCATAACTGGTTCATCCATTCTTCAATTGATGGGCACCCCCTTACTATCTCCTTCTTTGCATGAATGAATTTTAAAGGATGAAGGTGTTCTTCTTTTTTTTTTTAATCAACAGAGAGTAGCTCTATCTGTAAAGGAGGCACTTACTGAAGAGATCAGAGATCTACCTAAATATGAAGGTCACTAAACAGCTCTGTGTCAAATAATGCTAAATCCCAGGAGGAAGTCCATTTCAAACGCAAATTGAAGAAGGAATTATTTATTCTTGGGCTGAATTTATGCATCAACCTAATTGTGTGCCCCCAAAAGAACAAAACAGAAGGTCTCCATGCATTGCACGGATCTTCTCTGACTGGAGGGGCATAGACAGAGATGACAGGGCACTGCTCAGAGCAGTGGATCTGGAGTCAGAAGACACACGTCCAAATCCCTCCTGATATTTGCTATCTTTGTGTGACTTTGGGCAAGTCTACTAACTGGGCTTCACTTTTGTCCTCTGTAAAATGATTTATTTATTTAGAATATTTTTCCATGGTTACATGATTCATATTCTTTTCTTTCCCTCTTCCCTCCCCTCTCCTGGAGCTGACAAGCAAATCCACTGGGTTACACATGTATCTGTCATCTGTAAAATGAGAAGAGTGAACTAAAGTCCCTCCCAGCTTTAGCACTATGGTTCTGGGACCCTAAGAATGAAAAGGAGGAGAAGGCAAGAATGCATTTTGGTCTGCGCTGATAATCCACCCTCTGCCAAAGTGTCTAGCTATGGGGGGTATCTACTATTCATCCAAGAATCCTTTGGTTTGAAACTGAAAAAAGAATAAGGTCAACTTGGTGGCAAAAGATTGTATAGGACTCAAATAAGGCAAAACCCAAGAATTTGGAGACAAGGAAGGTATAAGAGGCAGTATAGTATACTAGAAAGAATGTTGGACTTGGGAATGAGATCTAAGTTCAAGTTCAGAGCTTTTCTACCTTATGTGAATTCTCTGAGCCTACGTCTACTCACTGTAAATTGGAGATAATATTTACACTATAGAATTGTGATGAATTCTAAATGAAAGAATATGTCAAGTGCTTCAGAAACTTCAGAGCACTAACTATATAAATGTTAGCTTTTAACACATCATAGTGGAAAGACTAGACAGAATCACACATCTTAGCGTCCACATTTGTCAGCTGTACTGATAATTATTCCATGACCATGAAAAAATGGACACTTTCTGTGCTGAAGAGTGGTTTAGTCACATTTCATTACTTCACAGAGTTGCTGCGAGGAAGGCATTTTGTTCACTTCAGAGTCCTATGTAAATGTGACCTATATAATTGCAAAAGTATGAGATGTTGTAAAATATCACTATCTAAACTTGAAGTTAACAAGAATCAACATAAAATGTATGAAGCTGACCCTCCATGCAAATTTTCCCAATGGGGAAAAATATCCTAAAAAGATGATTTGTATCTGTTGTTAATGAGAATAAAGTACAAATACCATCTAAAATATAATAAATGTAATATAAGATGCAACCTAATTACTTGTAACATATCTATCATGAAATAATATAATAACAGAAGCATTTGGTGACAGTGAAAAGAATAATAAATGACTTGCCAATTATGTCTCCAGAAGTGGCCAAAGGAGAGAACGCTTGATTTAATGTGTACATACTCATGTATGTCAAAATACATGCATGTGCATGCATGTGTGTGCACACACACTTCAGTGGTGCTCATGTCTCACAGATAAAATCCACACTCCTTCAATTGGTTGTCAAGTTCTATAATCTGTGTCCAACTTCCTTTCCAGACAAATCTCCCATCTCCTCCCTTTCTGTAGCAAATCACCATCTCCCAACTATATTCAGCGTCTCTGCTTTTGCTCATAGAAACTATAACAAACACATCTGATTCCATATCACTAATAATAATAGGAATGCAAATTAAAACTACTTTGGCATTTCATCTCATGTGCGTCAAATAATCTCCAGTTACTTCTCAGTTTGGCTGACATACTCTTTATGACACCAAGCTCAGTGTGCTGTTCCACTGAAAAGAGACCAAATAAAATATCAAGATGTAAAATAAATCCATGTCAGCCATAATTATACACCATCCTAATAATAAAAAAGAAAGAAAAAAGATCATTTATTTATATAACTACAAAATGCACAAATACCTGCAAACCAATTCAGTTAGATAAATGTAAATACAGAACATTATCGAGGGGCAGCTAGTTAGCACAGTGGTAGAACCAATAGAACACCAGACCTGGAGTAGGGAGTACTTGGGTAGGGAGTTCAAATCTGACCTCAGACACTTCCTAGCTTTGTGATCCTGGCAAGTCACTTAACTCTAATTAGCTAGCCCTTACTGCTCTTCTGTCTTAGAACTGATACTAAGAAAGTAACTGTTTTAAAAAACAAATAACACCCCAAAAAATTTTTGAAATAAAACAAAATAATAGATATATTCATTGTCCCATATCTGTGTACTGGCTTTGTGACCCTGGGCAAGTCACTCATTTTCTCAGTGCTCAAGGTAGCTCTCTAAGACATTAAGTTGCAGAAGCATTTCTTCATCCATAAGTTCCACATGCTATGAACCCATAGATTCAATCAGGCTCATGTAAAAAGTTTTTGCATGAACAATATAGAATAAGAAGAGAAATTGATGAGTGGGGAGGGGGGCGGTTTACATTAAATATTTCTCCTAAACATTTGATATCCACAATCCCTAGGAAATTGACATAATTGTGTGGCTAGTGGTAATAAAGGAAAAACATAATAAATGATTAGCTGATATGTCCTGAGAACAGCTAAGAGTCATAGAGCTATTGCCCCATAGATAAGTATTCAGAGAACATGGATAATTTTCCAGATAAACTCTGAACAGTCACATGAAAGAACTGAAATCACTAGAGAAATGAAAATTAAATCTACTTTGAAATTTCACTCCACATACCTCCACTGGGGAAAGGCTATAAAAAATGAAATTACTCAATGTGGGAGGTACTGAAAGATGTTAGTGGAGCTATAAATTAATCCAACAATTCTGGAAATTACTTTAAAATATGCAAGAAAAGTCACTTAATTATTCATATTTTTTTACTTGGTGATCCTACTATCAGGGATGTACTTATAGATATTTAACACCTGACTCAACCAAAACAGGACACATGCTAGTACAAACTGGCTCCAGCAATTCATACTAGACATGTGCCCTAGAATTAAAAAACAAAAAAGCCCCCACATAAACCAGAATATTCAGAGCAAATCTTTTCATGATAGCCATAAAAGAGTGCCCATAAACAAATCGTGTATAGGAATGTCATGGAATAGTATTACATTATCTTTGTGATGGCAAAGCTATGGTACACGTGCCAGAGATGACACACTTAGACCTCCCTGTGGGCAGGCATGCCAAGGGCCCAGTGCCCCAAGGACCCAGTGCTCCCATCCTTGCAGCACAGAAGTCACTAGAGTTCTGTAATAGGGGGGTTCTGAGATAGGATAAGATGAGTTATCAATGGATTACTTTGGGTCGGTATCAGGGTTTCCACACTGTAGGTTGAAGGGCCTAACTATTAGCCCTGACTAGGCCAGAGCCTGATCTGGAACCAAGCACACAGATTTACTCAATCACAGAGCTGGATATAATAAATGGAAGGTATAGTTTTTTTCCAGAGAGAGAGGTTTAAAGGGTAAGGAAAATCCCTGTCATTAATTCACTAGCTACAAAACCTAGATCTAAACCTATTCACTGAGGGTCTTCAGAGATTTAATAGTCTACACTTGTCACCCTCTCCTCTCTAATCTATAAACCCAGTCCTTGTTCTAGATACCCTGCACTAAAGCCCTCTCTTGGTTATTACTAGATTTGGCTGGGATCCCAGGGTAGATCACAGATCCAAATGGATCCAGACCTCGGCTTACTGACAGATAGCTGGTTCAAGCTAACACCAGGAGCATAGGGTTCTTCTCTCAAGGAAACACAGCAACAGAATAACAACAAGAACAGCAATCAGGATAGGAAACAGGATTGGATCAGAACCCCTCAGGACAGGCAGCCACCCTCCCCAGGTTGTATCGAGAGAGCAAACCAACCACCTCTCAGTTCCAGCTTAACCCCTGGCTTCCAATATTCCAGAATCTTTCTCTTCAGGTCTCATGCATCTATCCTCTGCAAACCTTCATTTTCCTACTAAACTTATCTCTTCCTTATAACAGTCCCCTCTTTGCACAAAGCCAAAATAGTATTGAAAAAAATATTTTGGCATTTGTGCACCAATAAACTTAAATCCCTACCTAAACTAAAATTCTTAACCAAAATAATAACAGCCTATACTCATGTATCTTATCCTATCTAATACTGCCTTACTCTAGGGATTGAAACAAGGGAAAGGAAATGAATGCACAATAAACAGTTACAAAGATCAAAATACAAAGCAAACATATGCAAAAGCAAAACAAGCAAGGAAAAACATCTAAATAGAAATACGAACACAAAATGCAATAAAATACAATCAAAATTACAAAAATATAAAATGCAGACTCAAAACTTCATGCAAAACAATAAGGTCATAAAAATACTATACTTATAGACTAATACACAAAAGAATTCTATCAAAACTATTGCAATATATAAAATGGAAAACAAATAATAAAAGTACAATAAATACAACATATCTATAAGCTGTTACAAAAAAACTCAAACCAATCTATCTAAAACTTACTTATGCAAAATGCATTCAAAACTAAGATGAAAAGTCAATCTTATTCTAAACTAAAACATTACACAAAACTCAAACTGTTACACAGAATTATGTATCTAACTATCCTATCTAAAGAACTTAATCAGTATTAAATATTAACTATATACATTTGTACTTATATACACACATAATACATACATACTTATAATATATACATGTATACTATACCCTATACAAGAACAAAGGCGCATGAGCAGCCTGTGACAACTACAGAGGCATCTTACTACTCTCCACTGCTGGAAAGATCCTTACCCGTGTTATACTCAACAGACTCCTGGCATCTGTTTCAGAGCAGAACCTGCCTGAATCACAATGTGGCATCTTATCAGATCACAGCACCATCGACATGGTCTTCACGGTGAGGCAAATGCTGGAAAAATGCCTTGAGCAGAACCTGAGTCTCTACATTGTCTTCATAGACCTGACAAAAGCGTTTGACACAGTGAACAGGAATGCATTGTGGGTGATCCTTAGCAAGCTCGGTTGCCCAGCAAAATTCATCAAACCGATCCAGCTCTTTCATGTCAACATGACAGGGGAAGTCCTATCTGGTGGAGAGACTTCTGATCGCTTCAACATCTCCAATGGCATGAAACAAGGCTGTGTCCTTGCTCCGGTGCTATTCAACCTATCCTTCACCCAAGTATTACGACATGCTGTGATGGATCTAGACCTGGGCGTCTACGTCTGGATGGCTCACTATTCGACCTTCTCCGCCTGACTGCAAAAACAAAGACAACAGAGAGACTCATCCTGGAAGCTCTCTTCACAGATGACTGTGCTCTCATGGCCCACCACAAAAATCATCTCCTAACCATTGTGGACAGGTTCTCTACCGCAACAAAACTGTTTGGCCTGACTATCAGCCTCAGCAAAACAGAGGTGCTGTTCCAACCCGCACCAGGGAGGCCAACTAACCAGCCATGCATTACAATCGACGGCACGCAGCTTTCTAACGTCAACACTTTCAAGTACCTGGGCAGCACCATCGCCAACGACGGGTCCCTAGACCATGAGATCAATGCCAGGATCCAAAAGGCCAGCCAGGCGCACTCGGGCGGCTGCGCTCCAAAGTCCTCCAACACAGAGGTGTAAGCACTGCGATGAAGCTCAAAGTATATAACACAGTGGTCCTCAGATCGCTCCTGTACGGTTGTGAAACATGGACACGGTACCGGAAGCACATGAAACAACTGGAGCAATTCCACCAACGCTCCCTCCGGTCAATCATGAGGATCCGATGGCAGGACCTAATCACCAATCAGGAAGTCCTCGACAGAGCCAACTCCACCAGCATCGAAGTCATGGTCCTCAAAACCCAGCTATGATGGTCTGGACACGTCATCCGCATGGACCCACAGCGAATACCAAGACAGGTATTCTATGGTGAATTGTTAGCTGGACTCAGGAAACAAGGTCGACCAAAGAAAAGATTCAAGGATCAGCTAAAGTCAAACTTGAAGTGGGCTCGCATTACACCAAAGCAACTAGAACTTGCTGCCTCTGTCAGAAGCAGCTGGCGAACCCACATTAACCATGCCACCACCACCTTTGAAGATGAGTGACATCGACGTCTTGCCATTGTGTGTGAACGCCGACACCAGGCCACAACCGCACCTCCTGTAACAACTGGAGTCCCATGCCCCATGTGCCACAAACTTTGTGCCTCAGTCTTTGGACTTCAAAGTCATATGAGGGTACATCAATAGATGATAATCAGATGAGGGAATGACATTTCCCCATCAAAATAGAATTCTAGTTACTTTTCTTTCTTATATTATGGCAACTTCCTGTAGTCTTGGCTACAAATGTCTAAATGAAATTATTGCATTCTGTCTTACAGACTTGTGGGATAGAAGTTACTTTAAATTGGACCTAATCAAGGACTTATTTTGAATTTTTCCTTATGTTTTTGATTATTTTTCTCTTCTTTTGATAATTGACTCATACACCCCCATAACTCAACATTGCATCTGAGTTGAACTGAATGTTTTTTAACACCTACTTCAGGGGGGATTGTATTTTAATTTAAAATCTAAGAATTTTTGAATTTTTTTGTTTAAGATTGTATTGTTATAAATATCCAAGACTTTGAATTTTGTTCGAGAAAAGATCTTCAAGAAAGAAGCTTGAAACTCCTAAATCGAGAGAATGAACTATTGCAGAAAGATGCCAGAAAATCCACACTACATCAAGAAGATCAAGAATGAACTTTGGATATGGTTGATTGAACTGAACTTTGATTGAACATTTATTGTAAATGTACACATTTATGCCAAAAGGGACTGCCCCTAATTTGACTTTCTGTCAATGCGCCTAGCAAAACATTGGTTTTGCTTTCTTTTCTTTTCTATTTCCTCCCTCACTATTCTAATTCCTCTTAGAAAAATTGAATATTGTGTATGTCTATAGTTAGAAGTGCATTTAGGATTATAAAATGATTATGTTAAATGATCAATGGGGAGACTAGTCTCCCAATGATCATCAGGGGGGATTGTAAATCTTGAAATTTCTCAGACTTGTGAATGTTAAAAATTTCCCCATTGGGGAATTCTCAATTGGAACAATTCCCTACTGGGAACATTCCATTTTGACAGTGAGAATTCTACTTGGATCAGAAATGGGAGGACTTCTGCTCCACCCGTACTTGGGACTGCTTTGGGGGAGAGAACTCCTTGCTAAACAATGAAAGTACTTTAACCCATACTTATAATGAGGCAAAAAGTTCTTTAAGCCATGCCTATTTTTAGAATTAAAACAATGGGGTGCTAAGTACCTATTAAAGGTCAGGCAACTTGTAAACTTGCCAGGAGCAAAGAGGTGAAAACTTATTCAGAAGTTTTTCTGGTTCAAACGTACTAAAAGGATTAGTCGACCCAGCAGTGTTTTTTCTGATTCAAACTTGCTAAAGGGATTAGTCGACCCAGCAGTAATGGGCTGTCCTTTAGAAAATGTCTACTGTGATTAGTAGATGGAAGAACTTAGGGGAGATGACATAGGAGAAAACGCCCTATATAAGAAAAAGCAGAATATCTTATGAGGGTCGCTTGAGAAGGAGCTCTTGGAATAATCTCTTGAGAGAGGCTCTGGAGAAGGGAAACTCTTGGAGGACAATTTCTAAGGAGGTCTCGCTGGACTCTGTCCCTCTGGAGGCTCTTGAGAGAGGCCCTTTGAAACAGTCTCTGGCTGGAAGGCTCTTTGAGAAGGACTCTGGCTGGAACTCTCTCTGAGGAGACTCTGTCACTAGAATCCTTGCTTAGGCAGACCTTGTGGTGAGTGATAAAAGACTGACTGACTGATCTCTCTCTCTTAAGACTCAGGTCTAGGCCATGTTGGCTTAAGGCCCTTCATACTTATTTCCTTTTTCTCTCTTTCTCTCTTTTCTTTAATTCCTCATTGTATTATTAATTAAATTCTCTATAAAACCCAGTTGACTTGGGTATATTCATAATTGGGAATATTTCCCTGGTGACCACCTTATATTTGATTTAAAACCAAGACACTGTAGTGAAACATATTTTCTGCAGTCACAAATTTACTCACCCACTCTTATATCTACTATAATTTATATCTTCCACTATTTTACTCACTACAGTTTACAACCTCAACCATTTTAATTATTACAGTTTATGGCAGACAACTCTTTTAAATATAACAGTTTATGGTCTCCAACTATTTTAAATATAACAAACAGATAAGGGCTGAGGGGAGCCAAACATGCTGGCAACGTTCCGAGAATCATATGTAGCAGATAAGGGGCTGGAAGGGGGGGCCATACATGCTGGAGAGTACTTAAGGCCCAGCCTCTCAGAAGCAACTTGGAACTCTGATGGCAGAGGTTCCCACTGATGCGTGTATCAGTTCCATAATAAATGGCCTTATTCCTTGCCTGATTGCATTGTCCTCGGTCTTCCATGGTGGTAGGTGAAATCCTGGACCTTAAGTTCTAACTAGAAAGCCTGAATGAGGAACAGTTGGGCTGCTCCCCTCCCCATCTCCACAGTTAGGAGGTAGTCAGCAGCTCTCCAAGACAGTGTCCCTAACAGGACCAGACTGGGGCCCTACCCATACACACACCCCATTCAGAATATGATGTCTCTTCATTACCTTTGGTCTGAGTAAAACATAAACAACATGTCCTTACTATCAGAAGCAACCAGTGTCTTTATTATATAAAGTATTTGGGGGATTTGGACATGTGTCTTTAGAGTTTGTACTTTTAAAAGGTTCAAAACTGTAGTATAGTGATAGGAATAAGTTTTATGAACCTGAGGCTAGGCTAATAGCCTCTTCAGCTATTCCTCCGTTTCTTTCACAAGCAAATTTGGTTGCTTTAATTTGCATTCTTAATCCCCTGACCCAACCTGTTCAATTTGCATTCAAAGGGATACCTTATGGAAAGAAGCCCTGTATCCATATTAAAACCTGACTTCAACCCTTGACCAGTTGCTAAAAAAAGGTTCATTTGGAAGCTATTGGCTTCAGGAATGCTAGACTGGGATGGGGTGAATGTGTCAGGCTGATGTCATTTAACCTGAGGGTTATATTTTCCTATAAATAAGGGATTTTCCTGTAAGCTGGGGCTTTTATGCTTTTTTTTTCCCCTGGCCACCTTTTTCTCCCTTTCTCTCTCAATAAAGCATTGCTTTTGAAATGGCTTCTAGTTCCTTGAATAGTGGCTAAAGAGGGTGTGCTTTGAAATTTTCCAGGTCTTCTCATTCTCCACTTTGGAGAGGAGCTAGGTTTGAGGGTATCATAGCTCACATAACTAGAGGGGAGCAAATGGAGTGCTTGCACCCTTCACCTCTTCCTCTCCTCTTGACTACATCACCTGTCCCCTGCCCAGCAGTCCAATGGGAGTGCTTCCTCCCTCCCCTGGGTAGAATAAGGGGGAAAGTAGGGTGCACTGCACATTCACTGGGGGGAGAGGCACAGAATGTGGTCTCTAGGGGGTCATGGGCATGCCACTTGGGGTGGGGGCAGGGTCTGGCACACCCATCTCTAAAAGTTTGTCCATCTCTACATTATAGGATGAATATGGAAAATTTAGAGAAATATGGGAAGAATTATTTGGACTGATGAAAAGTGAAGTAAGCCGGAAGAGTGGAACACTATAAATATACATAATAATAACAATAATAGATATGAAAATAACACTAACACAAAACTGAATGTTGAGTGATTTTTCACAACTAATCTTGGTCCTAGAGAAATGATAAGGAAATATATTTCTCTTCTTTCCTATAGTGGAGTATTACAAGTGTAAAATATTGCACACTCTGTGAGACAAAGTCATTATGTTGGTTGATTTTACTTGTTATTCTTTACTTACAAAGGAAGATATAAGAGAGTATATCTGAAAATAGCTGTGATATTTTTTTTAAAAGGCATCAGTAAATTGTATTTGTTTAAAAAAAAAAAAGAACTCTTGGTTCTTTGAGAACAAATAATGAAATACATCTCTCTCCCCTTGTGAGAGGAAGGGGTCTAGGAGTATAAAATGTGTCTTAAAGTGCCAGCCATAATTGGTTTAGCTCAAAAATCCCTTTCAGTTTTTAACCTAGGATCCACTCAAGGCCTTCTTGGGTAGTGAGCATGGCTGGCAAGGGTGCTTCCTCAAGCAGAAGTTCCCTGGAGGATCTCACAAATCAGAGGAAGCCATAGGGGTGGAAGGATTGCCCACAACGAAAAGGTCATTGGGGTGAAGGAGTGGGTTGTCTATGGAGTCATGGATAGGTTTAAAGTTGACTTACTAAAGAAACTATGCCCATTCCAATGATCCTCAGCAGCTGAGAAATCCTTTGCTAAATTTAGTTGTGAATTTATCTGTTCCCATTTTAGCTTACACCAATCTCCACTAGCTATTTATATATAATTGAGGTGAACACATTAAATGTATCCTATTCCAAACTAGCCTTCACTCTAATATCTCTAAATTATACATTTATTCCTTCAGAAAGCTGGCATTAGGAGAACAAAATTATATGAACCAGAAGAAATGGACTCTGACTATCATTCAGGACCTCACCATCCAATGGAAGCCCAATATGCAGTCCAGTAACAATAGACCAATGGGATCCAAGATACCTCTAGACAATTCAGAAACTAAACAAATCCCACATCTGATGAACATTCCCTGAGCTCACATTCCCTACCTCAACACTCACCTCCCTGGCAACATTTTAGGGCAGTATCTAAATTTTATGTTAATTACCTTGGGTACTTTTTCTTTCCTTTCTTATTCCAGATATGGAGTAACTTACCCCAATCACAATACTGTTTCCTGGCACTGGAATCAATAGACTGCTGATTCACTAATGTGAAAAACAGAATACTGGGATCTAGCCATGAATCATTCCTCTCTCACCCACCCCCACTCTGGCCAGGTGCTCTCATGTTCTGACAACTTCATACCAACCCAACCCTGGCTGTATAAGCTAATCAACATTCAGCTCCACCAGCAAAAGGACTCTGGCATGCAAGCTAGGCTGATCTCCTTTTAGAACTTCCTACCCCAGGCTGCTTCATCTGAATTACTAGCTAAATATTTCTCCAAGGGAGACCTATATACATTTTGATGATGCCACAATGTTCATTCTTTCACAGTCAGCATATGTTTGCTCAAGATTTTTGGTGGTCTCTCAAGAAGCATAATGTTGGGAATTAGCCTAGATAAGTAACCTACAAATCTATTAAAAACACATTTCCTATTTGGCTCGATCTTCCACTACCATCGAGGTTGTCTTGATTTTCAAAGTTGTCTCCTAAAAACAGATCCCAGTTCATCTCCTATTTTTGGAACACCTCATTCATTGTCTTACCAGACTAAGTTGACTACTCTACTGCTTACCATCCCCTAGTTGAACAGATTGAAAAAACCAACTATATTTTGTAACGGATAATTTTAGCGTTGTGACCTAAACTATATTAATTATTGGTCGCCATGGATATCCCAAATAACAAAAAGAATGTACCCAAGTCAGTCTGGAAATTTATGGTGATTTAATTAATATAGTTAATATTAATAAAAATTATATATATATATAATATATATATATTATATAAAAAAATAATAAAAATTAAAGAAATTTAAGAAGAAGGGAGAAGGAAAGGGTGTAGGATAGTTCTGATAATTCTATATTCTCCACTTTTGCCATCAAAATATTTATGGAACCATAAGCTCTAAAGCTGAAAGCCACCTTAGAGATCATCTAATCTAACAGATGAAGAAACCAAGTCCTAAAATGGCAAAATGTCTTGTTCATGTTCACAAATAGTAAGTAGCAGGCATGTGAGCAGGGCTCAAACTTGAACTCAAGTCTCTTAACTTCAAGTCCATCACTTTTTATATAATACCACAATACTTGTTAAAAGACTAGCATTACTTTAGAATTAATTTGGATTAATTTCCTAGACCTTATCTTTGAAATATAGAATCTGAGTCTGTAATGTAGGAACCTAATAGTCCCACATTAGTCCTGAAATGGTCTTCACCCATCTGGTGACATTCCTGAAATGATCATGTTTTCCACCATTTTTTAATCATATAGCAATCTAAGAATCAGAAACACTTTATTTCTACAGCTATTCATTTTTTAAATAAGTTTATTGATATATCACAAACCTCACAACTTTTTATAACTTTAAAAAACTCAGAGAATACAAATATTTTGTTTTAAATCAAAACTTGTTTTACATGTTTTAACACTGAGTTCCAAAGGTTTTGACACATTCTTTAATTCTTTATTATGAAACCACATATTAATTGCACTGGATATTCAGTGTACTGATAAAACGTTTCATTTTTCTAGTTTTAGCCTTGATTTTAGTCCCTATGTGTTTCTTTTTTGAAAGCCACTCATTGAATTCATCATTCACTTCTTTAAAATGAGGAAACTTCACACAACAGAGATCCATAGACCTATAGACAATCTTTTTCATTTGCTCAATTTTATATACAGAAATGCCTACTTCACATTTGCTTTTTTTAAATTTTTAAATTTTATTCTGAACTTAACAAACAAGGCTATCTCCACAAATTGCAGAACAGAAAATGTCTTTCTCCACCACATATAGTTTGTCCCTCAATACATCCAAAACTGAACTCATCAAATTTCCCCAAAAACCCTCCTTGCCACTAACCTGGTGCAAGCCCTCATCCCTTCACATGTGAACTATTGCAATAACCTTTGCTTGCTCTTCCTACCAGAAGGCTCTCCCCAAGTCAGTCCATCCTCCCCTCAGCTGTCAAAGTGATCTTCCTAAAACACAGATCTGACCATCTCTCTCTCACCTCTCTCTCACCTCTCTCTCTCTTACTCTCTCTCTCTTACTCTCTCTCTCTTACTCTCTCTCTCTCTCTCTCTCTCTCACACACACACACACACACACACACACACACCATTCTCCCTTCAATTTCCAGTGGCTCCCTAGAACTTCCAAGATCAAATCTAAAATTTTCTGTTTGATGTCCAAGGTCCTTCATAACCTCCAAACCTTCCCTAAACTTTATCAGTCTTCTTACACCTTATGCCACTCTAACATATGTTGTGATCCAGTGACACTGACCTCCTTGCTGTTTCTCACACAAGAAACTCCATCTCTAGACTGGGAATTTTCAGTGTCTGTTCCCCATGTCAGGAATGCTCTCCTTCCTCATCTTTGCCTTCTTGTTTTTTTGGACAAGGTTTGTTCCCATGTTGTCTTCCCCATTAGACTGTGAGCTCCTTGAGGGCAGGGACTATCTTTTACCTCTCTTTGCATTTTAGCACTTAGCACAATCAATAAGCACTTATTGACAAATTGGCCTCTCCTACCAAGTATTCAATCTGCACCAATTCTGCATTAACTAACAGTAATACTTGTTCAAATAATATGAGTTTCAGAAGACCAGTTCTTTCATGTCTAACTCCTTTCGGGAATGATTAAATATTTTATGAATAAATCTCAATTTCTTTGGTGTGCAGCTAACTGCTCTAGACCCTAAATTACAGGGTGGTCACTACTCAGCATCAACAGAGGGAGTTTTCACACTAGGACTCCCCTTCAGGGATGAAATCACAAGCCAAATTCTCTCCTCCTTCCCTAAGAAGAATACTTGAGAAATGACAAGCACAAAAATAGCTACACAAAATCAAACAGCCATAATTTGGTCAGAGATATTTCTGTTCTAATAAACAACTAGAAAACTGTGAGTCTTTGAGCTCCCAGGAATTGAGGAGATCCAGCAAAAAGTCCCCATTTTAGAAATTAAATGGGCCCAGTAATATGAGGTTTCTAGTGCCCTTTATCTTTTAAAAAAAAGTCGAGATTACCCAGTTTTGCTCATGTAGATTGCCTAAATACTTGTTGAGCTAGTCTTCCTATCTATCTCCATGACGAAAGCTTTCCTGCTTTTTTTTTTCCTGCTTCAATTTCAGACATTCAGCTTGGTTTACATCATTGACCACTTCATGGTACTTATAAAGAATATGCTCCCAGACATACCCCCACTGTAACATTTTTAGTCTTCTCTGCCTGGGCACTGTAACTATAATACTCTATACTTTGTATAATGAAAATACTGTTTACAATCAGGATTGTAACAAGGGCTATGCTCAGTTATCTGTTCCGATTCTATTGGAGAACTTGGGAAATTTGAAGCCTGCTTTTAACCATGCGTGATAGCTCCAAACTGGAAAGATCTGGGGATTAGATACAACATGGCAAACCCTGAGAGCCCTATGCTGTGAGGGGGCAGAAGTAGGAAGGGACAGTTTCTGGTTCCTTCTCTGCCTTTGGTTTCCTAAGCAGCACTTCGATGTGACTTTAGGACGTATTTCTGGTGAAGGAAAAGACAGCAATTCCCTACTCCAGAATCAGGATGATTCTGCCCATCTGGCAGCTAGTATGGGGTAGCCAATTAGAGGAGCTTGTGACTGAGCTCATGGCTGCCTTTTCCTCAAGTGGAGAAACCTCAACATACACAGGCTTGGTGGGGAGTTTGAGAGGTCTGGAGGTTTGTGAGTGGGGTAGTGGTACTGTCCGCTAGAACAGTGAGAACTGACATTTGGGTTTCTGCACACAAAAGGGGGCTCCCCAACAAAAAGACTGGGTCAAGCCGAAATGTTTTTGCCAGCAAACATATCAGGAGTTGTTGGACAGTGCAAAGCCAAAGAGAAATGTAAAATGTCTAATTAGCAATACTGAAAACTGATGAAGTTTAAGCATCATCCTCCTGCAGGAATAGTTAGGAGTTGTCACTGAATCCTGTTCTGTTAATACACACTCGTGAGACTTTTCTGTTTAGCATTTCTTGTGTGTGTGAGAATCAATTACCTGTCCTGTATCTAATTCATATTTTACATTCAGTATCTTTCTATTCAGTGTAAAGTGAGACTTCCCCTTTCTAAGCAAATCCTAGACGTGAGCCATAACCTTCTAAACTATAAGTAAAATTGTCCCTGGGGTACTGGTGTGGGAAAGTTAATGAACTGAAGAGTATGAGAAAAGGGAACACATGACCCCTCTTATTAGAGGCAGACTTCCTCAGGTGTAAACCAAACTTAAACTGCATGTCTCATTACAAAACAGAGAATAGGCACAATACTCCACCCCATGTAAGACCAGAAGCAGTTCCTCAAATTTAGAATATAACATGTGCTTTCAAGTGTGTTTTTCCCCCCACTGAGGATGATGGTCTATGCACTTTTTTTTGGATTCTCCCTTTCTTTTATTCAAAGATTTTATTTTCCCAAATACATGTAATAACAATTTTCCACATACATTTTCCAAAATTATAAAATCCAAATTGTCTTTCTCTCTTTCTTCCCTCTACCCTTTCAGAGATGGCAAGCAATTTGATCTGGGTTGTACATGCATTATTAAGCAAAACAAAATTCCATATTGGTCATTGTTGTTAGAGAATATTCACATAAAACCAAAATCCCAAAATAAAATCATAAGCAAACTAATGTGAATGATAGTATACTTTTATATGCATCTGACTCCAACACTTCTTTCTCTAGAGGTGGAGAACATTCTTTATCATAAGTCCTTCAGAATTGTCCTGGATCACTGTATTGCTGAGAGTAGCTAAGTCTTTCACAGTTGATCATTATTACAACATTGCTGTTACCAATGGTCTTTACGCTTTCCAAATTTCCTGGGCTCCTTGCTTCCATAGGCACACACCTGGGGGGAGGGGGGAACAGCTAAAGTTAAGGACATAACCTATAAATATTATTGCCCCTGTTTTGTCTTTTTTTATTTTTAAAAGTTTATTACTTTTTAATATCCTTTTTTCAATTCTGAGTTCCAAATTCTCTCCCTCCCTCTCCCTCCTGGACCCACTGAGAAGGCAAGCAATGTGATAGCAACTATACATGTGAAATCATACAAAACATATTTCCAAAAAAAACAAGAACAATAAAGTGAGAAAACACTTCAATTTGCACTCAGAGTTCATCAGTTCTCTCTGGAGGTGGATAGCATTTTCTCATCATGAATCCTTTGGATCAGAGTAGCCAAGCCTTTCACAGATGATCATCACTACAACATTGATGTTGCTGTACACAATGGCCCTCCAGTTCTTCTCACTTCACTTTGCAACAATCAGTTCATGTAGGTCGTGCCACATTTTTCTGAAACCACTAACTTTGTCATTTCTTATAGCACAATAGTAGTCCATCACAATCATATGGCATAACTTGTTCTGCCATTCCCAGATTAAAAAGCATCTTAATTTCCAATTCTTTGCCACGACAAAAGGCATTACTATAAATATTTTCATATATGTAAATCCTTTTTCTTTTTCTTAGACCTCTTTGAGACATAGATCTAGTAGTGTTATTGGCTGGTCAAAGGGTATGTACAGTTTCATAGCCCTTTGGGCATAGTTCCGAATTGTTCTCCAGGATGATTGGACCAGTTCACTACACTACCAGCAATTCATTAGTGTTTCTATTTTCCCTTCATCCCCTCCCCATCATTTTCCATTTATAATAGGTATAAGGTAGTACCTCAGATCTTTTAATGTCTACTTCTCAATAGTGATTTAAAGTATTATCATGATAGTTTTGATTTCTTCTTCTAAAAATTGCTGTTTAGATTCTTTGACTATTTATCAATTGGGGAATGACTTATTTTTATAAATTTGGCTCTGTTCACCTATAATACCATTTAGCAAAATTTACTTTTCTTTAATATCTCTTTTAATTTGGCCTATAAGGGCCTTTGCTTAGTCTACAATCATGATTGCTCCCTCTGTCTTTTTTACTTCCGCTGAAACATAATAAATTGTACTTCAGCCCTTTATTTTCATTCTCTGTGTGTCTTTCTGTTTCAAGTGTGTCTCCTGTAATCATCTTGTTAGATTCTGGTGTCTAAACCATTCTACTATCTGCTTTCATTTTATGAGTGAGTTCATCCCATTCACATTCACAGTTATGATTACTAATTTTTCCCTCTATTCCATTATCTTCTGTTACCCCTCCTTTAAGATGAAGAAATTGAAGCTAAGTAGTTATGTGAATTGTTCAAGGAGTATGAGGCTCCATGTATAAAGAGCCCTATATTAGTAAGAGCCTATCTTCCATATATAGCATGGGAGTGTTATGTGGCTTGAAAGGAAGCAGAGTAGATTTCTCTAGTCACTTCTCTCTCTCCCCTTCTCCAAGAGACTTTAATTCCTGCCAGGAAGTTGGGGCTAAAGGCTACCACTCTGCTTTCCTCTCAGAAAGAGGGAGGACCAGAGTAATGTTATGTCTATCAGCAGATAGACATTAATATTTCTAATCCAGGAGATATGATCGGGTTCAAACTTTTTAAAAAATCTATTCAAAGATATTTTTCCAATTACATGAAATAGCAATTTTAAACATACATTTTCCAAAATTTTAAGATCCAAATTATCTCCTTCCATCCTTTTCCTGCCCTGTTGGGAGATATATAGTAATGTGATCTGGATTATCCATGTATTATCTTGCAAAACATACTTATATATTGGTCATTGTTGTAAGAAAATACTCTTAGAAAACCAAAACTCCAAAATAAAACTATAAATAAACTAATATGAAAGATAGTATGTTTTGATTTGCAACTGACTCCAACAGTACTTTCTTTGGAGGTAGATGGCATTCTTTGTCATAAGTCCTTCAGAACTGTTCCAGATCGTTATATTGCCTAAGTCTTTTACAGTGATCATCATATGATATTGCTTTTACTGTGTAAAGTTCTCTCCCAGTTCTGCTTATTTCATTATGCATCACTTCATGGAGATCTCTTTCCTGAAATCATGATGTTTATTACTTCTCAAAGCACAATAGAAATCCATCACCAATATATACCACAATTTGTTCACCCATTCCCCAATTGATGGACATCCTCTCAATTTCCAATTCTCTCCCACCACAAGAGCTGCTATAAATATTTTTGTACAAGTAGGTTCTTTCCTCATTTTTATGATTTCTGAGACACAGATCCAGTAGTGGTATTTTATACCACTATAGCCCTTTGGGCATAGTTCCAAATTGCCCTCCAGAATGGTTGGATCATTAAACTAACTTCTGAGGACTGTTTCACTAAATAGGAGTGAAGGGTACAGAGAAGAGGACCCAAGGCTTGACTCCCTTCCCACCAAAAATCAATTCCACAATGAACATTCACAACAAACAGCAAAGAAATTAATTTATCCAAATAGAAATCAGAGAAGGTATTCATGGAATATATGTCAGACAACACTGAATAAAGGAGCTCTCCCTTTGGCAGGGAGGTAACTCAGCTTAATCAAAGAATCAAGGGGAAACTCCTCCTAGAGCAGCAAGCCAAGAATAGGAGATGATGGAGTCTGATGGAGACTGCCAGATCCTCTCGGGTCTTTCCAAAGTCTTCTCCTTCAGATGGGGGCCTAGTTTGTACAATTAAGCAGTGGTCATCAAATCAATATAGTACTGGCTAAGAGACAGAAGGGAGAATAAATGGAAAAGACTCCATTGGGGTAAATTACCTCAACAAGATAGTGTATATGATAAACCCAAAGGTCCCAGTTTTTGGGACAAGAACCCACTATTTAACAAAAACTGCTGGAAGACCAAAGAAATCAAAACTATTAATAAGCACATGAAAAAGTGCTCTACATCTCTTATAATCAGAGAGATGCAAATCAAAACAACTCTGAGGTATCACCTCACACCTAGCAGATTGGCTAACATAACAGCTATGGAAAGTAATGAATGCTGGAGGGGATGTGGCAAAGTAGGGACATTAATTCATTGCTGGTGGAGTTGTGAACTGATCCAACCATTCTGGAGGGCAATTTGGAACTATGCCCAAAGGGCGACAAAAGAATGTCTGCCCTTTGATCCAGCCATAGCACTGCTGGGTTTGTACCCCAAAGAGATAATAAGGAAAAAGACCTGTAAAAGAATATTCATAGCTGCACTCTTTGTGGTGGCCAAAAACTGGAAAACGAGGGGATGCCCATCAATTGGGGAACGGCTGAACAAATTGTGGTATATGTTGGTGATGGAATACTATTGTGCTCAAAGGAATAATAAAGTGGAGGATTTCCATGGAGACTGGAACAACCTCCAGGAAGTGATGCAGAGTGAGAGGAGCAGAACCAAGAAAACGTTGTACACAGAGACTGACACACTGTGGTACAGTCGAACGTAATGGACTTCTCCATTAGTGGCAATGCAGTGATCCTGAACAATCTGCAGGGATCTAAAAAACACTATCCACAAGCAGAGGATAAACTGTGGGACTAAAAACACCGATGAAAAGCAACTGCCTGACTACAGGGGTTGAGGGGACATGAGAGAAGAGAGACTCTAAATGAAACTCTAATGCAAATACCAACAACATGGAAATGGGTTCGAATCAAGAACACATGTGATACCCAGTGGAATCACACATCAGCTATGGGAGAGGTGGTGGGAGGGGGGAGGGGAGGAAAAGAAAATGATCTTTGTTCCCAATGAATAATGTTTGGAAATGACCAAATAAAATAATGTTTAAAAAAAAAACTGCTAGAAGAATTAGAAAACAGTGTGGGGAAATTTGGCTTTAGATCATCATCTCACACCCTAACTGTGAAAATGGGATTAACTCCACCCTACTTATTCTTTAGATTTTAGCCAACAGGAATGTATACACCCCCTCTTCTCCCCCCCTTAAGGATTTAGTGGGGAGGGAAGGTCCATAACCCACTTAAGCTAGTGAGTTACAAAACAGAAACAACTGACTGCCCCCTGGGCAGTCCAAAGCAAAGTTTAAGCCGCCATTGCTACATGTAAAGGTGGACCACAGGTATGGGAAATGATGAAAAGAACTGTCTTTAAATTTGGTGGTAACTTCCTGTGAGGGATCTTTGCCTTTGAACTTGGCCTTGGAGGAGCTCAGGCTTAAGACCTCAGACTGCTTCCCTTTGGACTGACACGTGGTGAGTGAAAAAGGCTTACTCCCTTTCCTTGGCTTTTCTGGAGGAACTAGCCTCTGGAGAGGTCTCCTGGCTGGGAGCCTTGTTTAATTAATCCTCTGTGTCCCCTCTTTGCTGGGGACTCTAAAGTCCTGTCTGGTTTCTCTCTCTCTCTCTCTGTCTCTCTCACATAGGCGCACACACACATTTTCCTTACTTTCTTTCTCTCTATTTGTAAATAAAACTACCATAAAAGTCATTCTGACTTGAGTAATTCATTGGAATTTAGTAATTAAATTCCTGGGGACCATACTCCTAAATATTCAGTCCAACCATAATTTTTACCCCTTACAATACCAAGATAAATTCAGAATGGGTAAATGTCTTAAATATAAAGAAGGAAATCATAAATAAATTATAGTGAACATAGAATAGTACACCTGTCAGATATATGGGAAAGGAAAAAATTTAAGACACAGCAAGAGATAGAGACTATTACAAAATGTAAAATGAACAATTTTGATTACATTAAGTTAAAAAGGCTTTGTACAAACAATACCAATACAACCAAAATTAGAACGGAAGCAACAAATTGGGGAAAAAATCCTTAAAACAAAAACCTCTGACAAAGATCTAATTTCTCAAATTTATAAGGAGCTAAATCAATTGTACAAAAAATCAAGCCATTCCCCAATTAATAAATGGGCAAGAGACATGAATAGGCAGTTTTCAGATAAAGAAATCAAAACTATCAATAAGCACATGAAAAAGTGTTCTAAATCTCTCAGAATTAGAGAAATGCAAATCAAAACAACTCTGAGGTACCACCTCACATGTAGCAGATTGGCCAATATGGCAGCAAAGAAAAGTAATGAATGCTGGAGGGGATGTGGCAAAATTGAGACACTAATGCATTATTGGTGGAGTTATGAATTGATCCAACCTTCCTGGAAGGTAACTTGGAACGATGCCCAAAAAGGGCTTTAAAAGATTGCCTGCCCTTGATCCAGCCATACCACTGCTGGATTTATACCCCAAAGAGATCATAGGGGAAAAGACTTGTACAGAAATATTTATAGCTACACCCTTTATGGTGACAAAAAACTGGAAAATGAGGGGGTGGTCTATAGATTGGGGAATGGCGAAACAAATTGTGGTATCTGATGGTGATGGAATAATATTGTGCTGAAAGGAATAATGAACTGGAGGAATTCCATGTGAACTGGAAAGACCTCCAGGATCTGATGCAGAGTGAAAGGAGCAGAACCAGAAGAACATTGTACACAGAGACTGATATACTGTGGCACAATCAAATTAATGGACTTCTCTACTAGCAGCAATGCAATGATCCAGCACAATTATGAGGGACTTATAAAAAAGAACGCTATCCACATCCAGAGAAAGAACTGGGAGAGTAGAAACAAAGAAAAAAATGTGGGTATATGATTGGGGGATATTGACTTTAAGTGATCACTCTATTGTAAATATTAATAATATGGAAATGTTTATGTGTTTTTTAAACCCTTACCTTCCGTCTTGGATCCATACTGTGTATTGGCTCCAAGGCAGAAGATGGTAAGGGCTAGGCAATGGGGGTCAAGTGACTTGCCCAGGGTCACACAGCTGGGAAGTGTCTGAGGCCAGATTTGAACCTAGGACCTCCCATCTCTAGACCTGGTTTTCAATCCACTGAGCTACCCAGCTGCCCCCTTGGAAATAGGTTTTGATCAATGATAAATGTAAAACCCAGTGGAACTGCTTGTCAGCTCCAGGAAGGGTGAAGGAAAAAAAAACATGAATCATGTAACCATGGAAAAATATTGTAATTTAATTTTTTTAAGAGTCTTTTCCTTCAGCAACCTAAAGTGCAGTTGGCCTCTTTTACCCTCCCTTTTTAAGCTAGAAGCCATGGCACCTAAAGCAACTCAAAGTTTCAAGAGTCGCAGAGAAGATTGGATGAGACTGAAGCTCTCACTCTTGCCAACTCCATATCAACTGGCTTTGGGACTGGTGCTAAACTAATAAGTATAAGTAGTTTGTACTTGACTTCAAGCCCAATCAGCTTTCTACTACATTAAAATACCATTATATTAATGAAGTAACTCTCATCATCAAAGGCCTGCAAATTTCTATCCCAGATCTTAATTCCTGGCATACATTTCTATACATTTTTTAACACTGTTTTTGCTGCAAAACAGTTTAAAATTTGGCTTAATAGAGATGAAAATTACAATGAAAGTATAGATAGTATGAGTCCAAAAAGTCTTCTCACCTAATAATAACTATCCAAGAGATATTTACTTTTATGTTATAATTTTACAAGGCTAGGGAATAGTCAGGATGACTCTGCCATGTTTTATATTTATATTCATTTATTGATTCAGTGACTATGTATCAAGCACTTAATAATTGTATATGTATTATATATACACTTGCTGTATAGCTCCTTCTGATGTCTATTCTCTCCATATTACTACAGTTTTGCTGCTATTGCTTTTTAATGACTTATCTGTCAGTGTCTATGTTCTAATTGTACAGCCATCACTTTACAGATGTGAAGACAGTTTACTAAACATTTGAAGAGCTACAAAGAAAAGCAGGATAGGATCCCTGACCTCATAGATTATATAATCTAGTAAAAGGGATGCTACTGATTCAAAAATGTTAAATAACATGCAATAAATATATAATCAACATAATCCAGAATGGAATAAAATTAAATAAAACATAATGAGAGATTTAAAAATACTACTCCAGATCAAAGGAAGGAAAGATTGTTTCTAACTAAGAGAATATGAAAAACCTTTTTTGGAGGAGGTAGCAAGTGTTTTGCTTTTATTTAATAAACTTCTCAATTGTTTTATTAAAAGAATAATAATTATTATAACTAACAATTTTAATAAGAAATTTAGAAAAATAAAATGAAGAATTTTTATTTTTCTAGGATTTTTCATATTTGCATGTTAGTAAAAGAAAGTTTATAGTAATTAACTTCTGATTTCTGTTCTCTTTGTATCATTATAGTTTTGATATTTATTAATTATGTCAGTGTCTATGTTTTAATTCTGCAGTTATCACTCCATCATTTTATATAAATCTATATTTTTGTATTCTACATATTGATCCTTATTTTTTGACACAGTAGTCATATTTTTGATATACCACAATTTATTCATAATTTCTCATTCTTCAGATATACAGGTAATTTTAGGTTTTATAATATTTTGCTATAACAAATAAAAAAGCTACAAATTTTTACATTAATAGGACTTTTTGCCTTCTAGTTATACCCTTAACACCTCATGTTAAGTTTACTAAATGAAACGAGATAATCCTTTAAGAATTTTATTTTTAAAATTTTATTTTTTTATATCATCAAAATTTCTCCCAGTATTCTTCCTCCTTCTAGTCATCCATCTGACAAATAATGTTTTTAAACAAAAATAAAAAGGAAAGACAATCAGTAAAACCAATCAATACATCAGAAAAGTCTGAAAATATATTCAATGTCCCCTGGGGACCAAGATTCACTTTTGATTATTATATGATTGTTCTATTTATATTGTTCTAGTTCGTTGGAGTATAATCTAGTACTGGCTAAGAGAGTGATAGATCAAGGAATAGATTAGACACTCAATATCTAGTAGAAAATGGCCATAGTATCCTAGTGTTTGACAAATCAAAGACCCAAGCTTTTGGAAAAAGATCTTATTATTCAGAAAAAACTGCTGGGAAAACTGTGTATGGCAAAAACTAGGCACAGACTAACAACTCATATCATATACCAAAATAAAGTCAAAATGGATACATGATTTAGAAATAAAGAGTGAGCGACTTCGGGTCAAGATGGCGGCTTAGAGAAAGCTAAAGTTCAGATCTCGGGAAACCCTTCCCTACCGAACTCAAACTATATGCTCCTAAGGCACCGAAATTCAAAACAAACAACAGCATAGACCCCAGGAATCCTCCTCCTGGACCTGGACCTGGATCAAAAGGTACGGCCCCCCCAAAAGCCAGAACACGAGATCACTCAGACCTAAGGGGTAGGCAGAAGGAAGGTCCCAGGACCCATCCCTCCAACCCAGAGCACTGAGTCCAAGGCAGCAGAGGGAACCTCAGAGCCTCAGGGCCAGCTATCCTGAAGGCCTCTTCCTGAAAACAACCTAACCCAGTCGAGGTGGCACCCAGACAGCAGGGAAACAGAGAGAGATAGGAGGAGCCTGTAGCCCCCTGACCAGATCCTTCCATCTGAGTCTCACTGAAGGTCCCTGCCTCAGGGCATACTCAGTCTCAGGTTAATCCTATCACCAGCCCTCAGAGCTCCAGGAAGCCATGGCCCCTCCCCCCTCAGAGAGCAGGGTCCTCTGAAACAACAGTAACCCTCAGGGCTGGCAAAAGGGCCTCGGGAGCTGGCTATTCTGAAGGTCACATCCTGAAAACAACCTGACCCAGTCTCGGGGGCACCCAGACAGCAGGGAAACAGAAAGAGACAGGGGAGCCTGCAGCCCCCTGGCTGGATCCTTCCATCTGAGTCTCAAGGTCCCTGCCTCAAAGCATACTCAGTTCAACCCAGAGAAAGTTAATTTTATCAGGAGCCTTCGGAGCTCTGGGAAGCCGCAGCCCCTCCCCCCTCAGAGTGCTGGCTCTCCTGGCCAAGAAGCCAGAAAAAGACAATTTAGATATAAAGGAATGCCAATCAGGGTCACACAAGACCTTGCAAGTTCCACTCTGAATGATTGTAAGGCATGGAACATGATTTTGAGAAAGGCAAGAGAGCTGGGTCATCAACCAAGAATCAGCTATCCAGCAAAACTGACTATATACTTCCAAGGGAAAGTATGGGCATTCAACAAAATAGAAGATTTCCAAGTTTTTGCAAAGAAAAGACCAGAGCTCTGTGGAAAGTTCGATATCTAAAAACAAAGAGCATGGAATACCTGAAAAGTTAAATATGAAGGAAAGGGAAGAGGAGAAAAATATTATCTTTTTCTTTTACCCAAACTCTCTTTTATAAGGACTACATTTATGTCAATCTATGTATACTAACATGTGGGGAAAATGTAATGTGTAAATAGGGGGAAAAGAAAGACCAAATAGAATAATCTTTCTCACACAAAGATTCACACGGGAAGGGGAGGGGAAGAAAACTCCTATAAGAAGGAGAGGAAGAGAGTTTTTACTTAAACCTTACTCTCAGGGAAATCAACTCTGAGAGGAAGAACATCCAGATCCATTGGAATCGTGAATTCTATCTTATCCAACAAGGGAAGGGAGAAGGGAAAACTGAGGGGGTCAGGGGGAGGGAACACAAAAAAAGAGAGGGAAGAAGAGGGGGGAGGGGGAGGGAACAAAAAGGGAGGGACAAGAAAGAAACATATCAAGGGAGGGGACAAGGGGGACTGATTCAAAGTAAATCACTGGACTAAAAGCTAGAGCTGAAGAAGAAAGGTTAGAATTAGGGAAGGATATCAAAATGCCAGGGAGTCCACCAGTGACAGTCATAACTTTGAATGTGAATGGGCTGAACTCACCCATAAAATGTAGACAAATAGCAGAATGGATTAGAATCCAAAACCCTACCATATGTTGTCTTCAATAAACACACATACATGAGGCGGGTAGACACCCACAAGGTCAGAATTAAAGGATGGAGTAAGACCTTCTGGGCCTCAACTGACAGAAAGATGGCAGGAGTTGCAATCATGATATCTGATAAAGCCAAAGCAAAAATAGACCTGATCAAAAGGGATAGGGAAGGTAATTATATTTTGTTAAAAGGGACTTTAGATAATGAGGAAATATCACTAATCAACATGTATGCACCAAATAATATAGCACCCAAATTTCTAATGGAGAAACTAGGAGAATTGAAGGAAGAAATAGACAGTAAAACCATATTAGTGGGAGACTTAAACCAACCATTATCAAATTTATATAAATCAAATCAAAAAATAAATAAGAGGTAAAAGAAGTGAATGAAATCTTAGAAAAATTAGAATTAATAGACATATGGAGAAAAATAAATAGGGATAAAAAGGAATACACCTTCTTCTCAGCACCACATGGCACATTCACAAAGATTGACCATACATTAGGTCACAGAAACCTGGCACACAAATGCAGAAAAGCAGAAATAATAAATGCAGCCTTTTCAGATCACAAGGCAATAAAAATAATGATCAGTAATGGTACATGGAAAACCAAATCAAAAACTAATTGGAAATTAAACAATATGATACTCCAAAATCGTTTAGTTAGAGAAGAAATCATAGAAACAATAATTTCACCGAGGAAAATGACAATGGCGAGACATCCTTTCAAACCTTTTGGGATGCAGCCAAAGCGGTAATCAGAGGTAAATTCATATCCCTGATTGCATATATTAACAAACTAGGGAGAGCAGAGATCAATCAATTGGAAATGCAAATGAAAAAACTCAAAAGTGTTCAAATTAAAAACCCCCAGCAGAAAACCAAACTAGAAATCCTAAAAATTAAGGGAGAAATTAATAAAATCGAAAATGATAGAACTATTGATTTAATAAATAAGACAAGAAGCTGGTACTTTGAAAAAACAAACAAAATAGACAAAGTACTGGTCAATCTAATTTAAAAAAGGAAAGAAGAAAAGCAAATTAACAGCATCAAAGATGAAAAAGGGGACATCACCTCTAATGAAGAGGAAATTAAGGCAATCATTAGAAATTACTTTGCCCAATTATATGGCAATAAATACACCAATTTAAGTGATATGGATGAATATATACAAAAATACAAACTGCCTAGACTAACAGAAGAAGAAATAGAATTCTTAAATAATCCCATATCACCAATTTAAGTGATATGGATGAATATATACAAAAATACAAACTGCCTAGACTAACAGAAGAAGAAATAGAATTCTTAAATAATCCCATATCAGAAAAGGAAATCCAACAGGCCATCAAAGAACTTCCTAAGAAAAAATCCCCAGGGCCTGATGGATTCACCAGTGAATTCTACCGAACATTCAGAGAACAGTTAATCCCAATACTATACAAACTATTTGACATAATAAGCAAAGAGGGAGTTCTACCAAACTCCTTTTATGACACAAACATGGTACTGATTCCAAAACCAGGCAAAGAAAGAAAACTATAGACCAATCTCCCTAATGAATATAGATGCAAAAATCTTAAATAGGATACTAGCAAAAAGACTCCAGCAAGTGATCAGAAGGTTCATTCACCATGATCAAGTAGGATTTATACCAGGGATGCAGGGCTGGTTCAATATTATGAAAACCATCCACATAATTGACCACATCAACAAGCAAACCAACAAGAACCACATGATTATCTCAATAGATACAGAAAAAGCCTTTGATAAAATACAACACCCATTCCTATTAAAAACACTAGAAAGCATAGGAATAGAAGGGTCATTCCTAAAAATAATAAACAGTATATATCTAAAACCATCAACTAATATCATCTGCAATGGGGATAAACTAAATCCATTCCCATTAAGATCAGGAGTGAAAGAAGGATGCCCATTATCACCTCTACTATTTGACATTGTACTAGAAACACTAGCAGTAGCAATTAGAGAAGAAAAAGAAATTGAAGGCATCAAAATAGGCAAGGAGGAGACCAAGTTATCACTCTTTGCAGATGACATGATGGTCTACTTAAAGAATGCTAGAGATTCAACCAAAAAGCTAATTGAAATAATCAACAACTTTAGCAAAGTTGCAGGATACAAAATAAACCCACATAAGTCATCAGCATTTCTATATATCTCCAACACAGCTCAGCAGCAAGAACTAGAAAGAGAAATCCCATTCAAAATTACCTCAGACAAAATAAAATACTTAGGAATCTATCTCCCAAGACAAACACAGGAACTATATGAACACAACTACAAAACACTCTCCACACAACTAAACTTCAGCAATTGGAAAAACATTAACTGCTCATGGATAGGACGAGCCAATATAATAAAGATGACCATCCTACCCAAACTTATTTATCTATTTAATGCCATACCCATGGAACTCCCAAAATATTTCTTTACTGATTTAGAAAAAACCATAGCAAAGTTCATTTGGAATAACAAAAGATCAAGGATATCCAGGGAAATAATGAAAAATAACACAAATGAGGGGGGCCTAGCAGTCCCAGACCTTAAACTATATTACAAAGCAGCAGTAGTCATCAAAACAATTTGGTACTGGCTAAGAGACAGAAAGGAGGATCAGTGGAATAGACTGGGGAAAAGCGACCTCAGCAAGACAGTATACGATAAACCCAAAGATCCCAGCTTTTGGGACAAAAATCCACTATTCGATAAAAACTGCTGGGAAAATTGGAAGACAGTGTGGGAGAGACTAGGAATAGATCAACACCTCACACCCTACACCAAGATAAATTCAAAATGGGTGAATGACTTAAACATAAAGAAGGAAACCATAAGTAAATTGGGTAAACACAGAATAGTATACACGTCAGACCTTTGGGAGGGGAAAGACTTTAAAACCAAGCAAGACATAGAGTCACAAAATGTAAAATAAATAATTTTGACTACATCAAATTAAAAAGCTTTTGTAGAAACAAAACCAATATGACTAAAATCAGAAGGGAAACAACAAATTGGGAAAAAATCTTCATAAAAACCTCTGACAAAGGTTTAATTACTCAAATTTATAAAGAGCTAAATCTATTGTACAAAAATCAAGCCATTCTCCAATTGATAAATGGGCAAGGGACATGGATAGGCAGTTCGCAGCCAAATAAATCAAAACTATTAATAAGCACATGAAGAAGTGTTCTACATCTCTTATAATCGGAGAGATGCAAATCAAAACAACTCTGAGGTATCACCTCACACCAAGCAGATTGGCCAACATGATAGCAAAGGAAAGTAATGAATGCTGGAGGGGATGTGGCAAAGTGGGGACACTAATTCATTGCTGGTGGAGTTGTGAACTGATCCAACCATTCTGGAGGGCAATTTGGAACTATGCCCAAAGGGCGACAAAAGACTGTCTGCCCTTTGACCCAGCCATAGCACTGCTGGGTCTGTACCCCAAAGAGATAATGGACAAAAATACATGTACAAAAATATTCATAGCTGCGCTCTTTGTGGTGGCCAAAAATTGGAAAACGAGGGAATGCCCTTCAATTGGGGAATGGCTGAGCAAATTGTGGTATATGTTGGTGATGGAATACTATTGTGCAAAAAGGAATAATAAAGTGGAGGAGTTCCATGGAGACTGGAACAACCTCCAGGAAGTGATGCAGAGCGAGAGGTGCAGAACCAGGAGAACATTGTACACAGAGACTAATACACTGTGGTATAATCGAACATAATGGACTTCTCCATTAGTGGCGGTGTAATGTCCCTGAACAACCTGCAGGGATCTAGGAGAAAAAACACTACTCATAAGCAGAGGACAAACTGTGGGAATAGAAACACCGAGGAAAAGCAACTGCCCAACTACAGCGGTTGAGGGGACATGACAGAGGAGAGACTCTAAACGAACACTCTAATGCAAATACTAACAACATGACAATGGGTTTGAATCAAGAACACATGTGATACCCAGTGGAATCACACGTCAGCTATGGGGGGTAGGGGGGGAAGGAAAAGAAAATGATTTTTGTCTTTAATGAATAATGCTTGGAAATGATCAAATAAAATATTATTTAAGAAAAAAAGAAATAAAGAGTGAAACTCAAAACAAATTAGAATAATATAGTTAACCTGTTAGATCTGTGGTAAGGGAAGAATTTGTGTCCAAACAAGATATAGAGAATATTACAAGATGTAAAACATAACTTAAACTACATTAAATTTAAAAGTTTTTGCATAAACAAAACCAGTGCAAAAAAAAGATTAGAAGGGAAATAACTGTAAACAGATATTTGGGGGTCATCTATTAGATGTAATAGTTGAAATTCTGGGATTAAGTGAGAATGCCAGATGAGATAGAGTGGAAAAAGCCAAGTAAGGGCTGGATTTGGGGGAATAGTCCAGGAAAAAATACAGTTCTCGGCACTATAAAAGGTGCTTAATATCTAACAAATTATTTTTTTTAAACCCCACTAAAGAGAATTGATAACAAAGAACCTGAGAAGTGTCTGGATCAGAAAGCTAGAAAAATCAGCAAAGTTTCAAATGGGGCTCCCCTCAAAGTCAAAGGAAAAATATTAAAGAGAAGATTAATAGGGATAAGAATTTGTGATACATCAGTATTTTTTATATTGTTCTAAGGAATGTCAGTTAAAAACAGTTTTGCCCATTACCACCATTATCCTATTTGCTATGCCCCAGTTTTGGAGGAAAAATGTCACACATTAGTTATCTCCATACATTCACATTATGATCTATACCTAGTCACTTTTGACAGATACAATAAAAAGAATTTGAAGGAAGGTAAAGGGCAATGTGTGGATAAAACGTCTATCTTATGAAGAGTAAATGCAAATTAACCAAACTTTTCCTGGAATGTTGACTTCACAAGACCTCTATGCCTTGGACCTCTGCTCTCAGATTCCCACTACTATTAGGAATATTGATTAAGTAATTGATTCTGATAAGTTGAGTGGCAGAAGAGAATCTTGCCAAGCTGCCTTAAGACCAGTTTGGAGTTTAGAGCCCAAGCCTCTGTTAAAGTTCTGTTGGAATTTCCAGGTGAGGGTTGAAAATTTAACTACCACTGAGAGCTCTGGGATTCTGGGCAGTCTTTGACTGACTGACTCTCTCTTGAATCTTAGCTGGTTCAGGAAGCAACATCCTCTCTGATCTCCTTGGTTTCTCCCTGTGACATTTTGGGAACACCAGAACTTAGAGTTCGTTGATTGTTTGGCTGTGATTGGAGAGAAGTTACTGGTAGAGAAACCAGATCTTGTTTTCTCTGGACTCTGGGAAACACAGAGTCAAGGGTGAACTTTGACTAGGCCTCAACCAACTTGCTCTAGCTGGTCTTTTGATAATTTTGTAGACAGAGATTTAAGATAACTATGTTATTTATAAGTTATTGGAAATAACTTTATTTCCAATTTAATTTATATTAAAATTAGATAATTTAGATAGAATTAGAAATTAGATAGAAATTAGAAATTTAGATAGAAAATTTGGGTTTTATTTCACAATAGGGAGAAATAGAGTAGCCTGGTTTCTGGGAGAAAAAAAGACCATGAGGTTTACTTGGGAGTGGGTAAAAGCTTAGTATCCCTTAGTTTTTTAGGGTTTCCTGTTTATCACTTTCGTAAATCCTTATAACTTTTATTAAAGATTAATTTTATCTGACTCTGTTATCCATTGTGCTAATCAACAAGGCCCAATACTGCTACCTTGGCCCTTGTATCTAGAGTATCTAGACTAGTGAGTCTACCTAGCTACTATCTTAACACTACCCAAAAAGGTACCCATGCCCCACGTTTTAAAAATCAGTTTTATTGATGTTTTTTCTTCTTACATTACCTACGTTTCCCTACAGTTACAATTAGAACCCTGATTTTGTTTTGATGTGACCGCAAAAAATGTGAGTTTCAAGACTGTGAATTGCCAAAACTATAAAGATAATTTTAGTGTCTTGAATTAAATCAAAAATAAGTGGTCGCCATGGGAAAATTTCCCAAATATGACTACCCAAGTCAGCTGGGTTTAATGGAGATTTTAATTAATGCAAATTAAGGAATTAAGGGAAGGGAGAGAGACAGAGTAAGAGGAAATAGTAGGAAAAGGCTAGGACCTAGGCCAAATGGCCTAGGCCTTTCTCTTTAAGAGAGAAAACTAAGTCAGTCTTTTATCCACTCACCACAAGATTTTTGTCCCAAGCAAAACTCTAGTGTTCAGAGAGACCCTCCAATTCAGCTTCCAAACTCAACTAAGTTCAGAGAGCCCAGCTCTGAGCTCCTGACCTCCTTTTAAAGATAATTTTCTCCTATGTCACCTCCCCTAAATTTTCACATCTACCAATCACAGTAGACACTTTCCACAGGACTGACCATTCTTAATTCACATCTTCTTTTGTTATCACCTTCTCTGAGTAGACTAAAACTTCACACCTCTTGCTAAGCTTGCCCTTTGTAAGTTGTTTGACCTTTTAGTGATTAATTTAACCTTTATAGGTACTTAGCACCCTTTTGTATTAGATCTAAAAATAGACCTAGCGTAGGGTTTTGACCTCACTATAAGTATGAGTTAAGTACTTTTTCATTGTTCAGTAAGGAATTTTACAACTTTATCTTCCCCTAAAGTATACCTAAGTATGGGTGGAGCAATGTTAAATTCCCAATACATTCCTGATCAAGTACCTTCATTGTTTAAATGGGGAATAGCCTTAACCAAATGTTCCAAGGTAGAGTCTGAGCAGTTTTTAAGATTCACATTGACCACATGAGCTTCCTATGCGTGTGCCTTACTACTATTGTACTTTGTTTCAATTATCTTCCCTCCAGACCCTGAGTATATTTGTGTAAGAAAGTGTGTGCCCTCAGGGCTTGGGGGAAGAATATTTTATAACTCCTGTTATTGTTATACCATTTGAAGAATGTCTTCTCTAAGAGATAATTAAGTTTGCTGTCTGATTGTTAATGGAAAGCACACTAATGGGAGCTCCTGAGCCTACACTGTTAGGATTAGTCACTAATGGCATTCCTAGAAAGAACGCTAGGAAGCAAGGTGACAGCCACCTTTATGGAGGTCCTAACTTATAAGTTTAAGGGCAAATTGGAGAGGTAAGTCCAGACAGTGCCACATAGTGATTATTTATCTTGTTCTATTTAATTTACTTTCCATCAGTTCATATAAATCATCCCTATGCTTCTCTATTTTAAATTATACTTATTACTTCATAAAACAGTCATATTCCATTACATTCATAGGTACAATTTGTTTAGCTATTCCCCAATAAAAGGCAGTTACTTTGTCTCCAGTTCTTTTCTACTACAAAAAGTGCTGCTATTGACTTAGGGGGTGGAGCCAAGATGGCAGCTTAGTAGTAGCAAAAGCTGAAACCACTCTGACCATCCTTCCAAATTAATCTTCAAAAAGTGCTTCAAAACAATGGGAATCAAAAACCAACAGCAAGAGTGAGGGAGCTGAAGACAATATGAAAGGTAGGTAGAGACATTTGATTCTCACAGGATAAGGAATAAATAGAAGTAAAACTGTACCCAGAGGAGTGCTGGCCGACCACCCCACTACCTACTGCACCAGGTTCTGAACATGGGTATAAACCAACTTCAGGACCCAGGCTACAACAATAGAGCACCCCTAGGTCCTGGCACAGTGAAGCACAGAAGTCCATAGCATTTGGCCCTTTCAAGACTAAAGTGCAATGATGACTTAGCCTCAGAGCAAAATATCTCATAGTGCTGAGCCTGCAAGATAGCAGAGAAGAATCATCAGCTTTCAGAATTCTCAGTCCACAAGGCAAAAAAAAAAAGGCTAAGAAAATGAGCAAAGAGCAAAAGAAACATCTAACCCTAGAAAATTTCTATGGTAACAAAAATAAATAAATAAATAAAACACAGAGTCAATAGGGGATAGTGAGATCCAAGCAATCACATGCAAAACTTCAAAGAAAAAATGGAAATTGGTCTCAAACATAGATAGAACTCAAAAAAGAATTCAAAAATCAAATAAGATAAGTTGAAGAAAATCCACATGAAAATCCAATGAAGAAAAGAGTTTCATGAAAAGTAGAATGGACCAAATGGAAAAGAAGGATCAAATGGTATTAAAAAAAATTAGAATTGGGCAAATAGAAGCTAATGACTTCATAAGACATCAAGAAATGATAAAACATAATTAAAAGAATGGAAAAAATAGAAGAAAATATGAAACATCTCACTGAAAAACAACTGATGTGGAAAATAGATCCAGGGGACACAATTTAAGAATTATTGGACTATTTGAAAGTCATGACCAAAAAAAAAAAAAGCCTAAACATATTACAAAAAGTTATCAAGTTATACTGCCCTAATATCCTTGAACAAGAGGGCAAAATAGAAATTGAAAGAATCCACAGATCACCTCCTGCAATAAATCCACAAATGACAACTCCCAAGAATGTTTTAGCCAGGTTCCAGAGTTCCCGGGTCAAGGAGAAAATACTGCAGGCAGCCAGAAAGAAACAATTCAAATATCATGGGGCCCCAGTCAGGATTTACACAGTCTAGCAGTGTCCACATTGAAGGACAGGAAGCTTTGATATCTGGAAGACAAGGGAACTGGGTTTACAACCAAGAATCACCTACTCATCAAAATTGACTATATTATTTCAGGGGAAAATATAGTCATTTAATAAAATGGAAGATTTCCAAGTATTCCTGAGGAAAACACCAGACCTAAATAGAAAATGTGATGTTCAAATGCAAAATTCAATGAGAAGCTTAAAATGGTAAATAAGAAAGAAAAATGTAAGGTCTTCAAATAAAGTCAAATTGTTTATATTCCTCAAAATTTTTTATCATTTTCATAGTAGGTAGAAGACCTGTACATAGACAGAGGGTATGGTAGTAAGCTGTTTAGGAGATGTAAAAAATAATCTAGGGGTGAAAAAGAAGATTGTACTAAGAGAAATGGGAAGAGATAGTAAAATGGGGTGAATTATATCACATAAAGAAGCGTGTGTTGGGGAGGGGAATACTATTAGAGTGGAGGGGAGGAATTGGCTCAAAGGGGAAAGAACACCCAGATTCATTTGGGGCATAGAATCCTATCTTACCCTCCAGAGAAATAGAAGGGGAATAAGAAAGGGGGTGGTGAGGAGGGGAGGAAGGGAAAAGTTGGGGAGTGTTGATTAAAAGGCCCTATAGAGAAATAGGAAGGGAATAAGAAGGTTGGTGATGGGAAGGGGAATAATATAAGGGAGGGGAAAGGAGAGAAGTGATTAAAAGCAAAACACTGGTATGGAGGGAAAGAATGAAAGGAGAAAGGGCAGAATTAAAAGAGGAAATCAATATGGAGGGAAATAAACAGATGGTAATCATAACTATGAATGTAAATGGGATGAACTCACCCATAAAACAAGCAGCTAGCAGAGTGGATTAAAAACCAGAATCCTACCATATGTTGTTTACAAGAAATACATTTGAGGCAGGTAGACAAAGAATAAAGATAAGAGGCTGGAGCAGAATCTATTGGGCTTCAACTAGACAAAAAAAGCAGGAATAGCAATCATGATCTCAGACAAAACTAAAACAAAAATAGATCTGATTTTAAAAGATAAGGAAGATAATTACATCTTGATAAAAGGTAGTATAGACAATAAATATCAGCACTTGACATATATGCACAAAATGGTATAGCATACAGATTTTTAAAGGAGAAACTAAAGAAGCTAAAGGAGAAAAAAGACAGTAAGAGTGCTACTAAATATTTTGGTGTATATGGATGGAGCTTTCTTTTTTGTCATTAACCTCCTTGAGGTATGTGCCTCCCAGTGGAATCTTTGGGTCAAAGGGCATAGACATTTTAGTTACTTCTAAAAAATATTTCCAAACTGCTTTTCAGTTTGGATGGACCAAATCATAGCTCCAGCAAAAGTGCATAATTAGTATGCCATCTTTCTACAGAATTGAGCATTCCTATCTTTTGTCACCTTAATTTGCTGTGTGAGACATGAAACCTCAGAATTATTTTCATTTGCAATTCACATATTAATAACAGCATTCTTTCATATGATTATTATTAGTTTATAACTTTTTTTTTGAAATTGTTTGTTCATATCTTTTGACCAATAAATATTTGAGGAATGATTTTTTAGCTTATATTTCTATCAGTTACCTACAAATCTTTGTTATTGATGCTTATAAAAGTAAGATGATACAAAGATTATTTTCTGTCAAACACTTATTTTTTATCAATTGCATTAATAATTTTGCTCATTCAAAATCTTTTTCAATTTTGTGTAATCTACTATTTTCTCTTTTGTAATTGCCTCCTTCCTTTGATTGATTAAGAATTCACACCCTTAACTAGCTTTAAGCAAAATTATGAATTTAGTAAAATCTCAGAACCTTATCACCACCACCATTTTCCCTTTGTCCTCTTTTCAGTGTTCTTCTATCCAGGTACCTAGGGTCTCTGTTACAATGAAATAGACTTGAAAAAAAAAACAAAGAATGGGCTTGAATTGATTTAGGAAATTCCACCTAAGGAATATAAGGCAATTTGGAAGTCATATGAAAAGGAAAACCAAATGAGAAAAAATAGAAACCAAGTTTCAAGGGACTATGCAAATCCAGGAACAAATGGTCAGAGATACTGGAAAGTGAAACAAAGAATACATGAGTTATTGGAGTTTTACATTTAAATTACTTTTGAATGTATAATTTTCACTGTGTTGAATTAGTCTTATTGACAGTTATTGATATAATAGTTGACAGCTTAAAAATGTTTTAGAAAGAAAACAAAAAATATACATGTCTTTAAGAGTTAAGAAAATGTTTTGTTCCTCCCTAGGGATATTTGCATTTTGGAAATAAACTCTAAGAGAGGTTAGCACTTAACACAAATGAGTTCATAGGCCATTATTGGAAGATACTTTTCTATGGAAGAGATAAGGCTTCTTAAATGACTCCACATAGATGAGCATCGGTTTTTTCTATCTTAAGTATAAAGTCTACATAACTGGGCATCCCAGCTGGTGGTAGCATAGGAGACAAGGAAATGAACATAAGAATAACAAAGGACTCCTTGCACTGTCTACCAATCCTACAGTTTACATTTGGAATTCAATTGATGTAATCTTTATTTTAAGAGATGATTATTTATGTAACAAATATATTAATAGAATCTTAAGAGGCTAAGTCCAAACTCTTCATTTTATAGAGAAATTAAATGGCCTCTCAAGGTTAAACCATTAGTAAATAACAGAACTGGGATTCAAACATGAATTTTCTGACCCCAAATTCATTTTTTCCAAGCACACCATGCAACTTTCATAATATATGTCATAATAATTCTCTGCATAATTCCTTTAAATACTGACCACCTTTTCTATTATTTTGTTTTGTTGTTCTTATTCTTGTTTTGGGTATTTTTGTTTTTTCAGATCATTTAACTATTGGACAAAAGAAACTTAAAGACAGAAAATTAAAGTAAATCATGGAAGCCATTTCCAATCAAAGATAAAAGCATATCAGTAAGAACTGTGGAATTTGATTTACAATATATATGCTATACTCCAATTGTAAAAAAATGTTCTGAAATAAATGAGTTCTAACCAGCTACAGTGATCCCTCACCTACCACAGGAGTTACATTCCAAAGACCTCTATGATAGGTGAAAATCCATGAAGTGTCAGCATTTTATTTATTTTATTATTTATATATATATTTAAGGCTTTATAAACCCTCCCAACTCTCCTATACACATTTTCCACACTCTTATTAATCTACAGTTACTAAGCCAATCAGCGCCCAGGATACAGAACACAGCACTATGGTTGGTAACCTTTCATTCCATCAAACAATAGTGTGCCACAATAAAGTAACCCCATGATACAGAATTAGATATATATTTTTAAAAACCCGATACAGTGAAACCACATGTGAACCACAATATAGCAAGGGATGATTGTACTTTGAAAAGACCTTTATTGCCTTGGAATTTGTTGTTAATCTTCCCTTTTTTAATTTATTTTCACTACTTATACATCCAGGGCCTATTACAAAATAATTTGGTGCAACTCTTAGAATCTAGTTATCTATAAATAATTATTTGTTCCCTTGCTTTAAGTTTAAAAGAATTATCCATTCTGTTTTATTCATTAAACAAATATACTAAATAATTTCATGTCCTGAAAAAATGCATAAAGGTCAACTCACTGTATTGTGTCACAGTAAAGAGGACTTAAACAAAAATACAATAGTAATTTCTTTGAATTAGTAAATTCCTTTTGCTTTCTCATTGAGTAGTAAATACTATTGAGAATTGCAAATAAAATAAAGTAAAATTTTCATTAAAAACAGGAGGAAGCAAGTTGTGTTACAAGAATATGTAAAGGCATTCCTTGAGGATCCTTAGCAGTTTTACTATAGCTAATTTTTATTTTTAGAAGTTAACAAATAGGAACAGTTAGGTGGTTCAGTGGAGGGCCAGGCCTAGAAATAGAAGGTCCTAGGTTCAAATGTGGCCTCAGATACTTCCTAACTATGTGACCCTGGGCAAGTTACTTAACCCACATTGCCTAACTCTTACAGCTCTTCTGCCTTGGAACCAATACATAGTACTACTGATTCCAAGACAGAAGGTAAATGTTTAAAAAAAAGTTAACAAATAAATATCATATATCTAAATTATTTATATGAAACTCCTATGTCATGCAATGATCAGCAAAACTATAGTGCAAAGAGACATGGCAGGAGTCCTGGATTCATTTCCTTTCTGCTGTATTTCATGAGACAAGTTATATAACTTCTATGTTCGTTTTCTTATCTATAAAGCAATGGAGTCAAATAATGATCTCACAAGATCCTTTATAGGCCTAAAATTCTGTGTTATTATGAGAGTATTCCATACAAACAGAAGTTAATCAGGGAGTACCTGGCTGCCTTTCAAGTCACCGGGCCTGGATGAACTATATGCTACTTTATGGAAAATACTAGACAGTATAATTGCTAAATTGGTGTTAGCAATCCTGAAAGATCTTGGAAAAATTGAAGATATCACACAACTGGAAAAAGGTAAATTTTCCCAAAAGGAAAGAGGTTAGATTCTATAAATTATAAGATAGTATACTTGACTTATGGCCCTGGCAAAATTCTAGAATGTTTGATTAATGTTTAATTAATATATGAAAACCCGGAAAGAGAAAGTGATCACTAAGCATGACTTCATCAAGAATAGCTTATGCTACCATTTGTTTATTTGGGTATATGATTTGGGGTTTGGGTTTCATAAAATTACTCTCTTACAAATAATGAATAATATAGAAATAGGTTTTGAGTGACAACACATGTATAGCCCAGTGGAATTGCTTGTAAACTCCAGGAGGGAGGAGGGAAACAACATTAATCATGTAACCATGGAAAACTTGGGGGTAAATTTGTTCCTGGAATAAAATTTTTTTAAAAAACATAGACTAGAGTATACTTACCTCCTTACCTTTTTACAAGATAACTATACTAAGTGATCAAGCTTAGGTTTCAATGAAGCATTTTGGGGTCAGGACTGACAGCTCTAGGCTGGTGTTTCAGGCTTTGTGTTGGAACAAATAAAAATATTTATTGACCCTTCAATACTTAACAATAGCATGAAAAGGCTACTCACTACTCAACAAGGACTTGGCACTCATTTGGGTAAGTATACACTCCTTTCTTCCCCACCCCATATGGAAATGTGTTTGATCAGAAGAGTATGTTTTATGTCCAAAGGGTATATGTACTCCCACAACAGTGGAACATATGTCAAATCTGAAAGGCTTCAACTCCTCATGGGCTGGATTTTTTTTATGGTTTAAGTGACCAAGAAGTATCAAACAGGTGGAACCCTAGTTTCCTGACTCTATAAAGTCTTAGAGACAGCTACTCTACCTTTTAAGGAAAAACTGGCCCAGTTTATGTCAGAGGCCCTATAGTAAATGTTGATCCTAGCACATATGCTACTCCTGTGCATAAGATAGACAGATATGGGCCAGATGATAAATTAGATGGTTTTAGAAGCCAAAATAAAAAAAACACCACCAACTTGGGAGGCCTCTGAGCATTCTAGAAATCTTTGCTTGGTCCTGTATAGTTTAAGATTTTTGTCAGTGACAATAATAAACTTTTAAATCTACAGATGACAGCCTCTGCATGTTCTAGTACTTAATGCAATCAGCATATAATCTGAGAACAAGAATATCTGAAGAACAATATATAGGGAACCTATCCAATTTGGACTCTACACTGAACATCATTCTTCATGACAGCAGTGAACATCTCTGGGGAGCATATGTCTCCCATGAAGATGATTCTCAGATCTTTTTATCAAGCCCTAACCTTTCTTCTGACCACTAGTCTCAGATCTCCTACTGCTAGATGTACTATAAACATCGTATAGTACTAGGTGTACTATAGACATCTTAAATTCAACATATCCTAAACTAATCTCATGATCTTCTCCCACAATTCTTTCCTTCTTCTAACTTCCCTATTATGTCAAGGATATCACAGCTCCCAAGCTAGGTGACATCTTCAACTCCTCACTCTCTCCTTCACTTTCTGCAGCCAATCAATAAATACCCTACTCAACAAATTCTAATGGTTCCCTATCATGGGAAAACAAATAAAATATAAAATCTTCTATTGGCTTTTTAAAGGCCCCCATTGCCTTACTCCTTCCTAGCTTTCCAGACTTCTTACACCTTATGCTCCATCATGTACTCCAGTACCAATGGCTTTCTTGCTGATCTTTACACTTTACTCCATATTCAGGCTCTTTTCACTGGTTATTCCCCATGCCTGGCATTCTCTGTCTCTGTCTCTCCTCATGTGTAGCTTCCTTCAAGCCTCTGTGTAAATTATCTTAATAATTATCTTGATATGCTTGAATTGCTCTACCTATGCTTGAGGGTGATGAAGTCCTGTAAGACTGACTCTGGTAACATGAAAACCCAGAAGGATTTGGAGAAACTGATTATCTCCAGAGCAACTTGAAGAAACTATCTTTGGGACCCAGAGTGACTTGGAGAAGCTGACAATCCTTGGGGAAATGACCTTGAGTAAACCTAGCTGAAGTAACCATGGAAACCTAAGATAGGAAACTTAGCTAACTTTAAGTCTCCTGTTCTACTAAGCGGACACTCTGTCAACCTTGGACTTTAACTACTGGATACCTAGCCCTAAGACTCAGTGGGTCATTATATTGCTGAAACCATGAGACTGAGTTACTTCATACTCTTATCTTGTTTTCATATGCCAATTAACCGTACCAAAGAGTCTTTGTTTCTCCCTTACACCTAGAAATCCATCACCCAGTCCTGGGAACTCTCCACCCATACCACCGGGATTCCTCCCTGGACCAGCTCCCTTCCACAGCCTCTTTTTCTCCCACCTCCTTTCTCTAGATTATTTAGTCTGCTCTTTGCTGCCTTTGAACTGAGTTCCTTGGCAATAGGTTGATTAGCTCCACATGTATGTCCTTTCTTAATAAAGACTATCTTGATTTTAAAGGCATTGTATTGTTTAGTTCCCCTCAGGAGAAAGAGGGACTTAAGTTCATTGAGTTCAAGTACCTCAGTTTACATCTCAGACAAAAATTCTACCTTCTCTAAGAAGCCATTCCTTATTTCCTATAATGCTAGTGCTTCCCTCTCAGTCTCCAATCTGACCTGTATATATAACTTGTTTATATGTTGTTTCCACCATTAATTAGACTGCAATTCCTTGAAGTCAGGAACTATTTTTGCCTTTTCTTTGTATCCCTAGCACTTTGCATAGTACATGGTGGAGACTTCACAATTGCTTATTTACTTGACTGGAACAGATGATTTAATCAAGTTTGGTGAGAGAACTTAATTCTCTGAAACTAAGAATTGTTATATGTGTGTTTTGTTTATGATGTTCAAACTCTATATGAGAGCTTCTTCTAATTAATCTAAGTAAGACAGATATCATTGATGACATAGAAAGGGGAGTTAGACTGATAGGTTTAAAACTGGATAGAGGCTAGACCTGAAGACAGGAAGACCTGATTTAAAATTCAGTTTCAGACACTTACTAGCTATGTGACCTTGAGAAAGTCTATTAACTGTGTTTCCCTCAGTTTCCTCATCTGTAAAATGAGCTGGAGAATGAAATGGCAAACCACTCCAGTATCTTTGCCAAGAAAACCTCAAATGGGGTCACAAAGTCAGATGTGAATGAAAAATGACACCAAAAAAAAATGACTGGGGGGAGGGTGGGTTAGGTGGCTCAGTAGATAGAAAGCTAGGCCTAGAGATTGGAGGTCCTAGGTTCAAATCTAGCCTCAGGCACTTCCTAGCTGTGTGACCCTGGGTAAGTTACTTAACCTCCATTGCCTAATCCTTACTGCTCCTCTACCTTGGAACCAATATACAGTATTGATTCTATGATGGAAGATAAGGGTTTTAAAAAAATGTGTATACAAATATACATACAAATATGTAACTAGCATTTATATAGTGCTTCTATATATTGTATAGTATATACCTACATATATATGAAGCTGGCATTTATATGGTGCTTTTTGTTATTGCACATGATTCTCACTAAGATAATCCACTAAGAACTACTTTCTCCATTTTGCAGATGAGACAGAAAGAAATTGAGTGTTAACAGTCTCTACATAATTAATACCTGAGTAGGATTTGAATTCAGCTCTTCATGACTACAACCAAAACACCTAGCTGCTTCAAGGAAAAACTTTCTATCCAAAGTGGAATGAGAATCCTTAGTGCCATGGTGGCAAACCTATCCCACGCATGTTAGAGCATTCCAGAGGGGGCTGCTCCCCTCCCCCTTTCCACCACACCTGAAGACATTTCTCACATGACCTGCCCCTCTTGCCCAGCCCAATGGGAGTGCTTCCTCCTTCCCCAGTCTGGGGTAAGGGCTACAGTTTGGGCACTTGGTCTCTAAAAGGTTTATCATCACTGATCATGTGTATACTGAGTTCCCCTCTACTCGAGGTCTTCAAACAGTCAGATTAATACTTGTTGAAGATGCAGAAAGTATTTGCTATGAGATATGGGAATACCTTTCTAATTCTTGGCATTCTTTGATACCAAGTGACCCTGAGTAAATAAGTCACAACCTCTCTTGGTTTCAGCTTCCTCATCTGTAAAATAACTAGATTTCTAAGTTTCCTTTAGTTCTGATGATCCTATAAGCACCATAGAATAGAAAGGTGAAGGTTATTAGTCGGTAATGAGGGTACACCATTAGTAGGAAAATATGGTTGATTCAGAGATAGAATATAGAACAGTGGAGGTTTAATAGTGTAATAAATCTCAATAAATCTTATATACTAAAAAATACAACTCTGTAATTATCATTGATAATTTGTAATAATTAAATTCAAGTTTAAACTTAAATATACCTATATTATTACATTGAAGAAAAGGTTTGCATTGTAGTGTTTTCATTCATCAAAAATATAATCAGACTAAACATACTTTTTTTTAAAACCCTTTTCTTCCATCTTGGAATCTATACTGGGTAATAGTTCTAAGGCATAAGAGTGGTAAGGGCTAGATAATGGGGGTTAATGACTTGCACAGAATCACAAAGCTGGGACGTATTTGAGGCCATATTTGAACCCAGGACCTCCTGTCTCTGGGCCTCGCTCTCAATCTACTGAGTCACCCAGCTGCCCTCTAAACATACTTGTTCTTAAGATAAGTTTATTTTACTAATATTTTAATTTTACTTTTCCCAATCTATCTTATTTTAAGAATAAGGATTTGAAACTTTGCCCTGAAACATAGTGAAAGGAATAGAAATGATCTGGGTCTCCAAGATAGTAGAAAGCCCTTATCTCCCTACTTACAAATATGAGGAAAAGCTTTCTAAAATTTAAAATTGAGACCCTCTTCATTTTAAATTCCATCATTTCAAGCAAAGTCTGGGAGATCTATAGATGAGATTACAGCACTCTGCAGAGGACAGGATTAGGTAGCCCGTAGCCCGTAAGAATCCTCACACTGACAGGCCTATTGTATATTGTAATAGCACTATTGAATGTTCACACTGAAAAAGTAATACATGGCTTTTTAGATTTAAAGTTGAAAGGGGACTTCATTCAGTCCTTTTAATCAGAGAAATTACTTGCCCAAGGTCAGATAGGCAGCAATTATCTGCAGGATTCAAACCCAGATCATCTGTTTTCAAATCTAGGGCTCTTCCAATTGCAATACTGCAATACTGATTTCATTTTCAAGATTCCATGAGCAATTTTTCAAAGTCAGATTGAAAGCCAAAATGATCTAAAGATGATCTACTTTTGTATTTTTGCATGAACAAAAATAAAAGAATCTACTTAAACGTAACTGAATTTCAAAAATAACACTATGCCTTTTTTGAAGATGACCTTGAGTGGCATTTTATGCCTTCTTTGAACATTATCTTGACTGCTAATTAGCTAACTATCCAAGAACACAAGATTTTTAAAAAGATTTGCCATTAACCAATTTATAACTATTCACCTAAAAATTTATAATAATTGGGGGGGGGGGCTCCACTCTCTAATCTAAAAGTCCTAGTAGTATCTTTCCATCTTTCCATAACCCCCCAATGTAACTAACAAGAAGACTTAGAGAACCCACTAAAAGTTGGTACAAAATAAGTACTAAATCACATTATTGACAACTTCCACTAAAAACTCAGCCATAATTTTACACTACCATTTCTCCCCATCTTCAGAACTGTCTGGCATAAATTTCATTTCAAATGCTGACCTAGTCTAAACAGAGTAATACATGATAACATCCAAATATGAAATAACATTTCTAAACTAAGGGGAGACCTATCAATCAAGGAAAAGTTGACTAAATGGTAGTATATAAATGTGGTAAGAGTATTATTGTGCTTTAAGAAATTAAGAAAGATTATTTCAAAGGCACAGATTTATATGACCTGATGCAGTGATAAGAAAAACCAGAATAATTCATACTATAACATTATTACAAAAATGAACAATTTTGAGAACTTTCATAAACTAATGAAGAATGAAATGAGAAATGAAATGATCTGAACAATAATAACCACACTGTAAAAACAATTTTCCAAACTGTAAACTATGAATACCATTCATGATTTTGGAGGACCAATGATGAAACATATTATCCATTCCAGAAAGGTGATGGATTTAGGATAGGAAAAGAGACAGATACATCTTTGTAGACTGAGGGAATTTGTTTTGCTTGCCTACTAATATTTGTTGACAAAAAAAAAGTTTTTCTTTGTTGTCAATGAGATTGTCAAGGAGAGAAAATAAGATTTTCTTCCCTCTCTCTTAAATAGAGGAGGGGTTACTACAGACATGCAATGTTGCATGTCTTTTCAGATGAGGTCACTGTATTCTTAGTTTTATCTTTAAGTTTTGTCATGTTAAAAAAAAATCTTTAAAAATTAAAAATGTCTATTTAAATATGTGTGCACAAAGCCATGAGGGAAATCCAACGATGCCTGCTTTAAAATAGTTTCCTGCAAACAGCAGCTGACCAAGCGGTCACAAAAGGCACAGACAGTACATGCCTGGAAAACCTGTGTATCTGTTTATGCTCTTCAGCCAGGGGCCTGGGGCTCTTGGAACGTTTCTGTATCCATCCTCTTACAAAGCCAATATTCGCGACGAAAGCAGTCGTTCTCGTTGGCATTTACGGTGTCTTTTATGTCTGGGCAAGTTCGTTTAGACCATAGAATTCGGGGCCGGGACTTTCCTCGTCTATGGCCATCTTGCAGTAATGGCCTCTTTTACTACCTTCCTTCCTTCCATTCCTTCCTACCTGCCTGTCTGCCTTTCTCTTTGATCAAGCCAGGTTCACCCATCTCCTTCCTCTACAGCTCTGTGCTCAGCACCCCGACTCCCCGGCCTGGTCGAAAAGGGCCCTGATACGTCTTCCCCTTACAAGGATCCGGCCTCCATTTTGTCCTCCAAGTCTCCTTCACTGGTTCCTCGGTCTCGCGGGATTCTTTAATGGCTTCGTTTCTTTTTGGTTGCGCGAGAACCCGGGAGGGGAGTTTGGGGGAGGGGTATGCCCCTTTGGAGGAAATACTCCTCCTTTAGAGGTTTAATTGCAACTGGTGCCCTGGGGAACAGTAGAAGAGGGGACTTGAAGGACGACGACAGACCAAGGAGAGTTTCTCAAAGTGGCCCTAGAAAATCTTTGGGCAGCTGGTGACGTAGCATTGAGGGGTGGGGTGCGGCGCGGTAATCCGCCTCTTAACTACTGCGGACAGACAGGACGCGGATCTGGCCTCAGAGGACAATGCGCCATTATCTCGTCCCTCCCCCACTCCAACCATTCCAGGCTCTTACGCCGCTTTTCCCGCCCCGCGCGCGCTCCCTCTAACCACCCCCACATTCTCTAGCACGCGCATACGCGCGCACAACGGTTGGGGAAGGGTGAGGAGGGAGCTGTGGTTTCCTGGGCAGCAGCTCCTCCCTCTCCCGGGACTCTGGTGGCGCGGTTGCATCAGAAGGCATTTCCCACACCAAACATCCCACCATCAGTCGACCCATTAGTATGCAGCTGGGAGGCAGCGTTAGGAAAAACTTTGGAGAATGTGTGACCCATTTCAATGAACAAAGGATTTGTTTATTACCAGGGAGACCGCAAGCCACTTCGAGAAGCACTGCAGTGCGATGGTGCAGCTTCTAAAATGGCGGACGTGGTGTTGGCAAGGGCGGAGGGAGGGAGGCAGGAGACAGAGCCAGGGAGGACCCAGAAAAAGAGCTCGTGGGGGAGCGCGAGAGCGTCAGCTCTAGGAGGCACTTCCCTTTCGTCTCGGTGGTAGCGAGTGAAGGGCGTGCGGCTCGGGCTCGTCATCATGGCAACTGAGACAGAGGCCGGGGAACCCGGGAAGGGGAAGGTAACGGGAAGAATGGGTCGAGCGGAAGGGGGAGCCTAAGCGCCCGGTCTGGGCCTGCGGAACTCGTACGATCTATCGCTTCCGTCGTCTCCTGGGCCCAGAGTGGGACCCCAGCGGACGGCCGAGGTGGGGGAAGGGGCGGCAGCCGTGGGGGAGAAAAAAAATGCCCAGGGTAAGGGTTTATGTGGAGCAGCCGGTCGCACGTGGGTAGCCAGAGCAGGATAACTCCGGGCGTGGGCCCACGGGGTTCGGATATTCTTTGGGCCTGGCTTTCTCTCCATTTTTAGGCACCCAAATTACACTTGCCAGGCTTCAGTTAAGATGTACCTAAATGATAATGTAATAAAACGATGAAAAGTGCACGAAGAGTGCACTGCCTCCCCACAGGCCTAGATTCGGAAACCTAGCATTGCATTTTTAGAGGTTGGAGTGTTGGGGAAGGGGAAGTGAGTCGTTAAAATCTGTTACTTTGCTACAACACATTATCTTCACATATTAAGTATCACAGGGATAGGGACTGGAGGGTTTATTTCTTTGGTGTAAGGCTGGATTTTTTTCTTCCCATTGAGAAATCTTGTCTAAATGTGGATGGACACCTTCGTACATGTCAAGCCGCCACAGCAAGGGACACCCCTAATGCCCAGGAAGCAAAATACAATCATTAATTTGCAACCAGTATGTCTTTAATGGAAGGTTTGGTGGCCCCCAGAAATCTATGCGTTTGACACCACTGGTCAGAAAACTGAGGTCACACAGCCAGTCGTGTCACAGGTAAGACCTTGAACCCAGATTTTTCTGATTTCAAGGCCCCCTCTCCATCCACTAGATAAAGCCACATAAAGTAACTACCTTTAGTAAATTAAATTTAATCATCAAGGATTTAGGAAGCCTCGATTGTGGTACAAAACGCTGGGAAGACAAAAACATTTAATGTATGGAGAAAACTTGTCTAAGGACAGGCACCTGGAAATTAAGAAAGGGTTCTGGTAGGAAGGCCCATTTAGTTAGGAGCTCCAAGAGGCAAAGGTAAGTAAGGGTCAGCACAAAGCAAATATGACAGACAACCTGCAGTTGAGGGAGAGGGATAGCTAGGTAGTACCTGGGGAACCCCAGACCTGGAGTCAGGGCATGTGGCCTCAAGGCACTGCCTAACCAAGTAACCCTGAGCAAGTCATCTGATTGCCTAACTCTAAATTAATACTAAAGTTAAAAAAAAAAATTTAAGGCAAAATCATGGGGGTAGAATATTATATAGAGTAAGTGGACCATTTGAAGCTGAAAGGCTGGGGCCAGATGGAAAAAGGCTTTAAATGCCAAAAGAATTTTTAAAAATATTTGTTGAATGAAAAGTTGGTAAAAGGAGCGATTGATTCACATACAACCACAGCAATTTATTCAGGTTTTGTTTTAGTTTTGTTTTATGGAAATTGTTCGAGCCACACTGCAGGGACTAAATTCTTAACTACTAAACTGGAGAGATACTGAGTCAAACTAAGGATATACAGTCTAACAGCTAGCAAGCTCTTTTGTCAAAACTGAATAATTTCTCAGTCTATATGGGGCAGCTCTAATTGCATTAGATTATTATAAGGGCCGTGGTCAAAAGTACATGACACCAAATATAAAAATGAGGTTAACACTTTTATCTTAAATTAAAAAAATGAAATCCCTAATACATAACTGTTATTTTAATGTTTAACCAAATTTTATTATATGCTCAAAAAATTTAGGTAATTTCTCAAAATGTGGTATTTTTTTTAATTGAATTTTACATACTTAAAAAAGCATAGTGGAAATCTGGTGCCCTAAATTCCAGACCAGACTTTGTAATGTACACTATGATCTTGACTAAGTCAAAACTTAACTGGTTTCCTCAACTATAGACAGTAATTAATACTATCTCTCAGGGGTTTGCTAGATAAATGACTAAAATAGTGGCAAGGAGTTTTTGCTTGGGGGGACTTGTGATTCTCTTCAATAGTAGGTATGAGGGGCAACTAGGTAATTCAGTAGATTAAGAGCAAGGTCTGGAAGCAAGACTGGAAACAGGAGATCTGGCCTCAGATGTTTCATAACTCTTCCACCCTGGACAAGTCATTTAACCCCAAGCCACTCTTCTGCCTTAGAACCAATACACAGTAAGGGTTTAAAACAGGTGTTACAGATGCAAGGAGTGGCTTCTAAATCTCATTGATAAATTAATATATCTCATTAATCTTTATTAGGTATAGTAAAAGAGGGTGATCTATAAGGAATCTCAAGTTGTTTTTTAACAGAAGCCTTAGATTCGGCTGTAAGTATATCTACAATTTGAAGTTTTAAAATGACCAATATTGGTAATCTAGACAAAAATATGGAGAATTGACATTTTATCAAATTAACTTTAAGAACACTTAACTCTGCCCTATGTCTAGGCTAATCAAATAAATTTCTGACCTGTAATTAACTGATAGAGTTATCCTACAAGTTATCTCCCATTATAAGTTACTAAAGAAGATTCTATTTTATGAATCTTGTCTGAATTTGATTGTGATTTAATTCCTAGCTTTGTGATCACCACTGTTAAAATCAAGTTTCTGAGAGAGCTAAAAAGTACAATCAGCACAAAATTACTTTATAGATTTTGTGTGTATATAAAATAATCCCTTCTACTTGGACATTATCTCTGAATAATCTGTGGTATAAGTTGAATTTCCTTTATACTTTAATGTATAGCCTCCATGAATTTTTAACCAAGAAAAGCTTAGTGAAATTCTGGTGATGAGCCTTTCAGTAACAGTTAATTAGATTGCTGTTTATTTTCAATTAATTACATTTTAGTCTTGAGATCTAAGAAGCACATTAAAGAGTAGTTTGTTGTTTTTCCCAGTGTCAGAATTAATGCATTATTTTCATTCATCAGAGCTATGTTCCCTCATACTCCCCTCTCCCTGCAATCAAAAAAAGGCAGGTTTGATAAATCATTCATCAACAAGTATTTATTAAACACCTATGTGCTCTCTGCACTTGGATACCAAAGCAATTGTGAAATAGTTCTTGCCTCCAAGTTTACATTTTAATGAAAGAAATGTAGTTATACAATTCAGTTGTAAGATGAGTATAGAGAAGGCACTGGGGACCAGGCAAGACCTCCTGCAGTAGATGGTCCATGATCCACATGAGTCTTGAAGGAAACCAGGGATTCCAAGGGGCAGAAATGAAGGTGCAGAGATGAACTTTTGTGAGAGGAATGGCAAGTGGGCTGAATCATGCTTTACAGTAGATTGTATGGAGGGTTATTTATGAATACCACTAGACTATCTTAGACTATTCTGACAAAATAGTCATGTTTACATGTAAGATTTTTGCCCTTTTACAATTACTTTATGCAGCAAATTGCTGCCTAGCATGATATTGGTCCTTTTAGGAATATTAATTTTTCTCAAACACACATTTGCCCGTGAGGTTGTAGTTAATAAATGTCTAATTTATTAACTTAGTTAACTAAGTAGTTACTGTAAATAGAAATAACTCAAAAGCTACCTTTCATGGGGACCTGTTACTTTCTATTTTTTGTTAAAAATCTTTCAAAATATATTGTGTATGCAGAAGATAGTGCTACTGAAATTGCACATTAACACTGCTTTAAATTAGCTGCAATCTAACAATCTGATTGAAGTGGACCTTGAGTCTAATTATTCTCCACAGAAGGAAGTTCAGATGATTTACAAGCAATGACTTTAGGTTAAATAGGTTAGTATGCAAAAAAAGTGGTAGTAAATAATTTGCCCAAAGTCACAGTATCAACAGTGGTACCTCAGCTGTTTTCTATCTGCAATAGGGACAAAACCTATAGGAAATGGAATTTATTTGGAGTATTATCTGTCAAGAATTGTTATCCCCTACCAAAGTAGAGCACAGTGCTAAGTACTGGTGTGTTATAAAAACAAAAGGATTCCTATAGAAGTTTATATTTTAATTGGACTTGAAGTCAGGGGAGCCAATAGGCAGAAATCAGAGATCAAGCATTCTAGACTTGGGGACAGCCAGAGAAAAGCTCCAAGAGCTACAAAATGGGAATATTTTGATTGAGCCAAGTACCACTAGATCAGAGCATGTGGCAAGAACTAAGGTATAAAAAGACTAGAGGTGGCAATTTTTTGGGAGAATAGGATGGAGTGGGGTAACATGCAGGGGAAAGGAGTGGGGGTGGGCTTTAAGACTAGCATTTATATTGTCCTTATCTCACTGTAGCCTCACAACCCTTGCTACAACCCCATTTAACAGATGAGATTGACGTTAATTTAAATGACTTACCTGTGTTACACAGTAGGTGTCTGAAGCAAGATTTGATTTTGTCTTCCTGACTTATAGGTCCAGCACTCTAAGCCCCATGCCACCTAGCTGACTCTTACATGTTTTGGGGTTTTTTTTTTAAACTCTTACCTTCCATCTTGAAATCAATGTTTTGTATTGGCTCCAAGGCAGAAGAGTGGTAAGGGCTAGGCCATGGGGGTCAAGTGACTTGCCCAGGGTCACACAGCTGGGAAGTGTCTGAGGCCAGAGTTGAACTTAGGACCTCCTCTCTAGACCTGGCTCTCAATCCACTGAGCTACACAGCTGCCCCCTATGTTTTTAAATGCACAAAATACAAAATGCTTAAAAGGAAACCATTTATGTCAAAATGATTAAATAAGTTCACAGGCCTCAAGTTAAGACTCTTGTTCTTTCTGAAAGAAATTATAAAAACTACTTATCTGCTAACCCTAAAAATTTAGTATTTTGGCTATATCTTATTTAAAGATACTAGGCTAATACTAATTGGAATTTATATCTGGGTATATAAGAAGGCTCAGTGCATGTGGACAAAATTTTTAAACTACCCCTTCAGGAATACTTTTTGTTTACAATGAAGGATTTCCTTTTCAATTAGCCAAAAGGTCATATAGGCTGGTAGAACTTTGAAAGGGTAGCAATTTTTAATTATCTGCTCCATGAAAAAAATGGAAGAAAGTCTTTAGTCAATAGACAATGTAAGAAAAACTTTGGCATCTGTTATGACCGTTTATCCTCCACCTATACATGCCCAACTTGCCTGAAAGTGGTTCTGCTTGGATGTTTTAGTAAAGGCAATTATTCTATTGTCTGGCATTTCAGATTGGGTTAGATTACCTTACCACTGAAGCATATCAGTTAATTAAGACTTATTGAGCCAGATTGGCCTGCTACCTTTTAAATTCTCTGCATGCATCTTTTTTTGTATCACCCTGATCCCATCCATCCGGGTACCTCTGCTTCTTAGAATTCCTACCTTCATACAAAGCATAGCTCAAAAGGTAGCTTTTTTGTTTCTCTAAGTTATCTAGATTTTATTTTTTCTGTGTACATAGTTTCCCTCCAATATACAGAAAGCTCTATGAGGGCAGGAGGAACTATTTTATCTTTTTTTAAACCCTTCCTTCCATCCTGGAGTCAATACTGTGTATTGGCTACAAAGCAGAAGAGTGGTAAGGGCTAGGCAATGGGGGTCAGGTGACTTGCCCAGGGTCACACAGCTAGGAAGTGGCTGAGGCCAGATTTGAATCTAGGACTTCCTGTCTCCAAGCCTGGCTCTCAATCCACTGAGCTGCCCCCTATTTTATTTTTCTATATACCTACCAAAGTGCTTACTATAGATTTTCTGTTGAATGTCTACTGTAGTTATGTCATATTGTATGCTGAGGTCTTGCAAGATATTTTAAATACTAAAAGTTCCTTAAGTGGGTTATAATATAGTTGGAGAAATACCTAATGAAACAATTATATCATGGCATATAATTACTAGATATAAAGAAGGTTCAAAGTATTTCAGTTCTGCTCCATATTACCTGTGCAACCTTAGGCATATTATTTAAATCTCTCTAGAATTTCCTCATCTGTCTACTTTTTGAACTAAATGACCTCAGGATCCCTTTGAACTCTAAATCTATGATCCAAAGGAAGAGATGAGCATGGACTTTTCAGGGAAGGCCTGAAGGAGTGGCTTGAACTGGACCGTAAAATGATTAGTAGAAAAGATTGAGTACATTTGAAACAATATGAACAAGTTTGGAAAGGGCAATTATATCTCTACTACTTGGACTTGGAGGATCCTGGCCTATAAGGATAGAACAAGGGTATGAGGTCACATAGACATATGGCTGTCATGAGTCACTGAGAACTGATCTAGGTTGGGGAAAAGTACAGGAATTTAACTTGTTAATTTTTTTTTTTCAGTCTCATCTGAATACCTTCACCTATGTAAAAAGATACAAACACCATCTAAAAAATACTGGTCTTAATTTTCAGGGCCCAGCTGGTAGGTGCTGTTTGTTTTCTGGGTGAGGAAATTATGTCCTTTAGATATTTTGAGATGACCCAGTAAGATAAAACCATTAGGTTGTGATCAGAAATGAGAAGCATTCATTTAATAGGTAATTAATAGTAACCAGGAACATAAAACATTTCCTCAACCAAGGTGGCTGTCTTAGAGAATAGTGGTGACACAAAATGGGAAAGGGGGGTGGGAAGCACTGCACTTCACCCAGCAATATGAAGAGTGACTGGGCCAGCAGATGAGCACTAAGAAAACTACTCTTGATACTGAAAATTTATGGTTAGATCAGAGAAAGGAATTTTCCTACTTTTTTCCAACAGGTAGCCTGCCTTGAAGATAAGAGTTCTGGAACCTAATATTAATACAAGACCCAATGTCCTTCATTTTCCTAGAATATAGATCAATATAATATGTATAGTGAGGGTGTGTGTAATGAAAGAATGCAGAAAATACTCCACTTCACAGTAACTCATGAGCATCAAAACCCTTCCAAACACTTCCACCAGCAAACTTCAGGTTTTGTTAAAGTAAAATGCTTCTCATTTCTGATCACAACCTAATGGTCTTATCTTATTGGATCATCTCAAAATATCTAAAAAACATAATTTCCCCACCCAGAAAACAACAAACATAACTTAAAATGCATTTTATTGTATATTACTTGTCGGGAAAGCCCATATTCTTCTCAAGAGTTGTAGCCTTGAGTAAGCCTCCTAGGAACTAAGATGCAGGCTATTTATTGCTATTTACATATTTCTCAACTATTTAACTTGTATAAAATTGTGCTACCATTTATTAGTTGTGCTTACCCCTATTCTCACCCCACCTCTTAAGTCGTATGCTTTTATAATTGCACGATTTTGCTTTTTTAGAACCCAAGTATCAAATTCTAGAGATCTGACTCTTAAGTACAAATGATATATACAGGACAAATTGAATAATGCAATAGTATTGAAGAGGTTCAGGACAGGCTTCTTGTAAGTATGTTGGAACTTGAAGGCCAAAAGGCAAAACTAAGAAGGGAAAGCATTCTAGGCATGGGGAATGAATAACCAGTGAAACGCCGATAGTCTGGAGATGGTGTCTTGAGGAACAGCAATGCCAGCCAACATTGTGGGATATCAGAATATTTAGGAGCGAGGAGAGGTTCCAGCTAGTAAATATCTGAGCTTCTGGTTTTATTGATCCCAAGTCCAACACTTTATGGACTTGGGCCACATAGCTGCTTCCTTATGGTGTCACTAAGTTTTTTTCTGATATCAAATCTTAATTTGCCTTTTCCCATTCCTTCAGACTCTGCCCTCCAAACAACAAACAGAACAAATCTCAATTCCTCTTCCAGTACCAGGCCATGTAGTTAGTAGGTATCTAATAACAGCTTCATTGACTTGACTCTTCAATATGACATGCCTTTAATACTTTTTACATATTAATTAATCAACCAGCACACATTTATTAAGCATTTATAGTATTTCGTGCCCAATCTTCTCTTTTCCAGGATAAATATGCCCAGTTTCTTTGGAGAATCTCATATGGCATGATCTTAAAGCCTTTCACCATCTTACTTGCTGTCCTCTGGATATCTCATTTATTAATGGACACACAGGGACTCTACATGTGGCTCAAAACCAGGGTAGAGTAGAGATAATATCACTTTCCTCTTGCCTAAGTGAAAGATACCATTCCAATAACTATAGAAAGTTTTTGAAGTTGCTAATTTAGAAAAAAAATTTCATAATTTCCCTTTTATAGCCCTATTCAAAGAACACTGAAATTGACTATCCCTTATTTTCTACTGTATTTTTTGTTCTGCTCAATATAGTATACAAAATAGTATATGGTTGGATCCCATATAACTGCTTCTTCCTGAAATCTTCATTTGAATAAAAAGCCTCTAAGGAGACCTCATGTCAGGGTATTTTTAAAATATATCTTGGTTGGATAGTTCTTTACTAACAAACTCAGTATATTATATTGACATGCAGCTATTTTACTGCAAGTCCTTATGCACAGGAAGGGTAATTAAGTACACCTACAAACCAAAACACAGCTGTTGGGTCTAATTTTAGGACAACTATCCTTGATGGCTTGATAGCATCCTTTAAAAGAGACAGGCTTGCTATATAAGCAAAAAAAGAGCTAATAGAGCACATAACTGATTTGGGGAAAAAGCAGTCTTGTTTCAATACTAGAGATGCCCAAGTCTTTGAAAGGCATTTACCTAGACAGATAAAACTGGAATTTTCCATTCTCCCTGACTTGCTTCTCTCTTTAATCTCACTTATACTGAAAGAAACTTTGTATTCCCTCCAACGATTTGATAAAATAATCCACTTACTGTGATTACTAATCATTACCAGTTTAAGCATGCTTAGTTTTCTAGTGTACCATCCACATAAGTAGCTTTAAAAATGTACTAAAGGGGGCCATTGTACCAATACTGGAGAAGAGAGGTCCTGGGTTTAAATACAGTCTGACACTTCCTAGCTGTGTGACCCTAAGAAAGTCACTTAATCCCTTGCCTAACCCTTAACTGCTCCCTGCCTTCAAAACAATATAGTATTAATTTTAATATGGAAGTTTAGTAAAGGCTTTTATAAAACTAGTACTAATCTGTTAACATTAAAAGCGTACTGAACAATTGGGACTAGAAATTCCTATACTGGGGAAAGGATGTTTTCTGTTACTGAATGTCTTCATTCCTGGTTATCCCCTACCAGCCCCTTGTCCTCATTTAATTGGTATATGTACTCCCAAGCATATTTTCTACTAACATGTTCCTTCCATTTTGGTTTTCGGAGATGGTACTATTTTGGATATCATTTTAAAAAGTGAGTCAGGATAGCTAGGTGACTCAGTGTCCTAGGTTCAAATCTGACCTCAGACATTTCCTAGCTGTGTGACTGTTACTTAATTCATTGCTTACCCCTTACTGCTCTTCTGCCTTGGAACCAACATACAATATTGATTCTAAGACAGAAGGTAAGAATTTATTTCCATCTAGAAGCACTGTCAAGTAGATAAGAGAAGCTTACATATCTAATGGTTTTATATTGTTTTATTTTTTAACCTGAAAATTTAAAATTTAAATTGTACTAAATTGAATTCTAAAATTAACCAAAAAGTGATTTTGCCTTAATTTTATAAACACATTTTTTGAGATATCTGGAACAGCCACTTCAAGCAATTTGCTATATCAGCCCCCAATTACACAAAGAAAAAGATATGTTAAAAGGGTGACTGTGATGCCAATAATTTCATATTTCTATAAGGCTTTAAAACTCATAAATTTCTTCACAACACTGTGAAAGGTAGATATTTGTTTTCATTAGTATAGGAAATTCCAGAAACCAGCAACTATTCTACAACTTAAGTCTTAGAGAATTGGCTGGGGAAACTGAGAAAATAGATGACTTGCCTCCCAGACCAGGGCTTTGTCCACTACACCAACAAAAGAGCACAAGGATTTCATTTAGCTCTACATAACTGCATTTGTAACTTTAACAGCAAGACACTTCACCTCATGCTCCTTAGTGATGCAGAGGTCATCCACCACTCTCATTTGACAGATAAAGAGATGCATGCCCAGAGATGGTTACTATGGGTATTTAATAAAAGACGCTTAAGAGCCACCATTTCCTCATCTGTGAAGTGAGAAGCTAGACTGATTAAGTGCCAACAGTCCTTTTCCTGAACTCTTGCGATCCTAAAGGTGTTAGGTAGCCTGTGCTCTATCAACCCTACAGAGTAGGAGCAAAGGGAGTGATTTAAATCACATAAAACAAAGCAGCATTTGATAATTATGTCTAATTTCTTATAATTCCTTGCTAATCTTGACTTCATGAGCTCTTCATCCTTTTCTTACTTTACCTTCTTATGTATGACCCGTTTCACTTGTAATACAATTTAAATTTTTCCTGGATACTGTAGTAGTTCTGCCACACTCACCAGTTGTCTACAGAACTAGTGAGGGCACAGCCAGCTAGGAACCCTTGATTTGGAGGCAGGGCCTGGACATGAATGCTAGCTCTGCCATTTATTAGCTTGGGTGACTTCCCCTGCTTCGATTTCACTTTTTTTCCAAAATAAATACTTGACTAGGTGACTTCTAAGCTCCCTTCCAGCATGAAATTTATGCTTCAATGACTCAGTTTCCTCATCACCTGTAACATGGCAAGAATTTTATCTTTTGCTTTCACATAGAGCTTCACATGCATTATCTCATCTGATTCTTCACAGCAGAAATAAGCCAAATAAATGCTTAATCTAATCCAGTCCATAGTCAAAGACCTGGTAAAATTCCTTAAAAGACTTTGTAGGGAAGAAACAGCATCTGTAGTAGAAGGAACACTCAACCTTGGTTATCAGGTAGCAGTTCTGCCTCTGCTAGAAATGTACTGTGTTGATTTCGGACAAGTCTCACTTCTCAGGCTTGGTAATCCATAAAGGGGCAGAATGAGGTTGGATGACAACCTGCTTTCTTCCTGCTCTAAAATTCTATGGGTCTATCTGGGTAGACAGACACAGATACAAATACAATTCTTGCCATGTTCTAGATCTCAGTGGTCGGCTTCTTTTCTTCTTGAGTTTGACTGTTCCTGTTCTTAGTTATGGTAACCAAACATCCATGTTTACGTAAACACTCAACAACTCAAGAAGATCAAATCAAGTTTTCTTTCTCTGTTCAGCAAAGTTGATTACCTTATTTGGTATGTTTGATATAGTTTTTTAGGTTAAAATTTAAGAGAAAAATATTTAAGTAAAAAAATCTTCCAGTATCTTTTTTAAGAGTGACAAAAATCAGCTGCTCACAATCATGAAAAAAATCAAATTGGACCATTTTAAAAAGTTGTTTCTTAGACTTAGATAATTTAGACCCTCTAAGTTCTGAATGGACTTCTCAAACATGGTGATAATTTCAGGTTACTTTATATGTTGCCCATTTGTCAATTAACCATGTACTATTTTGTGACATTTCTTTTTAGCATTTTTTGTAATTTAATTTTTAAATTAATTTATGTGCAGTTAGTTAGCAGGCCTGGAGTTTAAAGAACCTGGGTTCAAATCTAGCCTCACCTAGCTGTGTGATCCCTGGGTAAATCACATAACCCCAATTAGGCTCTTGCCCTTCTGCCTTAAGAATTGTTACTAAAAAGGGGTTTAAAAATAAATTAACTTAATAAGAAAAGGCCTTTATAAAATCATTTCAAAGGCATAGAGGGGTTGCAAAATCTGCACTGGTAAAAGATACTACAGAAGTTACTACTCTCTGTAATCTGTTTTGCTGTTATATTTTCAGGATAAGATTGTGAGAAAAACTTTAGAAAATGCTACTTTAATAGATTATTTGAGCCAAAAGGGACCTTTAGAGATCACCTCATCTAAACCTTTCCATTTTGCAGATGATAAAGTTAAAGCTAGTGACTTATCAAAGTGTGCATACCTTGTTACTGGCAGAGCAAGATTTATAGTCCATCTCCTGACTCCTAGGGTCATTGCTCCTTCTATTCATCACAATGTGCTACTTTAAAAAAAAAAAAAAAAACCTTTACCTTCTGGTTTTAAAGTAACAGTAAGTATCAGTTCCAAGGAAGAAGAGGGATAAAGAGTAGACTTGTGGTTAAGTGACTAGCCCAGGGTCACACTGCTTTTAGGAAGTGTCCTAGGCCAAATTTAAACCCAGGACCCTCCTATCCCTAGGCTTGGCTCTCTCTCCATTGAGCCACCTAGCTGTTTTTTGTTAACTTTTAATACTACCCATTTCCTCTTATATCCTTCTTTCAGACAAAAGTCAATCTGTTAAAACTTCCCTGGCCTTCTAGCCATTTATTTTCCTGAAGTTCCAAAAGCAGCTAATGCTTCTATTTGTGACTGGAAATTAATCTACTAAGAAGCCTTAATATTCAGCAAAAAAATAAACACAAAAGAGGATAATAGATAAATGCCTAAGTTACCTCCTTAAAAGTGACTTAAGTACACTAAATAAGTAAAATGAGGAGTGTATTATTATAGAATTAAAAGTAGATGTGATTTTGCTATAAAAATAGCATTTTAATTTCTCTAATCTTAGCAATTTTGGTACAAAATAAAATTTCTGTGTATAAATGCATGCATTTTGCTTCAAATGACTTGCTAAATTCAGTGCTAATTTTACATTTTCAAAACTGGACAATTAACTAGCCCATTCCCAATGGGGGTTGGGGAAAATGCAATCTTTTTTTTTAATTATTTAAAAATCCACTAATTAGCAATTGCTTGGTAAAACATTCATATGAATAAGGCTTTCTGATCAGATTTTCAGGATTTATTTCATATTCAATAAATTTACTGTCCACTTAACACATCACATATTATGTACCATGGGTTTATGGCCCCATAACATGAGTTGGATGATTATAGATAATAAAGGAACACTGTTGACTTTTGTTCAAAACCCTAGGAAACAATATATAGTAGCAGTTGAAATTTTTAAAGGAATAACATCAAGGGTTGGGACTATTTAAATTCAAAATGTAAAAGGGAAGAGATCATGCATGCCATCTCTAAAAAATAAACCTGAAATGGAAAATATTTCCTTTTTTCAAATGTGATTCCCCCTCTCCCCTTTTCCTTTAATTCTAGCCTTTTAAGCTTCTAGGAATTTTGGATGTCCAAAATGTACCCTGTGCACGAGACTCTGTACTCTGCGGTTCATTAGGATCTATTGTAGCTGGCTTTGGACATTTTTTATTAACTAGTGAGTATTTGCACTTAAAAAAAATTATATATGTCCATATAATAATGTCTTTCTAGTTGCAATATTTTCAGACTTTAAAAACTACATCTGGATGTTTATTTAACAGGTAGAGTTAGAAGATCTTGTGACGTTGCAGTAGGAGTATTTATTTTGGGAACTTTAGGATGCTGGTATGTATGTCTTTTTTGTATGTATCTCTATTTTCTAAACAGACCTATATGCATCATAGGTGCTCAACATCTCTTAAATAAAATCTAAAGCTACTCTTAATGTCATCCATCTATAAATAAGGAATGAATATTCCTTAATCATAACTCCAATTATCTATTTTTAATAGAAAAAATGCAATCTAAATTTTGGTCTTTACATATACTTTAATAGACAACCTCAATTTTAATTAATCTGATATGGAATTTCAAATACAAATTCAACAGAATAAAGAACTAATTAATTTTGTAATTTTCAGTCTATTATCAGGCCTTTATTGGCAAAGGCTGATGATATAAGAGCCCAGCTGTATTGAACTCTTAAATACCTTGTCCTTAAGAGTATGGGCTATGGGGATCCCCAAACATAGAAACAGCCATGTAGTCTAAGGAAAATGAAAAGAAAATTAAGCCAATTTTCTCCTTGAAAGTTGTACATTGTTTTGATATTTTCATTCATGAGTAGCTAAAATTTTGCTATCAATTAAACTACTAAAAAGAATGTATGTTTTGCATTAGTCGTACAAAGCTAAACTTTTCAGTTCCAAATATTTGAATTATTTGAAATTGGGATTTATTTTAAGTCAATATTTCAATTAATGGTAGAAGTCTCTTCTTCATAGCACAGACTTTTAGTCTTGTGACAAAAAGAAATGATAAATTATCACTTTTTCAGTAGGAATTTTTGATTAATCTTTCTTAAAAGGTTTCATTGTAGATATAATTTTGCAAAGCAAAGAATCCAGCAAAGAATTATCCAAGAAGGAATAAAAAACAAGATTTTGTTTGAAAGCACCCACCTTGATCCTGAAAGAAAAGAAATCAGCACCAAAAGCAGCAATTCTTAATCTAGAACACAAGCCTTGAAATCACGGACCATGAGCAAGTTGATCAGCTGTAGAAACGTTAACAGGGACACTTACCAAAAAAACAAACATGGAAATTATTTTTAAAACATCTACAGCATGTAAAAATGGCTAACATTTCACTCTTCTGTATTGTAAATGTCAAACACTTCTGATTGTGCAACACAGTTCCAAATTAATATCATGATGGTAAAATAAATGACAAAATTAGTGTTTGGCACATTTGAAATTATGATTGTAGGTTAATTAACTTGCTGTGATGGAATAATAATCCTTTTACTACAATAGCAATGGTCTCATCTTCTTTTATTTTTTGGAATTAAATACCTTAGCAAGTTAAAAACTTGCTCCTCTTGATCATTCTGAAATTTTTTTAAAAACCAAATCGAATTTTCCCAGTTCAAAATTAGATTGTTTTCATTTGAAGTATGATGATATTGACTGTAAGGTTAGTATTGGATGTGTTAGATGACCTATCTACTTTGAGAAAACTTGGACTATGGTCAGTAGTTGTGTTCTAACAACTTAGAAATTTTGAGAATACTTACCATTAGTTTTTTACTCAGTCTTCATTTCTTTCTCTCATTCAGTATAAGGGTCCATGTCTAGCATTCACTAAATGAAGACACAAAGATGCACTTTTAATACAAATGTGTAAGAGCATTAGAAAAACCCTAAAAACTGAAATACATTTTAAAACCTATTATTCTATATTAACCCTTTGTCATCCACCCAAAATGGCTTGGAAAAATGATGATGCTTATCAACCCAAGTATTTCTCATTTATATCAGCTACCACAATAGTTCTTACAAAGGCATAACCTCTACCTAAATTCCCTATTCAATTGAGCATGTTCTAGGATTTGGGGATATTATATATGTGTACGTGTATGAAGATATACATGCATATTGTGTAGTAGGTATGAAGCATTGCTTAAACCCATTTTTCTCTAGAAATTTCAAGCAAGGCCGGGGGGGGGGGGGGGGGGGGGAGAATCTGTGTCTCTAGCCAAATTCTCAGTCTTGGAGACCATTAGAAATTAAGTCCAATTCACCCATTTTCAAGATGAAGAAACAGGTTTATAATTACTTGCCCAAAGTGAAGCAGCAGGTGCAAGACATAACTAGGACAGGAAACCTGGACAGCTGCATTGCCCCCCCCCAAATACACTCCCAAAGCCCCACTGCCATGATCTTATCTTTTCATCCACTTTCTTAAGAGCTCAAAATCCTTGGAGTGAGGCATGCATATAGGTAGGAAAATGTGGTCTACAGAAAGGGAATAGTGTTTTCAACTGGTGTTAAAAATTTCCAAAATTCTTTTAGCAGCCAAAGAAATTAAGGTCTGAAAGGAGAGTAGAATGACTGACTCCCTTTAAAAAATACTTTTAAAGGTAAACTGTCTAGCTTCTTGTGGGGTAGAATATTTTAAGAAATGCTTGAACAAATGTCTTAACTACATACAGGCTTTTTCCCCTAAGCAAGTGTTCTTTTTTATATCTTTGGAGTTTTCTGAAAGCCAAATATCACTGATTTTTCTACTTGGCAACCAAAATAATTGGCCATTAGGGAAAGAGGAAAAAAGTGGTCTAAGAAATATTTACAACTTTCTTCACTGGCCTACTTTATTCAAATGATCAGAAATAGATGATCTGACTGTGTGTGTGTGTGTGTGTGTGTGATAAAGAAAATGGGACTGGAAGTTCAGGAACTCAGGTTCTAGTTGTATAATGCTGGATAATACTCTGGACTTTTTTTTCTATATATATAAAATGAAAATGTTGGAATAATTCTCTAAAAGGAAGCCAGAGTCCCAAGGAAATGAGTATTCTACAAATGAAGTCTCCTCTCTTTTAAACAAAAATTTCTCCGAAGTTGGAAATCAGGATAGAAAAGATTAAAAAATAAAAATATGGTTGTACAGTATTCCACTTGGAGAATTTTTTCTAATCTATATTGAAACTTCCCTATTGAACTGACTGGTACTTTTAATTTTGGAAAATTAGAACATTTTAGAATGAAATTAGCTTATCTATTTGGAAGACACCTGCCAGAATAGGATTTTAAGCCACTTTTTCTATTAATGGTTTTAATAAAGACACACCTACCTTTTAGAACTAAAAGGCCACCTGGGGCCATCAGCAGCACAATTTCCTTCACATTCCATTAATTCAGAATTTCAGTCTAGGTGAAATGGCAGTAGGTACCAGCTAAACAGCTGATGAAATAGAATGGTGGTAATTAGAAGTTTCAGTGAAAACTATGGCTCATTATCTGTTACAGGTACATAAGGTGTGTTCAGTCCTTTGATGCTTTTTCCTTTACCATCCCATCTTCTGTAGTAATTGCTTTTAAAACTCCAAGGAGTAGGGACAGATGGGGGGGAGGAGGGGGGCTAAAATTAACCAGGAATCTTTTCTTCAGGCAAATGGTTCATGACAGATTGAAATGATGGAAAGTTGTCACCATGTTTGTGATTTGAAATGAGGTTGGTCCCTCGAGTCTTAAAAGGTGGACCTTTTCATCTGTTCTTTTGAGTGTTAAAATGCAGGGTGGTTATGAATCTCTTTGTTCAACCCCATAGTTATTTTCCTAAACATGAGCTCTCTTTTGAGGCCATTCAAATGTAATGGTATTGCTATATATTAGGAAGTACTAATCATGGAAATTCATTTCTCTTAGTTTTACTGCATTTTTTTTCTTGCATCTTCCAAATGACTCATTTTAGTGACCCCTTGGAATGTTGTGCTCCATAGGAAATTTATTCTATCACTGCTAAATAAATATTGTGGCAAACTAGAATTTCATCCCACAACTTTCAGATATACAAACTAGATTATTAAAAATCTCTAAAATTCTTATTAAAAATTGCTTCTACTACCAAATAATCTTAAAACTTGCTAGAAAAAATGTTTTAAAGTAACATCCCGTAAAATGTAATAATCTAAGTAAGGTTAATGCCATTTTTCCTATTGCATTCTTACCATCCAATTTTGACTTTTCCAATGTTATGCACTATTGTTCTTCACCTAAGTGGTCAGTAGAATGGATAAAAAGAATTGGGAGCCAATGGGACTTGTCCTAGCTTTGCCACTGTATTGTTTCATTAGTTAGTAGGCGAGATGATTGCTAAAGTTCCTAAACCTTCTGAGTCCAAGTTCTGACTCAGACATTCAAAATTACTTGTCTAAGACAAAGAACAGCACAGCAGTTCATTTTAGAGCTGTATGCTCAGATGAATATTTAAAGTTCTCTCCTTTATTCAGTTATTTAGTAAAACAGGTAATTTTTTATTGTTTGCCTGGGAGGTAGACCTTCAGGGGATTATTGCCAATTTTCACCACTCTTAAGTATTATTGGGTTATCTCATATTGAATGAGCAACATTTTTAGTTTGCTATTTAACAAACTTCTGAACTAAAGGATTTGCTTAAGAAAATTCTTTAGTTTATATAAAAAATTTACAAATTTTACTTTATCTGAAAGGCATGTTTGTCATTTTTTAAAATGTCCATTACCTTATCTTGGAAGAAAGGCTGCATTCATCCAGGAATATGTGAAAGCTACATGTGGAATCAGCACTGATTGCTTCTTACAAATTTTTCCAAAATAAAGTTTAGGTGCATTCCAATATTGGCAACATATAAGATTTCAAAAAACATCCATTTTTTCCTCCATGTGGATGCTCCCTTTACCAAATGCAGATCACCCAAACTCAGTGCATCAGTAGATAAAACGTGTGGGCAAAATACTTGTTACCCAGTAGGCAACCTTCCAGTGAGGAATCTCTTGATTTAGCTAAGTTGGTCCTCACATCAGTGAGCTTTTTTCCTAGCATGGTAGGGACTGCCAGAATATGCACCTTACTGGCATACTTTCAAGGACCCAGCTTCATCTTCATGCCATGAGGCTTGAGCCTAAAACCTTATTGGAAAACTAAGAAGAAAAAGGCCTAGAATACATTTAGCGACTGTTCACAAATCCTCAACTGATCTCATCAAGGATTACTTCATTACAGACCCATTAATGCAGCCTAATATCAATGCCAAACTGACCCTAAAATGCAACTAACATACTCAAGGTCTTTATTACCTGCTAGTAAGCCAAGTTTCCTTAATCTGTACTTACATAGGTCATTTTTTTAACCTAAATGTAGTTTTAAGATTTAGCACTACTCAATTTGAAACCCCTGAAGTATGGCTCGATCATTCTTCATTTCGAAATCTTTTACACAAGACAAAGGAGGAAAAGAATAAATTAAACAAGTTAGAATTATACTGCTAATCAAAACAGACTACTAAAACACCTCACCAGGATGTCTTTTCAAAAACGGCTCTAATCAGAAGGGACTTCTAATTGTTAACAGGAAATAAAACACTTTGGTTATGTAAAGCATTAAGATGCTAGGTTGGATTTTATTTTGTCATCCAATAGCTAAAGACTAAGATAAATGTACCTGAAATCCATCATTCAATGGCAATCTCAATTTCCTCATTCATAAAATGTTGGAAGTTTTATCTCTAAATCCTATGTTTTCTTCTGATATACCATTACCACTAGATTTGAGAAGTTGGTTATACAAAAGTATAACCTTTAAAAACCTAGACCTGACTTTTCAACTGTAAGAGCCAAGTTTTCAATTGATGGTGTGATATTCAGCTTCTGGTTGAAAACAGTTAAGACTTGCTTCTATGTTACTTAAGTTACCTGTTGTCTATCTTCAAGGTTTGTTTGTTTTTTATTTGAAGCCAGTGTATTTTACATGGGTCCTGAAATAATTTAAAACTTCATATGGCTACAAGTTAATTTAATTAAAAATTATTTCAAACAAATCACTTATTCAAACAGGGATTTGTTTGGTTACAAAACCCTATAGACCTGTTTTGTGATCTCATCCCCAAACAATGCTGGTGTATCCTCCCTCCCCAAATCCCATTTACCCCCCAAATAATTGTAACTTTTCAGATGACTGAAGCTTACCTCCTCATGGCAAACCTTAATATGTTTTGGTGAAAATTTAAAACATTTTACTTCCTTCCCTCATTGAATGAGGTTTACCAAACCCATATTTTAAGAGCTTGGCCCACTGTTAAGATCCAAGCCAGGATGTTTAAGAAAAATGCCCCTCAAAGGCTAATGAACAAAATTTAAAAGGCTGTTTTTTGCCTTTTCATATTTCTCCCGGGTTTTACTTAATCCTTGTCTGGCTCCTTTGATGTCAGTCGTTACTTCTGTGTCAATTGCTAGAATTTCTTCATATGTCTCCTTTGACCTAGGAAGACTTTAAATTTACTTGGAGAAATCCAAGAAATCCCAAGTTTGGTCAATTGTTGACCCAATTTTGCATCTGATTCTGTCACTGGATCTGGTTCTTTTCCTACTCCAGGCATAAGGTACATTTGGTAGTCACTTCAAGTGTCAGAAGCTTTCCCCCTTATTTCCTGGGTTCCTGGCCATGTTTGGAAAGTTTGAGCCCTATTAAGCAAGAGTATTAATGTACACACATACACACATGTACACACACAGACACACCCCACCTGCATTACATGGAACTAAAAGGGTCCATTTAATCCCATAAAATAATTGGAGTAAAACCAATTTTAGGGATTAACAACACATGACAATAGGCTAATTTTTGCACAGAAGACCCTCCAGATTTTACAAATTTGTGCCCACTGATTAAGGAATGGATGGTTCAGTGCAAAACCCATGCCTCAAAACACTTGAAGTATGACAGTTGTCATCTTTATTTAAATAGTAAGTGCCTAATGACCCAATTCGTGAAATTGTTTTCTATCTTTAAAATACTACCTCTTAACTTAGCATATTTTGGGTACAGAAGAATGATAGATGTGTCAACAAAAGCTTAATAAAACCTTCACATAGCCTAAGAAACAGGCAAGAACATGTCCAAATTTAAGGAATTAAGTTACAACCCCCACCCCTCCAACATATTAAAAAAGGAACATTAATGGCATGTTAAAAAGCAAAACATTTTATGATGTATGTGCTTAAGGTGAGAAGGCACTGCTATTTTTAATATACTACTGAAGTATTTTTCTATTATTTTCTAAGCACTGATCATATTGTGTCATTAGTTTGTGAAGGATCCTGGTTTTCATTAACCGGTGTTCATATACTGAATGGCAGAATGAAAGCCAAACTTTCATGCTTTTTAAGTTCAGTGAAGAAACTACTTTTGAGTTCCACCTGACTGTAGACAAGTAGAATGGCTCAGGACAAAACTCGAAGGCCCCAAACCAAAAGCTATTTCTTGGTGAGTCATTGGTTTGTATCTTGGAAAATGCTCTGAAGAGCAAACTATTCCCCTTAGTTACAAAATGTTAATACTGGAAGGAAAGTAGACTTTTTATAAGATGGGATTACACAGGCCTTAAGAAATATCATCTTGATTGGTGTTGAGCCAGAGTCTACATGTTTTGGGGATGTGAGTTCAGTTTTTACTTTTGCTTCTCTAAACATTTCTGAGAAAACAACCATTGTAATTGTTAACTAAAAGAAATGGGAAGCCAGTAATTTAAATGTTTCACCATTGGAAGCTGTCGAATATATACAACCCATTATGCTTATTAATCCTCCCCAAAAGAAAGTTTTATCTTATCCCTATTTTATACAGTTAAGGACTCAAAAGTTCAGTTTTATAATGAATCTCTATTGCCTCATGATACAGTTAACCCAAACTAATTTTGTTCTATTTGAGCAATGTAGCACAATGGAAAAATACGTATTGGTAATAGGTTAGAATTGACTGAGACTTGCTACATCTAAATCAGGCTAAAGTCACTAAAAACTAGAGATAAGTGATGTTAATCAGCTCTAAAACTTATACTGAGAAAGCTCATTTTTGACCTATCTTTTCAACTTTTGAAGAATGAGCCATTTGATTTTTGAAATTCTGCTATTCAGTTCAGATAATGGCACTGGAATAATTAACAAATACCTTCTGGTCTGTTTTACACTAATAGTAATATGAAATGCCCCAGATCCAAAATCAGTGAAGATCCCAGTAGTTTCAGAAAGGAATCCCCCTTAAAAAAATGTATGGATTCCTGACACCTTTGCTAAAACAAGCACAATATATTGCAAAGACCAACCACTTTCCACAAATATGCTTGTACTTGCTGCAAAGAACTGCCCCCATCTAACTTATACCCTATGTTTTTCAGGAAGGACCAATTAAAACATTCCAGGAAAATAAACCTTTTTAATACACTCCCATATTTTCCTTGATCACTCCAGTCTCCCTGTCCAACCTTTACTGGTCATGATTTATCCAAATAATTTAAAATTCACTTTAAATTTACTTCCCCTTAGCTAGTCTCCTTTTAAAAAAAACAACACATGGTAAATTATTCTTTGGTCAAGTATTCCTTAAAATATTTGAATTTCTCTCAAATTATAAATCTGCCTGCCCAAGATCTGATCTATAGAGTAAGCCAAAAAACTGTTCTTTTCACTGTCAATATAAGCTTCGTTTCCTTAGTACTATGCTATATTGCTCAATTAGAGGACAACCCTCCCTCCCTCTTTTCCAGTTAGTTTTTCAAACCCTATGTTGGGGTTCCTTAATTTCCAATTTAATCCCAAATCTTCCAATCTTCAAAATAATGCCTCTAACCTACTTGTATTTATTTGCAACTGCCAAGACCAACCACTACCATCTTTTACCATTTGGCCTCCTGAAAATTAATTGTAAACTAGATTTAATTTCCCATTCTATTCCATCATTTGCAGAAGTCAAAGTATAAGAGAAAAAAATTTGCATTTGGTAAAACTAACCCATCACCCCTGAATTATTTTCATGTAATTTGTCCTCTAATGGGGAAAGAGAATTCCATACTTTTCTCTCATTCACAAATTCACTCACAGGGTTCTTAATCCTACCTAAATAGTGCTGTTACTGAAAACGTTCCAACCAAGTTTTCGTTTTTTGGTTGGCAGGCAGCAGTTTATCCATTGTGAATAGGATATGACTGCCAATTACAGTCAGACTTTTAAGACAGAAGACCATGTCCAAGTCTTGCCTACTATTTGGGCAATTTCTTTCCTGAGCCAGTTTGTAATGTTTGTAAATAATTCTACCTTCTCTCAGAAGTACTGAGTTAATCATCTGGCAAATTGGAATGCATGCAAATTTGACCCTTGTGGCCCTTCCTGTTTCTGAAAAGAAATTAAAAACAAAGGGAAGATGCTTTAATTTGTATTGCAATGTCTTAAGCACCTGAAGTTGTGAAAATTAAAGACTTCCAAAGGATTAAATTTTGGTTAAGACATCACACCCCACCCAAAAAAAAAGCATTGGGCTTTCCCCTCCCTTCATAACTTAATGGGAAAAATTACAATTAAGAACACCGCTCCCCTATTCAATTTAGACAGTAAGTGAATAGCGAAACAATCCCTCTTTATCCACAGCCAAAGTAATCCACTATTCTAGTAATTTATGGCCCTTACCATTGCCATCTTTAATATTTGCTAGGGTGTCTTCCTCAACTACAAAAGTTGATAGAATTATTTTTGATCAACTAATTTCAAATAAATCCTAACCCACAACTTATAAAAGAACTCTTCTAAAAGGGATTCCTAGCCTTAAATAATGAAAATTTTATGTAACACAACTAATGCAAAAAAAACCTAGAAATTCATTAAAATTAATGCTGATTAACAACCTAAACTGGGAAAGAAAAACTCGAAGTCAAATTTTAGTTCTACAGTTTGACTCCTATTTCCTCACTTCATAGTGAGAGTCCTTTAAAATTTGTGTTCTGTGCAAACCCAATAAAATTACAATTAGGGGATCTAATTATCACATAGCTAAATATTAAGTTAGCAGTGTTGTGTAGTAGTGAATCAATGATGACTGGCTCATATGATCAATAGCTTCTAAAAGCAATTGTTCCCATACAGCGGGTTACATTGTACTATAAATACATTTGTGGACAGCAATTTTAACATCTTTTAATATGTAATGATAAAACAGTATTAACTTCTCCCAGCCAGTACCCTTTCCCCTCCTAACATTTTAAAGTCTTGGGGGCGGGGGGAAAATACAACTTTACATCAGTATTTCTAAATAAATCAGTTGCCAGTATACATTTAAGTTTTTAAAACCTAAATGTTCCAAGTGCAGAGAAATGAAGCTGTCCAGAAAGCACACACTTATAAATTCTCCCCCTTTGGGGAGATTTAACGGGATTTTGGACCTTGATGGCGAGAATCCCAAACAAGAGTAAAATGAATTCATTTTATTGCAAACAAACGTCTAAATTAATTTCTCCACCCACTTTCTTTAGAAAGAAAAAAGAAATCAGCAGGCTAAGGAGATACCCATTCAAGAACTGACATGATTAAAAATTAGATATAAATGGGTGACTCACAATTTCATTAGCTTACAAAGATGGTGGAGTTAACTACTACAAGCACACTAGGTATACAGTATTTTGTGGGAGAAGGGGTATACAGACATAGCTAACTTCATATAGATCCCATTAGACAACTGGATTTACAACAAGTTTTGTTTAATAAGAAATGGGCAAAGCCAGCTTTCTTTTCAGAATCAAAATGCAGAACAAATGGAAAAAAATTATGGTGTTGTACCTTCACAAGTTTGAGCCTCCACAGATAATGCAACCGAGTTTTACATTTAAAGAGCCCTTCTACATACACTCCATCTTCCCTATTTGGCTCCAAGTTACACCTTCACCCCCAGCTATGCCAATTCCATTGTTATAAAAACCCATCCCAGTTATTGCCAAGAACTACTGCTTAGTTTTACCCCCTCCTCTACCCACCAACTACAGAGAGGATGGAGTGTAATGTGAGCAGTACAAAGTCGTGAAATTCATGAGGACCACTAAAGCCCTTACATGAATCTGGTTGCTAACATTTCTATTGTATTGTGACAAATGACTCCCGACTGTTATTCTCGGTCAGAAATGGGGGGAGTAAATCTTAATAAAAGACACCAGGTACAAAGCAACATTTTACTTTTGTTGTGGTAAAAAAAAAAGTCACATTTTACAGATAAAATGTAGAACCCTGAAATACTGACACATTCTCTTATCGTGCACAATGCTGAGGTTCTCTTACGATTCACTTTAAAACTGCAATTAAAAATGTACAAAAAAGAAAAGAAAAAAATCAACCCACAAAGCTTCTAAAAAAGGAACCCGCAGGCACTTCCTCTTGTGGAATGTTTAAAAAGTTAGCCTACTAAAGAAAACAGTCGACTTCTTGTGAAGGTTTTGGAGAAATATGTATCAGTTCGTTTTTATTTGGGTATTCAATAATATCCTTGGTGATAATGCTGACTCCATGGCTTCTGACCCCAGAATTGCTGCAAGAGAAAATTTGTTTTTTTTAAAGAAAAAACACATCAATAAGCCACTCAAGTTGCTTTTAGGATATGACATTGAATCTAACGCAGAACAATTTGTCTGCTGAGAACAGATTAGACCTGTCTTACCTCAGATTTCATTAAAACACCATATTTAATTATAGCATTAATATCCCCAAATGATCAACACATTAAAAAGGGCACATCAGGACCTGGTTAGCTAAAACTATATACCAAAAATATCAAATAGCAACTTGTTAACTATCAAATTAGGCTATCATTTGTTGTACCTGGAGATGAATTTTGGGCAAGAATGTCCACATAACACTGGCTAGTGCCAGTTTAGGACACTTCACCATTGCATTTTAACATTTTGATAACCCAGTGGAAGAGTTTTCAGGACTGACTCTTGTTCCAACTCAAGATACAAATAATGTCAACTGGTAAGTGCATAAAATTACTTACACCCTGCTGCCACTGGTTGTAGCCCTGAGATTGATTTTTGTAGCCACGATTGTTTCCTCGGCCTCTGAAGTTCTAAAGGGAAGAAAAATTAATCTAAGTACTGCTAACAAATACAGTAATTTATCCTTGTTCAATATGTTCCATGCTCCAAAATGGGTGGGAGGTCACTAGATATTAAAAGCAAAGCTAATATTCTATCAACATCTTAACTTGGAGGCTAGAGAATGAAACAGGTCACCTAACCAGTATTCCTTATTAACTGAACTAAGATATGGGGCTCCTCCTACTGGCTTCTTGAATGTCTTTATCTCAAATTGGGCAATATGACACTTTTTAAAGCCCTAAAATTCGGTTGCCAGCTAAACCCACCAAAATATTTTCAACCAACTCTACCTTCTATGTTTGATAACTTTTCATTTTATATCTGCAGGTAGTAAGAAATTATCTTAAGAATGCGAATAGGAAATTACATTTCACTAAAGGATAGCATCTTCACATTCTTTATATTACAGGCACATTTAAATTATGTTAATGTGAATATTAGATTGCTAGGCTTCATAAAAACAAGCAAAAATTAAGTATTTAAGTTTATTAGACACCTGTAACAGAAACAAATCTCCAATGTAGTCCTTTTCGACCTTCATTAATGTGCAATTAAACTGAAAGTTTATTTATAACTATATATATCCAGAAAGTTAGTCTGGTGCTTCTAGATATTAGGAAAGATTACCTGGTTGTAGTTCCCCCTGTTGGGCATTCCACCTCTGTTGTAGTTGCCTCTGTTTGAGTATCCACCTCGGCTGGGAAAGACAGGGCCACGAGGGTAAGGATAGCCAATTCCTCCACTTCCTCCTCCTCCACCACCACGCTGTGGCATATTTCCCCTCCTATTATAACCACCACGATTTCCAGGAGCTAAAAGGGAAACAAATTTTAATGTCTTTGAACAAAGACCCAAAGGGCAAACTAAAAATTTTAGCACAAGAACTTATCATATTTTAAAGATAGGTTCTACTACAGACTTAAGGTTTAAATTACAATGCACTTATTTGACTACCATATGCTTTCATAGGATTTATTCAAATTTCAAGTATAATGCCAGATCACAAATGGTTACTATGGCAACACTTAATACCAGGATCTAATTCCCAATACTAGTATTGGCTCAGATAAAGCAAAATTTCAATTTACAAATAACTTCATTAAATACTTAAAAAGCTTTAAGAAATACACATTACTGAATCATTTCCTTTAGCCCAATTTAGAAATGCTGTGAAAAACTTTGTAAACAAAAATTCCAACTTACCACCTCCTCTAAAGTTTCCACCACGCATGTTAAATCCTCCACGTCCTCTATGACCACCTCCTCTATTAAACTGGTTTTTGCCACTCTTATTCTTATTGCTCTTCTTTGAGCCAGTATTCTGTTTCTTCTCTGGAGGAAGAGATTTTTTACTTTCTTCCTTATACTGCTCCAACAGCTTTTGGGCTTCTTCTTTTTGCAGCTCTACATAGGTTATTTCATCAAAACACTCAGCTACCTCTGGCAGTGTAAAGTTCCCTATAAGTGAAGAAAATACAGATTAAATATCTAAATTCCAAAGCTTTATTTTAATTTTCTAGCTAAATAAAAATCTCTAGATTAAGAAAAAATATAACAGCTAATGGACAAAGTGATACCAAAATGTATACAAAGAGTCAATACAGCATTAGTAACAGAAAAAAACTTAAATGTTCTTGCATTTTGAGATTACAAATGAACTTCTTGTAAAGAACTAAGCATCTAAACAATGTCCTTTGGAAGGTATCAAAGACAAAAGTTTCATGCCTTTCATTTTGAGAACTGCATGTTCTGGAAGATCCTTTCCCTCCACCTCTGCCTTCTTCTGTGTTCTCTGCTTGTAGTCTTCATCTTTTGGGCAAACTACCACAGCTTTGCGTTGAAAGCCTGCAAACAGGCACATTTTTCTCCTCTGGGCAGCTGCAGACACATTTGTCTAGAACAAAAGTTATACAATAATAAATCTGACAGCTTTGGTCAGCTGCAAAGAAAAAATGCACCCATTTGTTATGAACATATTTATTAGGCCACTGTGCATGGCTATTAAGAGTTCTATACATGACAAAAGTAACCCTTTTACCAACACTAAACAAGAATCCCCATACTTGAAAGAGGCAAAAAACTCTAAATTTAAAACCACAGCATACCTGATCCAGAATAAAGTTCCGCTTCTTCCGAGCAGCTATCTCAATGAATTTCCCAAGACACTGTGGGGCTCTCTGCAACAGCGTGTTCAATTTTCCAGTATCTGCCATCTGTCTCTTAAAGCCTGCCACCTATAAATAAGGAGACATTTTCTCATGAGTTTATTATAAAAACTCACCGGATAGTTTTTAAATTGAATTTCAGTTTTTAATCCAGGCATCAACTTCATATTTGTCCTTTAAAGGTCTTATAAAAGATAATTTAACTTCCAAATAAACTCTAAAACAATGCAACTAAGATAATGAAGTTTATCCTAAGTTATCACTTATCTACACATTAAAAAGTAGGTTAAAAGTTAAACAAAAGACGCCTACGTTAAGCAACAAATTACTTATATGAACACAATATAGGCAAACCTAGCAGAATGAGAAGTCAAAAAGATTTCAAATGACTAGATCAGACTTTTTCTAGATCATGAATATCTGATTTCTAGATATATTACTTACCATCATTTTATCCATAATAGTGTTTGTTCCCAGAATGTTGTATTTACCAGGATTTTCTGCTGCATGCTTAGTAACCCAGGTGGTTTTTCCAGCTCCTGGCAAGCCAATCATCATCACAACCTGCAATTAAAAAAAAAAATTCTCATTTGCTATCCAACCATACCAAAAAAAGTGCTAGGCTGACTTAAAATTAAAATTGTTTAAGAAATTCGAATGCTACCATACTGCCCACATGTGGCAAAGGAACTTGTATGCACCCCTGATGTCAGTACTACATAAAGGACTTACAAGGAAGTACACTAGAAATTCTCATTTAAAATAACATTCTTGAATATGCTGCCATGGAAAATTTTCTGTATCTGGAATTCAACTCAATCATTAACGATATAACCTTGGACAATTCATTTGGCCTGTTTTCCTCACCTATAAAATGGAAGAGATTAATACTTGTTCACAACCTTATGTTATAAATTAGTATCTGGACATGGGGAAGATGATTCATCAAGTGCCTGGAAAACTTTGGGCTTTTGGACAAGCAGCTACTTAAAATACAAAGAGGAAAAAAAGAATTATTACTCTTCTTGGAATATAATCCCCTCTGCTCTCAAAATCCATTAACACTAGAGTATTTATGCCATCTAAAAGATGTGTATCCCGAGATAGGGAATAGAAAATTAGCAACAGCTGCATGAAGCCGACTATTCCACTAGTACCATAATTCTGCTGAGCAGTATAGAATTAACAATTCAGTCACTCAAGCTGACTCTAAAGACAATAGAAATGCCACTCACTTCACAATCTTTCTTCTCATCTGGTCCTTTTGGCCCTCTAACGCGATCATCTAAGGAGACATTCTGGATGAAAGTATATTCCTCAGGTATTGGGAAATATGGTTCTTCCTTCTGACCAAAATTAAACTCAACTGCACAGTTATGGCAGAGAACATGAGGGAAGAGAGGTCGTTCAGCAAGAACTTCCTTGTTAATTTTGAAGGCAACACCAAGGTCTTGTCCATTCTTTGCATAGGAAAGCTCCACTTCTTCACCTTCAAAATTCTGTTAAAAACAATTACTTCAGTTAACAAGTTTATTAGTTATCAAAATCCAGTGAAGTTTCAAAAGTTAACATTTTAATATTAAAACTCAACTTGGAGAAAACAATTCAAGATACACAGGAACAACTTTCTGAAAATAATTGGCATAGTGTAACTCTCAGTAGTTTTTTAAACCCTTACCTTCTGTCTAAAACTTAACTGAGAATGGATTCCAAGGTAGAAAAGTGATAAGGGCTAGACACTTCAGTGATTTGCTCAAGGTCATACAGGTCATACAGGAAGACCAGAACCTCCCACCCCAATTCTCAATTCACTTGTTTACCTGGATTCCCAAAATTGCTGTTTTATGACTTTTCTGAAGAATGTATGAAAGTTACTATTTGTAAAATTATTAAACTACCCCAAACTGCTACAAATCAATGCTTCTCTGATTATCTTTAATCTACTTCTAATGATTTAAAAAACACTTAAATATTGTGTTTACAGCTACAACTTACAGCAAAACATGAAATCACATCATTTTCATCAAACTTGTCCCCATAGTCTTCGGTCTCACAGTTGCATGTTTTAATTCCTTTTAGGGAATACCCATAAGAAAATTCTTCTTCACCTAAAAGTAGATTAGTTTGCAGTTTTGAGAAAGAATTCATTAAAAATTCAGTTTATATTTACACATTTTAATTGATATGGGCTGCATTTTCCTTTGAGGTAAAAAAGGCCCCACACCAAGACCCTGCTATAAATTCTGAACGTGATAATCTTGATTATTCTCTATTTCAAAATTTTCTGAAAGCAGACAGAAAACTTTATAGAAATAGGTTAAATGTATGCCAATATGGTACTATAGAAAATAAACCTGTCAATATGCAATTAATTATCCACAAACTTAAGCTAAATTGTGATGTGACCTATTTATATCTTATATACAATGGGCACACTGTTGAGGCTCTTACCAAGTAACATTCCACTGGTTGTAAGTGACCAGCCAATCCGTACTTCATGTATGTCAATATCTTTTGTATATAAATGCCTCACTGGGATCTTCTCTGTAACCTAAAGGGGAAACAAATCACCAAGTCTGTGTACATACTAGGAGTGAGAAATCTCTGGATCGAGGTTATTTTCTGCTGATGTGCTATTTAGTATTATTTAAATCACTGATCTGTGATAAAACTGTCCTAACTTTTTCACAACAGGGTTGTGGACTTAATTCATGTTATGTGGACCTCATTTTACATTTCATTAATAGCTTTTGATTGAAATACTTCATGTTCCCCATTTGTTTTATTAAAAACATTTGGTCCAATTCTAGCCTCTTTCATCACTGATGATTTTTTCCAAATTTTTATGAAAATCCCTTTTGTGGCCCACAGAAAACTTTAAATTAAATTAAAACTTTAAGGTCTATTTAAATTTTTAAATAGCCAAATAGCACAGCAAAACTTAATACAAAAAATTTTGGTTTTACCTTCATTTCAAAACAAACTTTGCCTTTTGAAACTCCGTAAGAAGCTCTCCCTCCAGCCCAAAGAAAAGCAAAACTCTCCATGGTTAGTGAAGAAGCACTGAGACGGTCTCTTGAGATTTTAAAATGTAGATCACAATTATCTGTAAGTATAATAAATACCTATTATTTTCTTTTGTCCTAATTTTTTAGTTAAAGAACCATAAACAAAACCCCCAAGTATTAAAACTTTCTTGATGCTGCGTACTTTACATAGGGATGAACATTACTCTATGTGAACTGTTTAGAGATTAAATATAAACCCCACTCCCACCAAAAAATTCATGTGCCAAATTCTGAATTGAAGGCATCAGATTAGACAGAAAATAAAAAGATAAATCTCTATGGTTTTATATATGCACACTTTAAAAAAAAAACCACTTAAGACAGGTAATGAAGACAATGTGATGTTCATACATACCTGCTCTGCTCTTTACCTTGATTTAGAGCCAAGCAGCAGAGGATAGCAGGAAATCACAAAGTGAAGCATGCCAGAATCAGGTAGCATATACCAGTGCCACAACACAATTGAAGGTAGAGAGGCCATGACCAACTGGTTTAAAATAGGGTGTGAGTTGTGGGTCTCAGCCATTTATAAATATTAAGACTACCTTAAGACCCAAGGTCCTAAGTTTTCTTGAAAAAATTTGTGAATGAAATCTCCAATTTTCAAGACAATATTTGTAAGAAGTTACTAAACACCTCCCCCACAAGATCATAATAAGGATATAGCTATCTCTCCATTATTCAGGACCTTTGCAAGATGAAATTTGTTTGGGGGCTATTTACCTCTTATTAGTATTTTTGACAGGTGTTAGAATAGCAAAATCCTCTCCGAAAAAGTTATTAGATAAAATAAGGGGTTAAAAATCTCTTTAGTTCATCTCATTGTATTCCTCTACTCTTTCAGCCCAAATACTTTAATTAGAGGGAATACTCCTTTGCCAACTGATCTGGATGATTTTTTCTCTTTATAAAATGGAGGCATCATAAAGCAAATTATCTTCTTGTTAATCCTGTCCTCTCAGTTTTACAAAAACAAAACCCCCACACTTCAGTTTTCTAAGGACCACCACTTTCTCCAAGCCCATTACTTTGGACTCAATATTTAAAGAAACCAAAAATTTGAATACTGTTGGCCTTGAAATGGAATAATCTCATTAATAATATTCTTCTACCCAAACTAAGCTCCAACTCCCCTTTCACTGTTTCCACTAAAAATTTGCATGAGGGTTAAAACAATCCCAAGCTTTAAAAATTTTCCCCAGAACACACCTTTCCTTGCCTGAATATCATTTCCTATTTCTACCCTTTATATTCCAAATAGATCACCTACATTAGCAAATTTTGACCAAATAACAAATTAAGTATTTTTTTAAAAGACACACAACCACTAAAATTAACTTAACAGACAGCCAAGGCCCACTTATAGGTTTGCAATGCTTCCACATAATGAATTACAACCCATTTGGGTAAAAGTAGCAGCATTACATTGCTGCCCTTGATACCATTCGCTGCTGAAGAAAGCTAGTGGCCCAGAGATAGCCACTGCTGCTGCCCCAGGTCTTTGGAAGACACCAACTTATGTTTAAAGCAGCAGCTACTGAACTGCAATTGAGAACAAAACAGCAGTTATTGAGAAAATAATGTTACAGTTTGTTAGAAAAAGGGAATATACTTGTGAACTAAAAGGGAAAGTCATTAGTAAAGATAAATGGTAACTCCCAGTACCAAAAATTTTGAACAATGGAAGTCCTAAATCCATTTAATGAAATTTTAAGAGTTTACCATATATACTAGTCCCATTAAAGTCAATTATTAATTTCCCACCAAGAATATTTACTATAATTCCCTTACATACCTAACAGGACAGAGAATGATTTACAAATTATCTTTTCTACTCAAAAGTTAATCATCTATATATTCCATACTTCAAGGGGGAAAAAAAGCACCTCAAGAATGCTATTGGGTTGCCAGACCAAGATTATTAAAATTTTTAAATACCATTTTGTTTATGCCTTACCTAGTGATTTCCATGTGGATTGTGGTGACCTTTATTTTAAAAGACTAGCATACAAGTTATTAATCAGATTATTTCTACACTTGTACAAGAAATTTCTCCATAAATGCAAATTTCCTAAAACAATAAAATTTCAGTCCTATGCAAAATTTAAAAAATTGGAGAATATTCACTTACAAGTATCAAGACAAACCACTGTGTCATCAAAATGTTCATCTTCCTCTTCAACCGGAGGCTGAGGAGATTTAGCTCTGAAAAAAGAGAATATCTCCTGATACAGCTTTCTCATCATTTGTGATTCATTTAATTCGGTAAAGATCATCTAAACTTCCCTACCTGCTGTATTTGTTTTCTTCAATGTACTCAAAATAGCCCCGGCCATGATCTTCACGAGGTCTTTTAACACCTCTCTTTTTGTCTCCACCTTTCTGTTCTGTTTTGCCATCTCCTACAAAGGTTAGGACATCTTTTTTAAATAAATAAATAAATAACCCGCTGACCCCCAAATTGAGAACGTTCTAGCAGTAATCTGCAAAGCTTAAAAAGCGTGCTGTGTTAACCTGCGTTTTTTCCGGGTTTTAATAAATCCCATAATTGTCCAACCATTTATTAACTTAAGGAGCAGAAGGGTTGGAATAGGACTGGAGTTCGTGACGCAGCGCAGAGATAGCAAAATCTCCCAGGCTACTCGATGATTCCAGCGAGCGCCACATAGAATAGCGCGGAATAAGCAGAGCCCACGTGTATCCCAATGAGAGCACAGAGAAGGGAGGAGGAGGGGCCCCCGAGCTTCTTTTCTCCATTCCCCTCCCCCCACCCCGGCTGGGCCCGCGCTCCCCGCGGCCGCATTGTACGGATCGTCGTTCTAACTCTCCCCCTACCCCACCCTACCCCTACCCCCTCCCCGCCGGGACCGCCGACCGGAAGTGACGTCACGCCAGAGCCCCTGCGCTCCTTGCACAATACGGCGGCAACGTGAGAGCTCGCGCCGCCACCGCGCGCCCGCCCCGGGACCTCGATCTCCACCCCCCCTCCCATCGTCCTCCCTTTTCCCTCCCCTCCCCCCAGTGCGGAGACATGTGCCCGCACCGCGCGCACGCAGCAGCGCGGAGGACAGGGGGGCCTTCTCCCGCCGCCAGCGGCTGCTCCTCCCCCTCTAGCGGCAGCTGCAGCTCCCCCTGGCTCTCGAGCCAGATAATGGTGGCGCCGCCGTCACACTCTCTCTCACACACACACACACATACATACATACACAACCCGAGATCTCACGGCTAATCTGGGATTCCCCGCAACCGCCCCCCCTTGCTTTCCCCTCCCCCCCAGGTCCGACCCTGGCCTCCGGGAAAAGCACCGGCGCCTCCTCCCTCTCCTAGCCCACCGACTACAATGCCCTCTAGCCGCTTCCCCACCCCCATTAAGGGGGACGGGTGGAGGCCCCGGGGCACGGTCCCCACCCCACCCCGGGCTCCCGCCCAGGGCTCCCGGTTCGCGCTCCCTTCCCCCAACACATACACAATTCACAAAACGCCACTCACCCGCCGCCGGAGCCCCGGGACGGCCACCGCCTCCGCCGCCTTCCGCCTTCTTCTTGCCTCCCGCCTGCTGCTGGGCCTGCCTCGCTGCCGAGGGAGGCGCCACCGTCACGGCGAAAAGTGAGGTGGGGCCGCCGCTCTTCCCTGCGGCCTCCTTGGCCGCCCCGCGCTGCTGCTGAGGCTGTTGCTGCTGCGGCGTAGTCGGCGGTTGAGCCTGCTGCTCCCCGTGTCCGTTCTCATCTCCCGCACCCGCTTCCTCCTCCTCGTCCCCGAGCTCGTCCTCCCCTTCCTGGAAGCCCTGGTCATCGCCGTTTTCGTCCTCCGAGGAGCCGCCCGCCTCCTCCTCCTCCATCGGACCCGAATCGGCCGCCCCCGCGGCCCCGTTTTCTTCCCCTAGCTCCATCTGGTCACCATCCAGGGCCGCGATCCCTTCCTCCTCCTCTTCTTCCTCCTCCTCCTCTTCCTCGTCGGCCGTGGTCGCGGCCTCCTGCTCGAGGCCTGCTCCCGAGGGCTGCGTGTGCGAGCGCCCGGCGGAATCCCCGCCCAGGTCCAGGCTGCCGTTCCCGGGCTCCAAGGTGGGGCGGCCTCCAGAGGCCTCTTCGTCGTCTAGAGCGGCCTGGAGTCGTTCCATGAGCTCGGCCTTGAGGCCCTTATCGGAAAGGCGCCGCTTCTTGAGCTCCTCCTTCAGCTCCGACACCTTCAGCTTCTTCACGTTCACTGGCGAAGAACTCATCGTGAGGGCCCCAATTCACCGCTCGGCGCTGACTGCGACTCGGCTCAGCTCACACGGCCACTGGCGGCGGCTGCTGCGGCTGCTCCTCGGCCCCGGGCGGCGGCTGCGGCTGCGGCTGGAGGGGGGTTCGTGCTGCAGAGCGGACCCGCCTGGAGTCGAACGGCGCCAATTCCTTTCACCGAGTTCGCGAGGGAGACGCGGAGACTCGCCTGGCGCGAGCGAGCACGCAACGTCCTCTCGTCGGGGCGGCGTCGCGCACGTAATATACCCGCCCCTCCTCCTCTCCTACGGTAGTTGCTGCGCAGTGGAAAAGCCCGCGCAGCGCGCTGCTGCTGCTGCTCCTTCTCCTTTTCCTTTTGCTCCTCCTCCTCCTGCTGCGGCGGTGGGGGCTGGCTTAGGCCTCCTTCTGCTTCATTACTGTGTTATCCCCCACACTACCTTTCGGGAGCCGAGCGCGAAGGGCCAGGGTGCCCTTCCAAGCGGGACTAAGGCAAATGGAAACCGTGCCGAAAGGCTTTTAGGGAAAGAGACTGCACAGAATGCAGCCCCCGTAGTTTCACAGGGAAAGCGACTCCAGTGATATCCCCACCCCCAGCCTGGCGTTCACTTCGATCCAAACGTGGCCATTCCATCCTACAGACATTTAATATCATTTTCTAGCCGAACTTCATGCATCGGTATTTTTTCTATTTTCTTATAGTGTATCATGCTTACCATAAACTATTGTTGCATTTTTGCCCTGGCCTTTGCAATTCAATTAGCTCTGAAACAATTTTTTCCCTAATCATTCAACCTTGTGTATTCTGGCTTGCTGGAAGTTTCTGTAGGAAGGGCAGTGCCTTTTTTCTTTACCCCCTAAGGCCTAGCATAGGGCCTACTAAGACTGAATCAGTATTTGTTGGGCCTGTAAACCCAGAAAAGTATCTCCAGGCTCCCTCTTTCTCCATTTTTATTAAAGCAAACTCCTCTGAGGCTTGAATCCTGCTCACTTAAAATTTTTAAGTTTTTTTAGACATCATACAGCAGAGGTTTCTTGTTATCTGACATGAAACTTCCTGTCTGGAGAATGTCATGAATGATTCTCTTGCCTCCATAGTGGTATAATGATTCTAATCCTGCCTCAGCAGAATAAGTGCAAAGACAAGCCACATGGAAAAAACAAGTGCTCTTATGAAAAAGAAACCAGTTATGAATTTGTAAACATTATACCTGTAAAAATCATCTTATTAGTAGATTACTGCAAGGGAACTCTGGGTGAAAACTTTTTCCTCAAAACCTTAAAAGAAAAAGAAAGAAATTGACATAGGAACATAGACTAGCAGCTTGAATAATTGCTAGCCTTTTCTAAGTATTTTATTTAAGAGACTATTCCTGAAATTTTTGAAGATAGTAGTCCCCAAAATCTGTTTTACAAAGCAAATAGACACCTAAATCTGCTATTATATCTGAATTCGGTGATCTTAATCCACCACTTGTAAAGTTCTATTTTGACTGGACTGCTATTGATGTGGTTTTTGTCTTGTTCTTCATGGGACAGCAATTGGAAATTAAGAACCATGTTTCCTAAATTCATAGACTTTTCCTTAGTGAACCTAGCCTACTCCTTATCTCCTTATTAATACGACTCTAGGCTGAAGATTCTTTTTTCCCCCTCCATTGTGAGCTTTTCAGAAATGGATTCCATTTTATATGGATGTTTCACACTTAACTCTGATTTTATCAGGTGTACACACTTGCTTCATGCATGCAGATCACAGCTTGGCCAGACCCTCTCATCCTTTGAGATTCTTATGCCTGTTATACTGAGGATTCTTCACAGAATCTCTGCCAAGACCTCCAGGTTTTTTTACATTTTTGTGGAAACCAGTTACAGCATCTGGGCTGTTTGTGCCCAACTCCTTTTTTTTTTTAATCATATATTTCCTTGATGATACTGCTTGTACCATTTTTTATATCTGGGTTAACAATCTGATACTTGTGCCTACCATATAGCTCTCTCCTTTGCCCTTTTAGGTGACCTGCAACTTTGATTCTTTGGAAACACTTCTTCACAGAGAAATGTAAAAGATAAATAAAATGTTTAACATTTGCAAAATGTCCTGAGCTTCATAAAGGTCAAATTATCTCAATACATTTGGGGAGGAATAGTTTAAATAATAAAAGCACTGGGAAATGTTTTTAAAACTCATTTTGGCCATTAATTTTAATTTATTTAACGTTCGCTAATAAACTGTAAAACTGGATTGGGAAGCCCTTTTTGGTTTTGCACTGCATCTGATAGGATCCTAAAAATAGGAGGGCCAAAAGGTTGGTCAAGAAGAGCAGAAGGAAAAAATATCTCCACCTGAATAATGAGTCCTTGAATAACCCAAATTTGGTTTTAAATACTTTTAATTGTCCTTAAATGTTATTCATGATATTAGTATTATTAAGGATAAGATAGTTCATTACTATGTAGCTGGAAAATATGGAATTAAAACTTAACTGTCTGAGGCATTAAATGCTTAACTGGAAATCATTTGTGGTAACAAATACAAATTCAAAATATGTGTTAACAAGTACTTAAAGACTTTGGAAAATATTTGGGAAAGAGGGGTTTATAAATATTCAAAGCATGGATATAGCTTTATAGATTCCTTCTGATTAAAGAATTGGGAAGAAATCATTCCTTAGCTATTATAATTTTCAGTCTGTACTATACAATTTAGCACATATTTTTGCTACCTTTTTTTTTAAACCAAAAACAACAATTCTTACTGATACTTTTAGAAGTTCCCTTGCATCTGTGTATTCCAGTCCCTATGTGGGAGATACGAGATTTAATGAAAAGAATAGTGTGTTTAGTTCAGAAAGACCAGGGTTCTAAATCCTTCCATTTCCTATGACCTAAGCCAAGTCACTTTACCTTCTAATCTTGTTTTTTTTATCCATTTAGTGAGCATATTATCCGTCTTCCAGACTTGAAGATCAAACAGAATGAGATATACATCTCCTATATTCACACATCTCACATATATCATCTATATGCACCCATATAAATTGCATATAAGCTTCTACAAAATATAGAAATTAAAGTTATATTCATGAGCATGTGTATATTTGTGTGTACATCGGTCTATATATTGTATAGCCATAAATCTACATATATAGAGATCTTGATCTATTTAGATTATATATATATATAATATGTAACATTATATATAATATATATACATATATATTATATATATATCACACTTTAGAACTTCAAGAGGAGATCTGGACAGGACAGAAGGAATCACTTTACAAAGGAGTAAACAAGTGAGGCAAGTCCCTCCATAACAGGAGGGCAATTCTGAGTTTCTTGTCAACCCAAAGTCAGAACGAAGGTGACACCCTGGTCCAAGGTCTTCCAGGTTCTCAGGGTCCGAGGCAGGATCTAAGGAAACATTCCTGTCACCCTGGCAGGAAGAGCAAAAGGCCAAAGACTTCCCCTAAAGAAGGGCTACCCAAGACCCTTGAATGGCTCATTCATTAAGATTCTAAAGCCTTCCAAAGAACACAAGGGGGGAGGGGGAAGGAAAAGCAACTTAAAATTAAGTGATCCATAAAGTAGTCTCTTATTAACGAGTTATTTACACATTGTATCTACCCAACAGGTCATTTAAAAGAGCCATTCCGAATCTCTTGCTCACTGGAGGTGGGTGCTAAGACCACATGCCACTCTCAGAAGACAATGTTTGATAGACCCAGCCAAGGCGAGGTATCTCTTCAGTTCAGTTCAACTTTGCCCTCCTGGCCATGTAATGTATTACATACATTATTACATTACATACATACATGGTTTTAGCCAAGCATCAGCAATAAGGTAGGAGAAAAAAATGGAAACCAGCCATCCCCGGTGTGCACAGTGTGCTTCACCACAGAAGTATGAAATGAGGGTCATCCTAAAGGGAACATGATTTCCATGTTTTAATGCAACCAAAATCCAACATAACAGACTTTTTAAAACCTAGAATTGTGGAGGGATTTTTCAGCAAGGTAATTTATCTGTGACTCAGTTTTATTTTTATTTTTTTTATTATTTTAAACCCTTACCTTTGATATTAGAATTAATATTGTGTATTGGTTCTAAGGCAGAAGAGCAGTAAGGGTAGGCAATGGGAGTTAAGTAACTCACCCAGGGTCACACAGCCAGGAAGTATATGAGGTCATATTTGAACCCAGGACCTCCCAGATCTATACCTGGCTCTCAATCCACTGTGCCACTGTGACTCAGTTTTAGAGAATTGTCTAAGGCATAAATTGCCTTGTTAACATCAAACATGGATAGCCCCACGGCCTACAAATTTTAATATAAATGACTTTTTTTGGAAACACGGGTTTGGAATAAATAGTGTCAGTCTTTGGTTCTCTGTTTCTATAACTATATTCAACTAGGTATTAACTAATCAGGGTGGAGTAAATCTAAAATTCACATAGGTAAGATTCATATCTATGGGAAAAGATGAAGTGAAATTACATTTTAAATATTTTACACAGTATGTACTTAATGCTTGTTGACTGATTTAAATTCAAGTAAATCTGCATGATTCTTAAATGATCATTTTAGTCAATGATGCCTCAAAAATATTATAGATTATCTAAGATATCAGAGCATCCCTTTTAAAGATCATCAAAAATGCCCACCAGAAAAAAAAAACTGATATTCAACCCAAACTACATTAAGAAAATAATATATCATAAAGCAAGAACTCTCTGTATTCACATATTTCATTCACTTGCCATTGTAGTGAAAACGTTCTTCTAGCTAGGAAACTCTTAAAGTAACTTACTACTTCCTAACTAAAATATATAACTATATATTATATATATATATATGAGTGTATATTTACTGTGTATATATGTGTATATAATGCTCATATATACTATATGTAGTGTATATATGTACATATACTGCATATATAGTATATGCATGTATATATATTATAGTTAGGAGGTGGTATTATTATTAGGTAGATAATGAATTAGGGAATATATATATATATATATTTTATATATATATATATATATATATATATATATATCACAAGAAAATTGAAAACCAGCCAGAAATATTCTAGGTCTCAGTGACCCTGAGCAAGTCACTTGCCCCCATTGCCTAGCCCTTACCACTCTTCTGCCTTGGAGCTAATACACAGTATTGATTCTAAGAAAGAAGAGAGGGGTTTTCTAAATAAATAAATAAGATCTTTACTAGACCAATCCTAGAATAATCTAGGTACATGTTAAATGAAAAATATACCTATTCCTCCCCAGAGTTCCAAAGCACTTGAAATTTCTGGATAATACAAGACCAAGTTTGTTTGACAATTCGACATGGTTTTCCTTTGAGCACTGGATCCCCCATTGCAAACAATGCTGTGAACACTGAGTTGACAACATTCTAAAACACTTTTCTACCATGCAGTTATTAATATCATATCCTGTGATATAAATTACATTTATATATAAATTAAATTAAGGTTTGCCTTTTAAAGCTTTTCACAGTCTGGCCTCACCTTTCCCCCTCCTATAGTCTATGTTTCAGACAAAAACTGATTTCCTCCCGGTTCCTTGAATGTGTCCTCTTCTTTCTCAATTCCATGACTTGCTGATGCCTCTCCCTCCTTGTGGAATGCAGTTCCTTCCTATTCTCACAGCTTCCCCCTTCCTCCTCCTCCTCCTCCTCTTTCCTCTCCTCATCTTCTGACAAAACCAAGCTATTAATCCCTTAGCAGAATGAAGAGAGTTCTGGTTTGGGAATAAGGAAGAACCTGGGCAAATCATTTGCCTTCCCGGCCAACGTCTTCTTCTGCAGAATGGGGATTGGAATAGCTCCCACCTCTCAGCCGTGGTGAGGATTAATTCAGAAAATATATGGAAAAGATTTGTAGACCTTAAAGCACTAAATAAATGCTAGCAATTGTGATTGTGAACTGCCACATCCTTCAGGAATCTTTCCCTCCTCCCCTCCTTTGCTCTTCCCTGACATCTCAGAGCACTTTGAGTCTTTGTTGTACACTTATGTTCTATTCCAATTTTATGTGTATTCTAATATTATAGGTATTTTACATATAAATATTATACACCTTTTTTCTTATTAATGATTTGGAGACATTCGGTATATAGTTTTTATATTTTAGAAATCTAGTTTTGAACATTGTTTATGTCTTTTTCATGTGTCATTAAAAAGTTATCAGCATTTGTAAAAAAAAAATATATATATATATATTATACATCTTACCCACCCACTAGACTCAAAGAGCTGAAATCTCCCACAGAGATCTTTTCTAATTTACATTTATATTTCCTGACGTCCAGGAATGTTCTTTGCAAAATTGTAGGTTCTCAAGAAATACCAAATGTGGGGTAATCGAGGTGGCTCAGTGAATTAAGAGTCAGGTGTAGAAACAGGAGATCCTGGGTTCAAATTTGGCCTCAGACACTTTCTTAGCTGTATGATCCTGAGCAAATCACTTAGCCCCCATTGCCTAACCCTTGCCTTGGAACCAATATTTAGTGTTGATTCTAAGACAGAAGGTAAGGGTTGAAAAAAAAACAACACTATTGAATAAGAACACATGGTCAAAAGACAAACAAAACACCATGGACCAGTCAGAAGGTCAAAGAGATTAGAAATATACATTTACTACCTATTCCCAGTTTTTGGATGTAGTTAGAAAACATTTTCCCTTTGCCCTAAGAAGAACTGTGGGAGGATAGCCCCTCTGCCCCAGGGGTGAGAATTTCTATTGTCCAGTGGCTGAGTTATTATATATAGAGATTCCCTGGTTGCAAATCTAGATATAAACACACACACACATCTATGGAAATACCAAAAAAAAAGGGGAAAAAAAAGAAGCCTGTAAGGAAAATGTAGTTTGCTACATTTTATGTCATGTCAAAGGTTTAGTATAGAATTTCTATGATAGAGAAATGTCCCCTACAGACTTGTCCAGGCTAAAAACAGTGAAGGTTCAGGCTAAGTCCCATTTAAAATTACCCTGCTGCCTTGTATACAAGGAAAGCCAAAGCTTTCTAGCATTCTCCCCAAGCCTAAGGCACTTAAAAAAAAAAAAGTCTCTTGCTTTCACTTTGCTCTCTCCAAACACATGTTCAATCAGTCATCTCTCTGTTCCTACTTCTCTGCATTTACTTCATGTATTTTTCCACTCTGCTTCCTCCTATGCACATGTCATGCAGTTTCGCCACCTTCATTCTGTCTAATGGGAAGGAATTGCTGAACACATTGACAGGTAAAAATGATACAGACCATGAGAGGGAAAGGAAGGGAAAGCCCTCCCTCCTTAAAATTCACCCACCCCCAAACTGGTTACTGGTTAACAGACTTTTTCTCTCTCTGAATAGCATTTCCCTTCCTGAATAAATACTTGCATCTCTTTCTCCTTTCCCTATTCCTTTCCACTATCCCACTTCTAAACTCATTTTTCCCTTACCCTACTGTATACATTGCCTACCTTCTCCTTTGAGTCCCACTTTTTCCCTTTTAACATCTTCTCATGAGAAACCCAGAGCTCTCAACAAAGAGAAAGCTGGATTTTGAGGAGTAATTAGCACCTTCATGTGAATTATCTTATTGTTGGGTCTCTCAGAAATGTTTGCACTTTAAAAGAAAAATAGGAGACCTGAAGGAATTAATCTCTAATGTTGGAATTCTTATGCTGTGGCACCTGAAGGAGGGGAATGTTTGGGGGGAAAAAAGATTTTTCAGTTACCCTAAAAAGCATGTCATATAGTCTAGGGCCTATTCTGCCCACATTATCAGATTCTATTTTTCCAATAAACGAAACTTCTTTTAAAAAAATAACTTATTTAATCTTCCTAGTCAAATCTAAAGTTCAGAGAACTGATTTAAAAAAAAATAATTCCCCAGAACCAAAAGAAAAAAGAAAGAAAGAAACTCCCCAAAAGAGCTTATGGAAAATATGCTTGGCAAAATTAATTGAACCTATTATCAGTGGAGACAAAAAAAAATTGTTTTATATATATATATATATATATATATATATATATATATATATATATATATATGCACACAAACAGTAGACACTCTAAATTGAGCCCTATTTCCTAGGAAAAAGAGGTCTTAATTATTTTTTTCTTTTTTCGAAATTGGAAGGATGCAACCAACATACCTTTATGGATGGAGAAAGGACAGATTCTATCTTTGCTACTTCCCTAGGGATACTCTGCTATGCCATGAACCAGGACTTTCAAGAAGCCTGTGGGAAACCATCCCATAGACATATAATGAAAGAAAATGGAGCCAAAGAATATTACAGAAAAACTTCTAGAACTATACTTTTCCTGACTGCCTGTCTCTACCCTTATTAAGTTCTCTTCCCTTACCCCAAAGAAGAAGCACCACAAAATACACAAAATGGGTATATAGCTTGAGAAACATGGGCAGAGTATCATCTGAGTCCAGAGTAGCTGCCTCTATGCAAGATCAAGCTGGCAGGTAAAGAAGGGGACCGTCTACTTTCATTTGCACCCAGAAGAGGAGAGCCCTAGGAATTAAGCCCATGACTTTGTGACATGTTTTCCTCTAAATCTGTGAGGCTCCTATAATTCTTCCATTTTGGTAAATCTACTTCCCTTACTTACAAACGTAAGCTTTGAAAACTTGAATGGGCAGCAGTGATCATTCTGGAAGAAATAGAAATAGAAAACCTAAACAATTATTTGTCCACATTTTACAGAAATCCAAGTTTATTTAACAGAACTCTGGTTCCACTCTAGAAAGGTTAATCAAAATGAATCTATCCGATTAATTCCCCAAAGATAGGTGGATCTAAGATCTGGGGAAAGAAAGGGGAGCCATGGACATGAATTCAAAATTGCTAAATTGACCAACAAAATGGCTGCAGGTATGCCTGTAGATGTTACTCCTAGATCTTTTACTTCCGAAAAACAAAGGGAATAAGTACTTGGATTGCCTACAAATCCTAAAATCTTCTTGAGTTTCACTGGTATTTATATATATTCCATCACCAGTAGCCAGTCTTGGCAAATCATCTTGATTGGCTTTAGGAACCATATTGCCATTAGTGAAAAAATGAAATGTTTTATGGAAGCAGGAATTTTTTTAAATGGCAGAAAACAAGAAAGTTGTAGAATGTGTGGCACATTGATGTATATAGAGAGTGCTAGATTAGGAATTAGATGACCTGGGTTTGAAACAAAGCCATAACTAGGTCAGGAGAGCAACAGTTTAGTCCAAGGGTGCCAAAATTTAGAAAATGCTGACAGCATTCTGATTCTTTTAGCATCATAAAAACAATTGAACTTACCATCTAGTTAGCAAGAATCATCAGTTAAAATAGGAAACTGATTAGCACGCTTACATAGCTCCAGTTAGCTCCTTAGTCGTCCCCTTTTTTCTGTTCTCTCCCCTTACCCCTTCATGGGTGCTACTATCTTAAACTCTTTGTTTTGCCTGTATGGCATTGTAGGGTCTCTCCTTACTCTAATCCAAAGTGAGTTTTCTTTAAAAATTGATTTAAGAGCTACTTACACCAGCTAGGCTTTATGTGGCTTGCCCTAGGTACCAAACTTACTGATCCAATTTGAAAAGTGACTTTGCTACATACTATCTGTATGATGTTGATTAAATCACTTAAAGATCTCCAAATCTTAGTTTTCTCATGTGTAAAATGAAGAGGTTGGACTAAATAATTTCTGGTGTCTCTTTAGGCCCTAAACTATAATGCTGTGATATCCTCCTTCTAAAATAAAGAACAAAAACTATAGCTATGTATAGATTAAATAGTACACAAAGTGAGTCATGAAACTAAGACTATCTTAAAGGCTGACAGGATTGGGAGCAAATAAATCACTATGTGTCCTTTACTTTCAGTTAAACATCTTTTATCCTTGGAAAATCAGGCTAAAATGGACACCTATATTTTACTTGACTTTACATGGGTAATTGGTGTTATATTGTTTGCCTTCTTGATAGGTGGAGAAGGAACTCGAAAGAAGGAGAGAATTTGGAACTCAAAAAAAATGCTTAAAGATAAACAAAATTTCGTAAAAACAGTAAATAAAGACAAAATCAAAAAAATTACTTAAAGCTCCAAGACAGTATATAGGGAGAAGGGAAAATTGTCACCTTTGCCCTTTTGATAATGGATATATGAATATGAACCTCAGGTCACTTTTTATTTTTTTTCAGACTATGTCTCAATTTTGATTTTGGAAGTTGTGTCCATAGCACTTTTTTTTTTTTTAAGTTTTGGAAACTTTTATTTAATTAATTTAGGATATTTTTCCATGGTAACAAGATTTTTGTTCTTTCCCTCCCCTACCCCACCTCCCTCTCATAACTGACGCACAATTCCACTGTGTTTTATATATATCATTGATCAAGAACTATTTCCATATTATTGATATTTGAACTAGCGTGATCACTTAGAGTCTATATCCCCAATCATATCCCCATCAACCCATGGGAGTTGTTTTTCTTCTGTGTTTCTATTCCCACAATTCTTCCTCTGAATGTGGTCTCGTAGGTCTCTTAGAATTGTTCAGGTCAAACCTCTGTAGATGTCCCCAAAACATAGGAACAGGGCAATTATTCCAATTCACTGTATCCTAGGAATAATCAATCAAATGGTGTTAAATTAATTTTTGTAAGACAACTTTGTTTCCCAGATCTCCAGAATCCTTTGCAGAAGTGTCATCCTGGGCAAGAAAGACAACACTATGATAAGTATGTTAACTACTACCCTACTTGTCACTATGTGAAAATCATGAAAAATTTTTCATTGGAATGGAGGAAGAGACATGCCTACCTTGCCTAGATATTGAGAAGTAATATAGTATTTATTAAAAATTTTACTGTGTTTTGTTCAACTGCTAAAAATTAGAAAGAGCCAAGAGAAAAAATTAAGAGAATCAGGAGAAGGAATTATTTTGTAAGCAAATAGTGACATTTTCTCCCAGTTAAAAAAATTGAAAATATCAGTTTGATGTCTATAATACAAACCAGTAATGACGCTTGCTTAAGAAACCTCCTCCTTTGATTCTTTTGAGGACCCATAATAGGCTGTTCTTAGGAAAACACTTCATAAATCTTTAAATGCTAGATAAATGTTTTACCATCATTATCATGATTACCTTCTATTAACCTATATATGTAATTAAATGAGAAAGTCTTGATTCTCATGTATTTTAATATATATCTTCCATATCACTTTTGTAGCAGCTGAGCTCTGAAGAGCTCACCTTGACCTTGTCAATGAAGAATTTCTCCCAGGAGGGATGTTCCAACTTCACAAGTTTCAAACTAACAATAGACTTTAAAGTAGTTTAGGGGGAACTAGAAAACCCTTTTTGTCAGGTGTTAAAGATCCTTTTTTGTCCTGGTAGTTTCTCCCTTTGTGTCAAAGTACTTTCTAAGGTAGCCTAGCCTTATAAGGCATCAGCCTTTCCCTGATAATCCTGTCTAGAACTCTTCATTTTCTTTGTAGCCATTGAAAAGTCAATCATATTTCCCTGTCCCTCAGTTCCCCAAAAAGTGGATAAGTTCCCCAATTTCGATGGTGCTTTGGAGCTATCGTCTCTTGAGGTGATTTCTCCCAGGGATACTGACCCAGAGTCCCAGGGTATAGACCCTGTAAAAGATTTTTTGGCACTGGGCTCTGGACGTGGCCAAAATATTGGATCTATCCCTTTCCTGATTAAAGACTTGGTTTTTCTGACTACTTTAGTAAGTTCTGTGTTACTTCCAAGTTAACACCTACTAAATGAAAAATATAATCTTTTTGCTGACATTATACAAATACTATTATTAGTATAAGCAATGACAATAATAATGATAATAGTAGCTATCATTTATATATATAGCTCTTTAAGGTTTGCAAAGTGCTTTACAAATATCTCATTTTCTCAACAGCTTAGAACAAAAACTTACTAAAGGAAACAGGTTCCTAAAAAAGATACTGTCCCTTAAATAGGAAAATAACTCCCAAAGAAAGGAAGTACAAAGTCTCAAAGAAGAAAATGGCTTCCTCAAAATTAGAACTGGACAAATAGAGACTAATGACTTCATAGGACTGCAGGAAACAATAAAAACAAATTCAAAAGAATGACAAAAATAGAAGAAAATCTGAAATCTGTAACTGGAAAAACAACTGAAAAGGAATGCAAATATCTCATTTATAACAATCCTTTGGAGACAGGTACTCTTATTATCCCCATTTTATAAATGAGGAAACTGGGGCAGACAGAGGTTAAATGATTTGCCCAGGATCACACAATTAGTGCCTGAGACTTGATTTAAATTTGGGACTTCCTGATTCCAACTTAAGCACATTGTTTACTTTCTCACCTACTACCTACCACAGCACTAAAAAAAAAAAAAGTGTCAAATATGAAGATAATGCAATTGACCTATCACCAGTAGGACATGTCCTTTGAGTTGTTTTCTAAATAGTGGAAATGAATTTGGGCTGTGATCCATAATCTCACCTGGACCCCCTTAAGCACTACATTTGACATGCTATGGCCTGAAATCATCAGGATGTCAAATGCAGCTTCGTTGTCATTAATCACAGAATCCATATTTTTAAAAATTTTATCACCATCATCTGCTAACCAAACGAGCTAATCAGCCAAAATGAGTTAGTACTACAAAGAAAATTTTCCAAGGGGTTACATTAGACAAGTAGAATGTTTCTCATATTTTCTCACTGAGGATGTCACTCTAGGTAACTAGAGGAAAAAGCAGAGTCAGGAGAGACCTGGATTTGAAACTTGATTCTTACATTTGCTAGCTTTGTGACAATGTGCAAATTATGTTTACTTTTTTGAGCATCAGTTTCCTCATCTGTAAAATTTTAATAATATTATGTAAAGTACCTACTTCACCAGGGCTTCTGAAAAAAAAAAGATGTTTTGAGAACCTTAAAGCACAGTATATAAACATAGGTTTTTTCTTTGCGTAAATAGGATCTTTATTTAATCAAGCAGGACCCAAAAGAGGTTCCTTATTCCTTTGATTCTAGGGAAGGCAAGAACTAGCAAGTTCAAAGAAAGAGGCCAGGTTGCCTTAGGCTTATGCTTTTTATCAGTCTGAGAATTGTCATACTCTATTTCCAACCTGGAGGAATTGAGCCTGGAGAAGGACTGGAAAGTAAGACCAATTTCTAGCTTTACATTTGTCAGGCTGGTTTTATAATTTTTTTAAGTACCTATAAATTTCCAGAAAGAAACATCCATTTTCAAATATAAAAGAGGCAACCAGCATAGTAGAAAAAGCTTTGGAGATAGCAATGCTGGGTCTGAATCCCAATTCTGTATTTACCACCTTTGTGACCTTGCACAAGTCTCTGACTGTCTCAGTTTCTTTATCTGAGAAATGAGGGGATTAGAGGGAATGATCAGGAAGCTCTCTTCTGGCTATAAATCTTGTGATCCAAGATACCAAAAAAAAAAATCTGAAAGTGAAATACAACCGATTTTTGTGTTGCCTGTATCATTTTATCCTTATATTGATATAACAGCTTTGTAAAAATAATAAATCAATTTCATACTAATAAAATTTATGTGTGTATATTTATACATATATGCACACATGTGGGTAGGTGTGTATGTATGTTATCTGCCATACTGAAAATGAACCAGAGTCCCTGTCATATGTGTATATATGATATGTGTATTATATATTATATTATATATTATATATTACATGTATATAACATATAATTTAGTATTTATATGATATATGTATTTGATATAACACATGTATATTATATATTTGTATTATGTATATATAAGCACCTACCTCCTAGGGTTGTAAGGATCAAATGAAATAATTGTAAAGTGCTTTGTACAGTGTCTGCTTAATGTTAGCCACACACACATGTATATTATATAAATATATAATTATTATATGAAATAATTAACACATATAATAATTCTTTCTCTTAACCCTCTCTATGTATGTATATGTGTTATAAATAATATATCAGTTCATCCTCATAACCAACCTGAGAGGTAGGTACCCATTATGATCTCTACTTTATAGTTGAGGAAACTGAGACAGACAGAGGTAAAGTGACTTGCCCAGCATCACAAAGCTAATAAGTGTTGTGAAATTTAGATTTACTCCACCCTACTTTTTCTTTAGAATTTTAGCCATCAGGAATGTATACACCCCTACTTAAGGGGAGGAAGGTCTGTGACCCACATGTGCTAGCATGTAACAAATCAGAACCAACTGGGCAGTCCAAAACCAAGTTTAAGCCACCATTGGTACACATAAGATATAGGAAGTAACACAAAGAACTGCCTTTATATTTCACGATCACTTCCTGTGAGGAGGTCTTCACCTTGGAACTTGACCATGGAGGAGCTCTAGCTTGAGATCTCAGATTGCTTCCCCTTGGACTGTCACATGGTGAGTGAAAAGGCTAACTCCCTTTCCTTGACTTTCTGGAGGCACCAGCCTCTGGAGAGGCCCATCATCTTGGAGGAGGCCTTGTGGCTGGAAGCCATGTTAAATTTAATCCTCTGGGTCCCACCCCACCCCTTGCTGGGGCCTCTGAATTCCTGCCTGCTTCAAACCAGGCCACAGCAGCTACCTCTCTCTCTTTCTCTCAGAGTTTCCTTAATTTTTTCCTTCTACTGTAAATAAACTACCATAAAAGCCATTCTGACTTGAGTAATTCATTGAGATTTAGTCATTAAATCCCTGGCAAACAACCCAAAATGTATTCAGTCCAACCATAAATTTTACCTCTAACAGGTCTGAGGCCAGATTTGAACTCAGGACTTCCTGACTCTGGGCCCAGAACTCTATTCACTGCTTTTGAATTAATTTACCTTTACTTTCTGGAAATCATACCTAGCTCGATTTCAGTTATCCTTTATACATAACATGTATCCCAATTAAATAGGCCATTGATTATGCAGAAGTTTTCTCTCTAGTCCCCTTCTTCCTCTTCTATCTATGGCTCTCTTGGCATATATTTTCCTTTCTCTTTTCATGTCAATGCATAGTTATCTTCCTCCCTTCTTAATAGCTTCTTTGGGGCAGAAGCAAGATGGCAGATAATGCATAAAGACCCATGTGATTTCTACTAAATTATCTTCTAAAAAGCAATGATATGACACTTCAAAATGAATTGTGGAGCAGCCACAAAAAGACAAGGTAAAGTAACTTTTTAGTCCAAAACAACTTAGAAGGCTGACATGAGGGATGTAGTGCACCAGATTGGAGGTGAAGCACAGCACACTAGGGTAGGCCTCACCTAGAAACAGGGCTTGGGTACAACTGAAGCTGCAGCCAAGGCTTCTGGAACTCCCAACCATAAATGGGGAGGGAGTAGTGTCAGAAAAAACAACTGCTCAGAAGAAGATTACAAGGGTCCCTTTGCTGGCTCTGGGTGCATATCCCATTGTCCATACTCAGAATCTGATCTCAGACTAGGGATGCAGTTGGAGAGTGAGGAAGAGTTCCAGCATACATCAGCACTTGCAGCCACTGGGGAGCAGGGAACCCTGGTCACATTTCTAAAGGGTAATAGAATGTTTGGGGTTATTCACAAACCAGAGGAAAGACTGGAGAGTATTTAAAACACCTCTGGAGAGTATTAAAAATACCTCTCCTTATTGATATAAGAAAGAAACTTGGAAGAACTGAAAGCAAATAGAACCCCAGTGCCAGCTCTGAAGACAGCTGCACAAAGAACATAAACCTTAGAATAGTATTCCCTTTACCAAAGTTACAAAACCCAACTTTAACAGTTTCTTAAAAGGAAAGGAAAGGAAAAGGCAAGAAAACAAACAACAAAAAAGAAATTTATTTAAAAAAAAGAAAATTATTTTGATGACAGGGTAAACTCAAACTCAGAAGAAAACAACAAAGGCAAAATTGCTACATCCAAAAATCTCCAAGAAGAGTATGAATTGCCTTTAACCCCACCCCCCAATTAAAGGAGCTCAAAAAGAATTTTAAAAGTCAAATGAGAGAGGTACAAGAAAATTTGGGAAAATAAATTGAGAGGAATAAAACAAAATCATGACAAAAGAGTCAACAGCTTAATAAAGGAGACACCAAAATATACTCAAGAAATTAATATCTTAAAAAACAAAATAGGACAATTAGTAAAAGGGGCACAAAAATCCAAAGAGAAGATCATCTTAAAAATCAAAATTGGCCAAATGGAAAAGGATATACAAAAATGCACTAAAGAGAAAAAACTTTTTGAAAGAATTGGTCCTTTGGGAAAAGAGGTACAAAAATTCACAGAAGAAAAGAACTCTTTACAAAGTAGAACTGACAAAATGGAAAAGGAGTTTCAAAAGCTCACTCAAGAAAATCATGTCTTAATAATTAGAATTGAGCAAATGGAAGCAAATAACTCCACGAGACATTAAGAAACAATCAAACAAAATCAAATTAATGAAAGAAGAAAATGTGAATTATTTCATGGGAAAAACAACAACCTGGAAAATAAATCCAGGAGAGATAATTTAAGAATTATTAGACTACCTGAAATCCATGATCAAAAAAAGAACTTAAACATCTTTCAAGAAATTATTAAGGAGTGACATCTGGGTGGCTCAGTGGATTAAGAGTCAGGCCCAGAGATGAGATGTCCTGGGTTCAAATCTGGCCTCAGATACTTCCTAACTATGTGACCCTGGGCAAGTCACCTAACCCCCATTGCCTAGCCCTTACCACTCTTCTGCCTTAGAACCAATATTGGTTCTAACACAGAAGGTAAGGGTTATTTTAAAAAATTTTATTGGAAAATTCTCCTGATATTCTACAAAATAGAAATTGAAAAAGTCCATCAATCACCTCCTGAAGGAGATTCCAAAAGGAGCCAAGTTCCCAAACTTTCAGGTCAAGGAGAAAATACTGTAAGCAGACAAATTCAAATATCATGGAGCCATAGTCAAGATAACACAAGATTTAAAAGCTTCTACATTCAAAGATTGGAGGTTCTTGAATATGATATTCCAGAGGTCAAAGGAGCTGGGACTAATAGCCTCTACTCTACTCCAGGATACCACAATTTTTTCAGTTTTCTTTTCCTTTGTCCAACTAACAATTTTCTTTCCTTTTTAAAAAACCCTTACCCTCTGTTTAGAAAGCATACTAAGCAGCTGGGTAGATCAGTGGATTTAGAGCCAGGCCTAGAGATGGGAGGTCCTAGGTTCAAATCTGGCCTCAGACACTTCCAAGTTGTGTGACCCTAGGCAAGTCTCTTAATCCCTATTGCCTAGCCCTTACCACTCTTCTGCCTTGGAACCAATACATAGTATTGATTCCAAGATGGAAGATAAGGATTTAAAAAAAATCATACTAAGTGTTGGTTCTAAGGTTAAAGAGTGGTAAGGGCTAGGCAATTGGGGTTAAATGACTTGCCCAGTATCACATAGGAAGTGTCTGAGGTCACATTTGAACCCAGGACCTCCAGTCTCCAGGTCTAGAGCCACCTATCTACCCCCCAACTGATCATTTTCAACTTTCTAGGTATTATTTCATATCTTTCCCTTCACAAGATCTAGTTCCTAAATATTAGTTTAGATATACAATTGGCAACAAGAATAATTTTCTCTTTATTCCTTGGAGTGACCAGATTCTCCAGGGAAGAAAAGGATCAAGCAAGCTTTTAGAAGATGGCTTAGGGGGGCAGCTGGGTGGCTCAGTGGATTGAGAGTCAGGCCTAGAGACTGGAGGTCCTAGGTTCAAATCTGGCCTCAGGCACTTCCCAGCTATGTGACCCTGGGCAAGTCACTTGACCCCCATTACCTAACCCTTCCCACTCTTCTGCCTTGGAGCCAATACACAGTATTGACTCCAAGATAGAAGGTAAGGGTTTATAAAAAAAAATTAAAAATTAAAAAAAAAAGAACATGGCTTAGAATACTTTGGTGTCTGGACTACCACACCAACTGCCATGCAACTTTCTAGTCTTTATCAATTTCAGTTTGTACCTTTGCTTATGTTAAAAGTAAATCACATGCAGGGGCAGCTAGATGGCTCAGTAGATTAAGAGCCAAGTCTAGAGACAGGAGGTCTTGAGTTCAAATTTGACCGCAGATACTTCCTAGCTATGTGATTTGGCTAGCCCTTATTGCTCTTCTGTCTTGGAACCAATACACAGTATTGATTCTAAGATAGAAGATAAGGGCTTTTAAAATTTTTTAATTTTAATTTAAAAAAAAATTTTAAATAATAAATCTATACTAACACCCAAATTTATAAGAATACGAGTAATTCCCCAATTGATAAATAGTCAAAGGATATGAACAGGCAATTCTCAAATGAGGAAATGAAATTTACCTATACTCATATGAAGAAATGCTCCAAATAACTATGAACAAGAGAAATGCAAATTAAAACAACTGACTCCTATCTTATATCTATCAGGAAAGGAAAATGATAAATGTTGGAGGGAAGGTGGGAAAATTGAGATGCACTATTACTGGCACCATTAACTAATACAACCATTCTGGAGAGCAATCAGGAACCATGTCCAATGTAAACCTTAAAATTTCTTAGACTTATGAATGTTGGAAATTTCCCCATTGGGAAATTTCATACTTGAAAAAATTTCCTACTGATAGTAAGAACTCTATTGGAATGTGAAACTCCTTAGCATGGGAAGATCCTTCTCCTCCCTACTTAAGACTACTTTAGGACAGAAACCTTTTGCTAAAAAGTGGAAAGGGCCTTGACCTATGCTTAAGCATAGAACAGGAAGTTCTTTGAGTCATGATTGATTTTAGAATTGATACAACAGAGATACTTGGAATGACAGAACCAGGTCTTGGAAACTACAATCTCCACCCTACTCAGAGTAACAGGATTTAGGAAGGGCTGCAGCAAAGATCAAGATTTAATTATTTGAGAATATGACCTTCAACAGACATGTGCAAAGGGGACAGACCTCTGGGTGGTCCTGGGTTAAGCTAGAGCCACCATTGGCACAGGGGAGACATCGACAGTGATTGGTAGATGTGAGAACTGAGGGGAGGGAACTTAGATTTTTTGCTTAAAGATAGCAGGGTCTGAGGACTGAGGGAGTTTTTTTTGCTCTGGAGGAGGTCTGAGAGGAGAGAGGTCCTGGAGGGAGAGCTCTTGGAGAGGTCTTGAAGGAGGCAGTGGAAGGAGAACTCAGGAGGAGTCAGGAGGAGAATTCTCTGGAAACATTTCTTGAAAGGAGACTCTCTTATAGGTGGAGCCTGAGGTTGTCATGAGAAGCCTTACCTAGAGAGATCTTGGGTGAGTGATAAAACCAACTGACTGATTTATCTCTTAGGACTGAGGTCTAGGCCTTATTGGCTTGAGGCCCTTCATTCTTATTCCTTTCTTACTTTCTCTCTTTTTCTATTGATTAATCAGTGTGTTATAAATTAAATTTCTCTATAAAACCCAGTTGGCTTGGGCATATTCATAAATTGGAAATATATTCCCTGGCAACCATCTTATATTTATATAAACCCAAGACACAGTAGAAAACATATTTCAGCAGTCATAATTGATATATATATTTCCCTTGCTCCCAAACATTTTAATTATCACACCAAAGGGTCATATTTGCATATCCTTTGACCCAGCAATTGTACTACTGGGTCTGTATATCAAGGAAATAAAAGAAAAAGAAAGGGATATATATGTACTATAAGGGTTAAATTTAATGGTTGGACTTAAAATTATATGAAATAATGTGGTTGCTGAAATTATTGTATCTCAAGTCAGAAGTTGATTTACCAGAATAGAGGGGAAACAATAAAGTAGAGTAATGGGAAAAGGTTAGAGAAAATACCTATACTATTCCTCAGCCAGGAGGGCCATGGTGAGTAACCACTAAGGCCTCCTCCAAGATGGAAACTAGTCTCTCTGGAAACTAGGAAAGGAGTCAGCCCTTTTCACTCACCCAAGAAGCAGTCCAGGAATCTGAATCTCAGCTGAAGCTGAGATCCAAGCCGAAGTCTCCAGCAAAGCTCCCTCAAAGACTATCTTCAGAAGACAATTCCCAGAAGACAATCTCCACCAAATTGCCTCCAGAAGACCAGCCTCCACCAGATCAGCCCCAAGCTGATGGATTCTATGGCTTTTATGGTAACCTCTTGTCCCCTCTTCACAAGGACCAATCACAGTTTCCAAACTATCTAGCACTGCCCATGGGGCAGTGTCTGTGAGATCCACTTCTCAACTTTTAGAGGTATAAATTCTTATCAAAAGAATTCACAGATTCCTGGCTGTTGAGTTGAAAGGGGATTTAAGCTTTTGTTGATTCAATTCAAAAGTAGACCAAGGAGAGTTAATACCTCCTTCACAATCTGGTGAGGTAGGGGTACTTAAGTTATTGTTAACCAAGTGTTAACTCAAAATAGACAAAGGGAATAAAGGATTCCCTTTCACAAGTGTAAACTCAAAATGGAAAAGAGAACAAAGATTTCCCTTTTCACAGTACAAAAATATTTATAGCAGCTCTTTTTGTAATAGCAAAGAATTAGAAACAGAGGGATTTCCATTCTTTGGGGAATGGCTGAACAAGTTGTGGTGTATGGTTGTAATAAAACAGAATTGTGCCATAAGAATTGACAAATAGGATGAATACAGAAAAATCTGGAAAGACTTATATGAACTGATGCAGTGTAAAATGAGCAGAACTAGAACACTGTATATAGTAAAAGAAATATTGTAGTATGATCAACTGTGAAAGACTAAACTGTTATCAGCCATGCAAGAACTGGAGACAATCCCAAGGGATTTATAATGAAAAATGCTATCCACTGCCATAGAAGGAACTCTCAAAGTCTGAATGCATACTACTTTTCACTTAATTTCCTTCATGAGTTTTTCCTTATATGTGCAATATGTGTGTTCTCTTATGACTTAGGGAATATGGAAATATGTATTGCATAACAGCACCGATAAATTGGATTATTTACAACCTCAGGGAGGGGGAGGGAAGAGAAGGAGGGAGAGAATCTGGATTGCAAAGTGTCAGAAAAAAATTTGTTTTAAAAAATTTCTACTTGTAATTTTTAAAAATTTTAATTAAAAAATCATACTTGGTTCTTCTGTCTTTTGTAACTTGATCAGTGATTCTCTTGATATTCTTTTTCTCTACTAGACCTCTTCTGCATCAGTTTTTACTTGCTAAGGCTGTGGTTTAGTAGATTATGAAAGAATGTTTCCTATTTGAATTGCACTTTGTAAAGAATGAATGGTTTTCTGATATGAGTGGATCATAAGCTTTATAAAGATTACAGAATGTTAAGTCACTGATTTACATTTAAAAAGGCCAAGTAAGTTAGGGAACATCCAGGAAAGACAACCTTGGGTTGCTTCTATAGTTTCCTCACCTATTCATTTGCATAGAGAGATGGGATTAAAAAACAAAAACAAAATACATGACAAAAGAATTTTTTAAAACTCAGGAATCTTGTGTTCCAAATCTTCCCCCAAATAGATTTAATTGCTGAAGTGTTTTGGCAGAGCTCAGTCTCTAACTGGGGGGTTCAGAACTAAAAACCAGAGAGAATTATAAATATTTTTAATAAAATTTCCCAGAGCAGAGAGAACATTTATAGTGGGAATTTCACCTAGGCAATGCATCAAGAAAAGGATGAGGAGGTATATAGCAGTGTTTGCTTATTATTGTATTTTACCTTTGCTACACATAAGATCAGGTAATATTAGATCTCAATGGAACCTTAGAGGTCATCTAGTACAACTTCCCCATTTTACAAATGAGGATACTGATGCTAAGAGAGGGAAAAAGAAGGCAGGTATCAGAAAGAAAAGAAAATTCTCAAAACCCTAGCATTCCAGGAAATAATACTCCAATCAGAACCCCTTCTTTCCATAAATATACCTTCTTAAAGACACACTAAGTGATATCTTCATGAATTCAGATTTTATAATTTTCGTCAGTGAAGAATACTGTCCATAGACCATCTATGTTATACCCTCAGATATCACAAATATTTTGTTTTTAAAATCAGGAACTTAAAATGTAGTATTATGCACATATTTTAGGTGTTCTTTCTCTTTTGCTCATCCTTATTCAGGTTGTATTTGCTCACCCCAAGTTTCTGTACTGGGCCCTCTTTTCTTTACCTTCTGTTTCACTTGGTGACCTCATCAGTTCCCATAAATCCAATTATTATCTCCATGCATATAATTCTCAAATCTATTTAACCTGACTCCAAACTCAATGGCACTCAAACCCTCCCCTCATCCTAACTTCCTTATTACTATTAAAGGTACCAACATGCTCCTTGCCACCCATGCTTGTAACTTAGTTTTCATCCTCAACTCCTCTCATCCCTCATATCCAATCTGTTGCCAAGGTCTATCAATTCTGCCTTTGCAACATTTCTCCTACATGTCCCCCTTCTGTTCTCTAACGCTGTCACCATGTTGGTATAGGCCATCATCACCTCCATCCTGGACTATTAAATGTGGGTTAAATAGCCTTCTGTTTAGTCTCCCTGCTGCCAGACTTTCCCTATTCCACTTCATCCTTCACTCAGCTATAAAAGTCATCTTCTTAAAGCACAGGGCTGACCACATTAACCCCTCTACTCAATAAATCCCAGTGATTTTCTATTATCTCCAAAATAAAATATAAAATATTGGCTTTTAAAGCCCTTTACAACCTGACCTCCTCCTATCTTTCCAGTCTTCTTATACTTCACTCACTCTCCTATACTGTCATTCAGTGACACTAACCACCTCCCTGTTCCTTCCCCAAGACACTCCATCTACAGATTCCATACATTTTCCGTGGGTGGCTCCTATTCCTGGAATGCTCTCCTTCTTTGTTTCTGGCTCTTGACTTCCCTGGTTTTCTTTCAAGTATCAACTAAAATCTCACTTTCTACAAGAAACCTTTCCTAATCTTCCTTAACCTTAGTTCCTTCTCTCTGATTTTACCCCTAAATTATCCTGTGTGAATCTCCTTTGCATGTTGTCCCCCTTTTTTTGTCTGTGAATGCCTTGAAAGCAGGAACTGTTTTCACCTTGGGCCTCTTAGTTAGCATACTGTTAAGTGCTTAATAAATGTTTGTGGACTTGACTATCCAGGATGTTCCAAAAGTCTTAGTGCCATTTTAAGCATAGCTTAAAATTTGGGGGACTCTTTTGGGACATCTCATATAAGTTTTTATTATGTTCATAGAATAATAAAGTACATATTTTCCTCCCCAAATCAGCAATTTCATTGGTAAAGGGAACTCTTGGGGAGAAAACTCCTTCTACCCAGGTAGATTGGGAAACATTTTGCAATTTATATAGTCTTTGAGAATTGCCTCTGCATGACTGAAAGGTAAAGTGATTTTTCCAAGGATCCCACAGCCCATAGGCCTCAAAGGAAGAGACTAAATTCTAATCTTCCTGGCTTAGAAAATGATTCCCTATTTATTTATTCATGCTGCCTCTGAGTAGAGCTCACAGGTACCCAAATATTATTTGATGATGAAAATAATCAGATTTACTTTCTTTTGGAAGTAAAAGACAATAATCCTACCAATGATTTGACACATGGCATTTATTTTTTCTTAATTTTCTACTTCCTGGGCCCATCTGCCTACCTCTATTGGTCAGATTCTTGTAATTTAAATTCCTTTATGCAAGTCCTTCTTGGAAATGATGTACAACATAACTGCATTAATTATTGGTATTAGCATCTAATACTGATCCCATCATCCATGAGTTACAGTTTAGTATATCATTAACCCAGAGGGAAACCACCTAATGGCTTGCACAGGGGTGGAAAAATTCATTTTCCCTCCAGATCAGAAGAAAAAATGTGTTCTCTCCTCTGTAGCTTCAGAGCAAGCATTGCACTTCATCTGAATCTGTGTGATCCATTTCTAGATTGCATATAAAGAATAAACAAGACCCTTTCTTTTTCTGCTAGGTATTTCCTTTTTAAGTGAAGAAAACTTCATTGAATTAAATTTTTTATGTATTTACTATGGGCCAGGAAGTTTCTACATGCTAGCGAAAAGGAAAAAAGAAAGGTGGAAAGAGAAAGCTTTGGGGATATATTAAAACAGGCAAAAAGGAGTCCCTGTCCTTGAGAAGGCCACAATCTAATGGGGGAGACAACAAAAAATATATACAAACAAGCTGTATATGGGATAAATAAATAATTAAGAGAGAAGGTATTAGTATTAAAAGGGATTCAGAAAACCTTCCTATAGAAGATGGGATTTTATTTGGGACTTAAAGAAAGACAGAGTACATTCTAGACAGAGGTACAGAAAAATGGAATATAAAATGTTGAGTTCAGTGAAAATGTAAGGGTTAAAATTAAGGGTTTGACTAAAATATATGATTCCAATTATTATTGCTCTAAGTCAAAGTGATCTTTAATAGCTTTTATTTATACAAAAGAGATGGAAAGAGTGAAAGTAGAGAAAAATAAAAGGATAGAGAAGACATTAACCTACTCAGCCAGGACTTGTTGACCTTCAACTGGAATTAAACTCTCTTCAGAAGACAGGAAGGGAAAGTCAGGTATTCACTCAACCAAGTTCCCTCCAAGAGGTAGGTCAAAACAATGACTCAAGCTGAAGGTGACTCCTGAGGCCAACCTTCTTCTTGAAGTTGACTTCCTTCTAGCCTCGGAAATTCAGGATCTTTTATAGTAGCTTCTTGTGTCCTCCCCTCTTCACAGAGGCCAATCACAGCTCCCAAATTGACTAGCACTGCCCAGGGGGCAGTGTTTGTGGGAACCAGTTCCCACTTTCTGGAGGGGTGAATACTCATCAAAAGGGTTCACAGTTTCTGAGGCTGTGAACTCTTAAAAGAAATTACAATTTTCTGACTGTTTGAGTTAGAAAAAAGGATGGAGCTCTCCAAGTATCTTGCTGGGTTCTTACCTAGCACTAGGTAGGATGTAAATTTACTAATTGGTTTGTGAGCTCCTCCACCTAGTTCAAGCTTGTCTTGATTCAATCAAAAGGTAGACAAAAGAGTTAATCCTGACTTCACAATCTAGTGAGGAACTTAAGTTATTATTAACTAAAGTGTTAGTTTGCTCCATCTAGGCAGAGAGAATAAAGGATTCCTTTTCACAAGTGTAAACTTAAAGAGAACCTGAAGAATTCCCTTTTACAAAAACTAATAGGTCAGTCTGGTGAAGGAAAATAATATAAAATAAGCCTAAAAAGGTGGGTTGGCGCTAAATTGTGAAAGTCTCAGTTGAAAAGTTTTTATCTTATCCTAGAGGAATTAAGAAAACACTGAAGATTTTTGAGTTGGGGAGTAAAGAGGTCATTTGGAAAAGGGAGAGATTGGAAAGAGGGAAACCAATTAGAAGGTTATTATAATAGTCCAGGGCAGAGATGATAAAGGTCTGAACTAAGATAATGATTATGTGAATGGAGATATGCCCAAAGGGCACTAAAAGACTGTCTGCCGTTTGACCCAGCCATAGTACTGCTGGGTTTGTACCCCAAAGAGATAATAAGGAAAAATACATGTACAAGAATATTCATAGCTACGCTCTTTGTGGTGGCAAAAAATTGGAAAATAAGGGGATGTCCTTCAATTGAGGAATGGCTGAACAAATTGTGGTATATGTTGGTGATGGAATACTATTGTGTTCAAAGAAATAATAAACTGGAGGGATTCCATGTGAACTGGAATGACCTCCAGGAATTGATGCAGAGTGAGAGGAGCAGAACCAGGAGAACATGGTACACTGTGGTACAATCAAATGTAATGGACTTCTCCATTAGTTGCAGTGCAGTAATCCTGAACAACCTGGAGGGATCTATGAGAAAGAACACTATCCACATTCAGAGGAAAAACTGTGGAAGTAGAAAGAAGAAGAAAAACACAGAAGAAAAACAAATGCTTGACTACATAGGTCGATTGGGGATATAGACTCTAAATGAACATCCTAGTGCAAACATCAACAACATGGAAATAGGTTCTGATCAAGGATACATGTAACACCCAGTGGAATTGCATGTGGGCTATGGGAAGGGTAGGGGTAGGGGAGGGAGGGATAGAATACGATTCTTGTAACCAAGGAATAATGTTCTAAATTAACTAAATAAAATAAATAAAATATTATGTGCTAGGCAAAAAAAAAGAGAGAGAGAGAGAAATAGCTTAAGCACAAATTCAACTAAAATTCCTAGAACTGAAGCAAGAATTTTTTTTTTAAACCCTTACCTTCTGTCTCAGAGTCAATATTGTGTACTGGCTTCAAGGCAGAAGAGTGGTAAGGGCTAGGCAATGGGGGTCAAGTGACTACCCAGCTGCCCCCCAAGAATTTTTTAAAAGAAATTATTTTATAAATAAAATTTCAGCACTATGTGAATGGAGAAAAGAAAATGAATTTAAGAGATGTTGAGGTATTTTTGACAAAATGTGTCAGCTTATTGAATTTGGGATGGAAAGGATGGTGAGAGGATTCAAAGATGACCCCAAGGATGGTGATGCTCTCAACAGAAATATGGAAGTTTGGGAAGAGGGTCAGATTTTGGCTAGAAAACAATGAATTCTGTTTTGGATATAGTCCAATGGGACATCTAGGTGACTATGTTCAGTAGGCAGCCTGTGATCAGTTTCAGAGTTCAAGAGAGAATGATTAGAATCAGATATATGGATCTGCATAGAGGTGACAATTAAGCCTATGGGAGTAGATTGCCAAATCAAGGGTCCTGATGGGTAGAGTAAATCCCAGAGAAGGAGAAAGTGCCTTATAGGATGACAAAAGTCTGAAAGTGATCATGAAGGACAAGAAGCATTCCTCTCTTCCTGGCTCAGTATGTTAGGGAAGATGAGGCTAAACACTAAAATTTAAATCAGAAGACCTGGCTTCAAATTACAGGATCATAAGTTTTAGAGCTAGAAGGAATCTGAATGATCATCTCAGCTCTTCTATTGACTCAGTTACACTCTCTGTAAAATGAAGGGATTAAGTATCATTGAAGTTTAAAGTCCTATTCCACCTCTAGAGGAATGAAATTTCTATGCCTAGAAATTCTCCTTGATATCCATTGCTCAGTCTGCTACTTCATGCTACAAATGACAATATTGTGACTGTGTCCTGAAAACTGAGATTGCTGGATAAGTAAGATTATTATATGCTGTTAATGCTGTAACTTTTTTCTCTGGCTAGGAGTTATAGCCCAAGGTCCAAAGCACCTGAGAATAGAATTCTGTGTACCAGACGCAAGTGATA